>NC_083230.1:13388890-13746020 GCF_032191835.1 Heteronotia binoei
AGTTAGGTACATACTTGACCAGAGTTTTATACAGACTTGACAGGTTTTACTTCCAGTTAATCTCATCAGAACATTGTTCTGAGGGGGCAAGCGTATCTGTTTGCCCTGAGGTAGTGTTATGCCCTATAACTGGACAAGGTCTGCCTCGTTGCTCTTTGTGTGTGTTCCTGGATCCAAACTGCACACCTGAGATGCTGGATATCTTGCTCTCCTAAATTCCTGCTCCTTTCTATATTTCTATTAGCCTGTGTGTTTGCTTTCCAGTGTACATTATTTCCTCTTTCAATAAAAAGAACCTTTCTGGTTAAACCACTGCCTGGTTCATTTCTGAGAGTTTATCTAAGGGAAAAATCCCTGTACAAACTAGTAGGAGGATCTTGCTAGATTAACCCTCTCTCACAAGCTCTGTCTCCTTGCTAATTCTCCCAACATTATTGGGTAATCTATTTGATGGAGAATGTGGGCAGTAAAGCACATAATATGATGCAATATTCAATCTGACCAATTGGAATGAATAGGAAAGCAAAACCCAATGAAAAAAATTAGAATGAGTGAAGGTTAAAAACGCAATGCAATACAGACACAGACAATTTGTGTGAGAAGGGGAGGTGGGTTTGAGGGTCACCCCCATGCATCCGAAGTGACCATAGTACAGACAAGTAATGCAGAAATATTTTGGAGGCACTTCCCCAAGTCCTGAGTGACCTTTGGCAGGGGAAAACAGGTTGCAGTCATGAAGTAGAGTCCATTGAGGGCACATCCTTCATACCTTATGGAATGCAGAGACTGGGTCTGGGATCCTTCACATTGTGTCAGATGTGATACAACTACACAAGAGTTGAGGGTTTTCCTCAGTTCCTACTCATATGGTACCTGATAAGGATCAAGAGAACCACAGCACACATGAAGAAGGGTCTTCATTGTCTCCTCCCCCCCGTTCCATTTTTCCAACCTGAAACATTCCTGGGGGCACCATTAGGACTGCCAGTGAAACTCATATATATCCTAGAGGGGTCCCCAATCCCCAGGCTGCGGACCAAGACCAGTCTGTGGCCTGTTAGCAACTGGGTCACGCAGGCATGGTGCAGACCTGGGAAGCTGAGAGAAGTGGGATGGTGCATTGGCGTGGGCTTTCTTCTGAGCCCGGCTTCCCAGACAAAAGAGGTGGCAGAAGGAGTCCCAGTCTCCTCCCCATTTAAAGACCCCCATGGGGGTGCAGGGATGGGGGCATAGGTGGTGGGATGGCCAAAACCCAAGCACCCCCCCCCCCGCCCAGGTCCATGGAAAAATTGTCTTTCACAAAACCGATCCCTGGTGCCAAAAAGTTTGGGAACCGCTGTCTTAGACAACACATGAGTTTATCCAAATAGTGCCACCCACAACTGTTTCACATTGTGAAAAGGCATCTTCTTGTTTGAACAGGAAGTGGTATTTTCACCTCATACATAGCTAGTTGCCTATTACTATAACTGGATCTGAGCTTATGTCTTTCACAGTGCAATTTGCAGCAGTATGAATCCATTCTCACTGACAAGCATAGAATGGAGTAACTTTGCTCATGACTTTTCTGTAAGTCTTTCAGCCCCCCCCCCTCCCCTGTTTCCAATGATCTTCCATAGTCTAGAATTGGGGTGGTATACAGGGTTACAGACTGTGTTATGAATCAAAACCTCCCTGCTTTAAAGCTTATCTCTGAAATAAAGTCATTCCCTCTTATTATATTCCTTTCATCTGCAATATGGGAATAACAACACTTACATGCCTCCCAGGATTGTTGCATGGATTGTACGAAGAAATATGAAGTGTTTTCAATGTCTTGAAGCATATAAATGCAAGGTGCTATTTTCCATCATTTAAATTTCAAATTCAACATTGCATTGAGAGCCAGTTTGGTGTAGTGGTTAAGTGTGTACTCTAATTTGGGAGAACCAGGTTTGATTCCCCGCTTCTCCACATGCACCTGCTGAGTGATCTTGGGTCAGTCACAATTCTTGAAAGAGCTACTCTCTCAAGTGCAATTCTCTCAGAGCTCTCTCAGCCCCACTTACCTCACAGGGCGTCTGTTGTGAGTAGAGGAAGGGAAAGAAGATTGTAAACTGCTCTGATTCACTGAGTGAAATGTGGGGTATAAATCCAGTTTCCTCCTCATCTCTGAACTGAGTTTAGGAAAAAATGATAACAGAAATATGTTGTCCACTTGAGCATCACAGATTTGCCCTTGGGAAATCACATCTGGTATGCAATTGTTTGATGCACTTTTATATGAGGTGTATATTTTTATGCATTGAGCCTGCAATCTCAAAGAAATGGAGTTTTTTTCTACCCAATAAGATTAATTTTGAACAAGAAGGCTTTTGAATTTGGCTGCATTCAGAAGTCATGGACAAAATGTGGTTTGTTTGCGATGGGTATAATGGCCAGGAGATGCTGCCTGCCTTTATAGGGATACCCACTGGAGTAAGGGGATCCCAAGCTAAGGAAACAAAATGGATGCTTGACAGAAAACAGGCCAAGGAAGAACACTTCTCCCTGTAAAATATCAGTAAAACATGCTGGGGCCTGGCTCTGATTACAATATAAGCGTTTCCATGGTCTGGCTACTCTCCCCCTCCCATCTGAGTGATGAGATTATGGGTTCAACAGGTAAGTATTGTTTCTGCTGTAATCCTCAGCCAAATGATTATGCAGCTATCTCCCACCTTCCTTATGGCAACTCAACCTCTCTTTTGTTTATTCTTATAGTGATGTCTGCCACCTCGACAAAACCTGTGTTTTCTATGCTCACTTTCCCTCAGGGTATCTCAGATAAATTGATTTAACCATTAACGCCCGTTCTGACCCACCCTAACACTTATCACTCCACCTGGAAATCCATTCATGTATTCAGGATAACCCCATCAATGACCATTATGGTCTCCATAGTTACAGGAGGGTCTCCTCCCCTCAAGACACCCCACTGCCAGAAGAGGGATGGACTATGTGCACTCCAGAGGAGCAGTCAGAGTGCTCAAGCACATGGGAGGTGTTTCCTTGGTGCTCCCCAGGAAAGGCAACAGGGAAGCACTTTGGAGATTCATTACCACTATGTAAATGGTAGCTTTTTAAGGTGGCAGAGAGGTGTAGAAGACAACGTAAGGGTGGGAGTGCAGGGGGACTCAAATCTGCATATTTGAACACACAATTTAAATCCAGCTGTGGGGAGTTCCTGTGTTGGCCCAAATAGGCCATCTGTATTCAGTCAGTGAGTCCAATTTGATTATATCAACATTATCTGTTCTCTAATCACAAGTTTAAAAATACAAACCAAAACAATTTGTTGTGGTTATATTTATTAGTGTTCATGGAAGGTTCTCACAAATTCGGGCCTTTTGGACAACACATTGCGGGCATTTTAATTTCGTTTCATTTGGTAGATACTACCTTCACAGAAATAATCTGGCTTTGATATGGCACAGCGATGTGGGGGAAAGGAACAGGACAGTGATAAGCTTTAGAAAGACACTTCATTCACTAGAACTGAACGTCCTTGCCTCTCCTTCCCTTTATGGGAATGGCTGATTGTGGCCAATTTCTTTGAATGTAGGGCTGCTGTGAACTTTGTGGCAGGCAGTTTCAGCCGGCTGCCACAGGCGTAGACTTAGCTACCTCACAGGATTTATGTGAGGGAGAAATTGAAGAGGGGAACATGATGAGACAGCATAGTGTAGTGGTTAGACTAGGATGTTGGGGACCCAAGTTCAAATCCCCGCTATGGCATGGAAGCTCACAAGGTGACCTTGGGACACTCACTTTGTCTCTCAGCCTAACCCACTCCACAGAGTAGTTGTTCGGAGGATAAAATGGAGGAAGTGGATAGCAGTATTGTAAGCCACTTGGGGAGCAAATCAGGATATAAATAAAAATGATGTACATTGCCCTAACAATTATGATAAAATCTTTTCTAAGGCCCTTCACCTCAATCTAGATGATACCTTACCACCTTTTTTTCTCCTATAGGAGGCAATCTAAGGATAGCTATTCAAATTTGGCAGGCATTTGCTTTGCCAAATTTTGTATCCAACACAATAGGGTCTGGTTAAATGTTTTGGAAAGATTTTCTCGTTCTGGGGATTTACATTCATTTCTAAGAAAGGTTGCAGCATAATTGATGATATTACTGTCCCTTTCTCACTAGAATTTTACATAAAAGATTTCTGTATAGGTGATCTCATTATTAGTGATCACCTTCCACTTATCTTGACCCTTCATACAGAATCTTCCCCAGACTCTTCCCTTAATCCCTCTGTACACTTGTTGGAGTCTACGTCCTTACCAAAAATCTGCTGGAATAGTCAGACTAAACAAGCAGCTCAGTTACTTTTAAATTCTCATTCCCTTTTGAATCTTAGAAGGGTTTTAACCACCGCAACGAATTCTTCAGTGCTAATAATAGCCTATGATTCTCTAGTATCTAACATTCTTAGTTCACTAAATGTTAAACCTAAAAATGTAGAAAAGGGAAGACATATAAAATCTCCGCAGCCCAGGTTTGATGAAGAATGTAGAGCCGTTAAAACTCTGTCGCGTAACACCTACAGATGTTACCGCAACTCTGGGGCTTTGTCTTTACCACCAGAGTACTTTGATCTTAAAAATCAGCTGTCCCAGGTACATTGCCCTAAGCTCCATGAAAGAAAGGTAGGATTGAAAATTACTATTTATTTACAAAATTTATACCACACCTTTCCGCCTTCTTCAGGGTCACCAAGGTGGCTAACAGATTATGAACTTAAATAATAAAAATTCTTCTTAAAACCATTATAGTGAAACCAACATACTTCATTAAAGCAATTAAAATCAAAGCTAAAGTACACATATGAAAGCATATCAGCTTGCACATGAAAGCTTGTACCTTGAATAAAACTTTGTTGGTCTTAAAGGTGCCACTGAATTCAAACTTCATTCTGCTTTAGACCAACATGGCTGCCCACTTGGATAAAAACATGCAGTAAGAGTTTTAAAGTAGCTTTACAGTAAGTAAGTAAAATTTTATTTGTATCCCGCCCTCCCCCGCCACAGCAGGCTCAGGGCGGCTAACAGCATTAAAAAATAAATAGTACAGTAATAAAACCTTGAATTAACATTAAAACATTAAGACATTAAACCAATCGATACTTAATTAGAACAATTCTAAATCTAACAGTACATCTGGCGGTAACCTTATTGTTTGACGCTATCTCTGTCGGTTGGCATATCAATAAGGGTAGTTCAGCAGTGGAATTGGCTGCCTTGGGAGATGATTGAGCTCCTCTTCACCGGCAGTCTTCAAGAAGTGGCTGAACAAACACTTGTCTGGGATGCTTTAGGCTGATCCTACTTTGAGCATGGGGTTGGACTATAGGGCCCCTTCCAACTCTATTCTCAGTATCCTTCAACAGTAAGATGGAAGGCTTTATTTTTGCAACAATGTAAAATATGTGTTCCAATATTTCTGTATCCTGGGCTGGATCCTGACTCAATTTTCCACTAACAGAAGACACTCCGTTCACTAGAACTGAACTTCCTTGTCTCTCCTTCCCTTTACATTACACCACTCTGAAATGTTGCTCCCATGAATAACCAATGGGAGATCTGCAGAAGAAGGGAGAAACTGGCTGGAGTTAAACAACAACAACATACTATTGGCAGACAATATAATTGGAATTCAACCCTTTGTTATCTTGGCATATTTATGGTTATTCTTGGTGAATGAAAACTTGATCTTATAATTTTGTGGGGACTAAATGTGCAAAGACTGAAAAATGGTTTCTGTTCAAGAGGTTCACAATGCAGTTAGAGGAGTGACGACCAACCGATTTCATACAGCATGCCCACAACAGGAAATAGAACTTCTCCAACATGCACTAAATATAGGAATCCTCCTTTGGCAGCATTTGGACTGATAGCCAAGACTGTAGAACTGATGTCATGTTATAACCATACCCGCTAGATCTCCAAATCCTGTTCTAGTTCCGCACAGCTAGTCTTTAGTGGCACCCTTACCACAGGCTGACTACTTATGGTTTTTGGTGAACAGTTAATGTCACATGATCTGCATTGAATGATGCATCAGGTATAGAGGGCAAAGTCCAACACACATTAATGCACCAGTTTTAAATGGAAAAGTATTTTGGAAGTGGAATTTCTGTAGTGAAAACTGTAAATTTTTTTTTAAAAGACTTTTCTACAAAACATATGCACTAGGATTAGTTTGTACTTACGCATGTTTGCTATTTTCTCTTTGAGGTAATCAGGCATGAAGCATGCCTGTTATTTTCTTGATTATGGATATCTAGTGTCTAGCCATAAATTGTTAAATGTGGGTTTTGTAAGTTTTTTTTTTTAATGTGACAGACATTCATATACCAGCCAAGGTTTTTATATAAATAGAATTTTAAAGTCAGAGCTACCACTTGTTTCTTCCTTGGTTGCCCTCTAAAAACACAGATTGAATGGGAGATGTACTCAAGAAAGGCACGGCAGATTTATTTGGAATGATGGATGACTCTGCCAGCGTGTTCCTCCATCACTATTTTGATAAACATTTTCCCATCTGTGCTTGCACATTTTGTTTTCGGGAAGGTAGTTTTTCAAAATCTGTTGGGAAGGCACCGCTATACTGTTTCTCCTCACTTCCCTAAGAATACTGATGAGGATTATACTAGGGGCACGGCAATTTAATTTATATCACCACATTCATACTGAATCATTTCACAAACTATACAGAAATGCAGTCTACATAACCACTGAAATGTAACACCTTCATCTGTTGGATGGAATCAGTAGTAGATAGGGGTAAAAGAGGGGTCAGCCTATGCTTTTTGGTGTGGCCTGCTTCATATTTGCTTGGGGAAAGCATGCTTTGCAACACAGGCGTTATTTAGAGAATTGTGCAGAAGCAGCTGTTCTAAGCTGATATAGTTTGGAGAGGAGACATACCCGATAGATAAAATGATGGATTTAAACTGAACACAGCTAACCTTATACCAGTAACATGTCCCTTTAACATCAGGTTGCGTGTCGATACAACTCTCTGGGACTCAGTAAAGCCATAGAGTTTTGCCTGAATCAAAAACAGCTTTTTCACAAATGTCCTGCATTAGGGTTGCCAGCCTCAGGGTGGGGATCTCCTAGAATTACAGTGCACTTTTTTTTTTAAAAGGTTACCCATTGCAAACACAAGCCAGTGCAAAATAGCTACCATTTTACGCACACAACAGCATCCTCTCAACAAATAACTGTGGGGGATGGCAAACCAAGGATCTAGGATTCAGGCAAAACTCTATGGCTTTACTGAGTCCCAGAGAGTTGTATCGACACGCAGCCTGATGTTAAAGGGACATGTTACTGGTTTAAGGTTAGCTGTGTTCAGTTTAAATCCATCATTTTATCCATTGGGTATGTCTCCTTCCCAAACTATGTCAGCTTAGAACAGCTGCTTCTCCACAATTCTCTAAATAACATCTGTGTTGCAAAGCATGCTTTCCTCAAACAATATGAAGTAGGCCACACTAAAAAGCATAGGTTGTCCCCTCTTTTTCCCCCATAGGAAACATGTGGCATTCGTTGAATGGGTGGATCGGGAGATCACTAGCATCCCCATCAGGGACAGTTGCCTCACTCCCCCATAGGAAACATTTGGTATTTTTTTTGTGTGTGGGGGGCGGGGCAACTGTCACTTTGGTATGCGGCTTGATGATGATAGTGTACCCCTATCTACTACTGGAATCCAGTGGCTAAAATTGGTTAAAAGGTTGTTTCTGAATATCAGCTTCAGCAGCAGTTGATTTTGGTCTATGGATCAAAGCAGATTTTGCACAGCGTTGGAACAAGCCACCGGTAACTTTTGCCAATGCCAGTGCAATTTTGTTGATGTAATCACAGAATCACAGAATCGGAAGGAGCCATTCAGGCCATCTAGTGCAATCCCCTGTTCAATGCAGGATCAGGGGAAGCTGAAAGATAGTAAAGAAGCAAAACAGATGACACTGCCAGCACTGATGAATTTCCAGTTGAGGAGTTCATAATGTTGGATGGCAATTGGCACTATTCTGATAAAAAAATAAATAAATAAAACAAATACCAAACAACTAATGTCTTAAAACTTACAGATAAAAGCCGCAACATCTGCTAAGAATATCATGAAATGTCTTTAAAAGCCAAATTTGTCAGAGCCAACGCTGCAGCCAACTGCACTCCGCCATGTTGCTTTGCAGGAGTTGACTTAATTTCAACCTTCAGTTAGATTACAGTTCAAATTAAAAGACTCTAAAAAACCCCTGTCTTTGAGGGACAATGTAAAACTTTATAAAACATCAGCTGTAGTTTGTTTTCTGCAGCAGCTTCTGAGTCAGAAAGCGAAAGCAGAAGCTTATTAACTGATTAAACAGCCAGAGCTTGGGAAAGACGAAACAGCTGCACCAAAATTAAAAGTGAGGTGATAAAATAAGACTACTTAAAAACAATTCCTTCTATCAAGGCAAGATAAAAGTTAGAAGACTGAAAACAACTTAGCGTTTTTAGGAGCGAAGGAACAAGCGTCTGCCTTCCTCCGAGTCTGCGCAGATCTCAAGGTTTTGTCCCACAGACGAGTTCATAATGTAAACTGTCCTATTTCAGAAAGTTCCATCCTACTTTTGAGTTGAACCCAGGTCACTTCAAATTAGGGACAGATTTGAAATGAAGTCTGTATTGTTCCCCTTCAAATGTAAGGCTTTTTGCTTCAGTGTGGGAACTATCAAGGACCGGGGTGAACATTTGTGTGTATATCACAAGTATCCCTTTTAAACATTTGTAACACTTGTTTTGTTTTTTTAAAAAATGAAATATATCCAGAAAACAATTTGTTTAGAGGCAAGTAGGCTTTCCCGACATATACACGTCAAACTATGGGAGCTGAGAAAAGATAACATCACCTCTCTATGTGTGATGAAAATTCTGATCTGAGATCTCAGCCAACAAGTCACAATAAACTCATGGTAACCCTGTGAAGTTCCAGCTCATGGGGCTTTCAAGGCAAGAGATGAGCCAAGGTGGTTTGCCGATGGTTTCCTCTGAATAGCAGCCCCCTTCTTCCTTGGTGGTCTTCCATCCAAGTCCAGCTCTGCTTAGCTTCCAGTCTCTGATGAGATCAATCTAATCTATTAGGGCTGCAAGTCAGTGTCTTTATTTTCTTGTAAAAAGATGCCATATATTTTTCATGAAGCAAATCCCCCCTTTCTTCCAGTTGTTAGCCTTAGTAATGAAAGAAGACAAGCGACATGTAAAAAAAAGTCAAAGGTGGAACCTTTTTTTTAAAGAAAGGAGCATAAAGGCAAAGGTTGGGGGCTTAAGCTGTATGCTCTCTTGTGAATTACACCTGAGTTTTACTGATTTATTCTCCTCCTCTAGCTTTGATCATGGAAATCAGCTCTTTTAAGAGCGGAATAGTTCGAGCACTGGAGTGCACAAGATAAAGTAAGAGATGAGACAGAGATTAGCTCCCCTTGCCCATGTACTTCATTTCTAGATGCCACGGAGGAGAAACGTGAGTCTGAATTTTTGTTCCAGTTGGGTGAAAAGCAAACAGGAAAGCTGTGTATGTAGAAATTAGTCTCCTGTTAGCCAATGGGGACAAATAAAAAATCAAACAAAGAATATGAACATGCGCAACGGCTACAGTACAGAGAACAAATAAAAATATTTTTTAAAAAAAACTGTAATAACCTATATATGATCCCCCTCCCGATAATCTGTGCATATATTTACTGTGCAGTGTATAAGAGCTGGGTATGGTCAGAGAATTCTGGATTTCTTCTTAAATTATCTCTGTGTTGGTGTTTATTACACGCAGTGTTTTTCAAAAATAATATTAAGCTTAATGCTGCATGCCACTTTTTTAAAAAAAAACACGGTTGAGAAATGACTGTACTTGCTTTTAATTACTTGGGAACATGGATCTCAGGTATAATATTTTTCTCGTCTCAGCACTCTACGGGGCCTAATGCGTTTAGCAATGATTGCTCTGGTGGCGCAAACTCAAAAAGGCTCGCGCCCTCGCTCCTATAATGCCAAATCTTCCATCTAGCCCAAAGGCAGTAGGAACAGTTTTGATCCAAGTGTGGCTTGACAGCAGCCCTCCCTCTAAATTGCTAGGGAGATGTACTGCAGTTTTTAAGGACCAATGAGAGCAATCTCCTGCAGCCTCTGAATCCTACAAATGAAAATCAATGGTGCAACTTCAAATGCTCCAGCCTTATGAACACAGCAATGAGTTCATATAGAAAGAAGCAAATCTTTGCTTCTTGGCTCTATATAAAGAAAATATCTATACCATCTTACAGAGGATTTTTTTTTTTTGCATAAACTTAAATTCAAAGAGACATATGTCTTCAAGTTGGGTTTCAGAGATCAATCATGTGCTGCCAAAATGCTTCCTTGTTCAAAGCTGGTTAACATCAGCTGCTTCTGAAAATAGACCTGCACTGACCAATTATTGCTGTTATATAAGCCTTCGTATGCTTTAGTACATTTTTAAAGACTGAGCCTGTCAAGAATACAATATGACAGGCGAGAGCGTACCAGCTCATGTATGATAGATTTAAGACTAAATTGGATCTGACCATCTGTGTAGAACAGAAGGGGGTATCTTTGTGCAAGTTTCTGGGAATGGGGGGCTGTTCTCTTGTATTTGTTCATGGTGGTGACAGCATGAATGTTTCTTACTGCACGTTAACGGCTATAACTAAACAAACTTCACCCCATTCTGAGACATGTCAGTAGAGGGGCTAGGAAGACGTACAGTTCTCTGGCACTGATGTTGTGCAGTGCCAGGTTCATTAACAGTAAGACCATAACTCAGAAAAAATTACTCTGCAGCACAAAAGCTGGATCTGGCATGTGCGACCGAGACCTGGGAGTGGGAAAGTGAGACAGTCACCCTGAAAGAACTGCCGCCGCCCCCCCCCGCCCCCGGTTTCTCAGCCTCCATCAGTCCCAGACTAAAGGGCTGGGGATGTGATACTTATCCAATTTTTTCTGTAGGCCTATCATGGGATGCTGACGAGAGTTTGGCTATCTGGATGGCGTATCAACCACCTAATGCACCAGGAAATACACTGCCAAGCCTGCAGGAGGCAGTGTTGGGCTGGGCCTTGGAGTCCCCCAGACTTGTAGTTCTGAGAGACTTCAGTGTTCATGCTAATGACATCATCTCCTCACAGGCTATGGACCTAGTGTAATCCATGGCGGCACTAGGACTCAATATCAGATCCACACACCAAGCAGGCGACATGCTGGACTTGATTTTGGGGATGGGGATAAATGTGCATCTGGATGCCATCGATGCAGTGCCATGATTGGACCACTTTTCTTGAAGACTTGGCTGATTATCCCAACTCCTTTTTTAGACAGCAAGCTGATTTATCCCCACACATGGAGACTTGGAGTGCGATCCCACACACTTTTAGATCCATCTTACCGATGATTCCCATTCAGATTTTATGAGCACATCCAGACAACCACATCTGTCCCTTGAACGCAACTCGTCAGCGTCCCAACTTTCCCTAGTTTGATGTCGGGCTTATTTGACACTGGTGAAAGCCTTTTTCCTCAGAAGTGGCACACATTCGGGTTATTCCTGTTTGGACAGCTCATGTGGGATACTGCCCCTTGGGATGTTTGGTGCCTGCCATCTGCCTCTCCCACATTTTTTTAAAAAAAGCCCCAGCAGACATGCACATGACCAGATCATCGGGAATCTGACGTGAGGCTTCTGCTTCTCTGATCAACATAGGATCCATGGGAGCATTATTCCAGTATTCAGAAGAACAGAAAATAATCTTTTTTCAATGTGGAGGATTTCCAGATATCATCGTCACTGAAAAGTAGTTCCTGGCAGTCCCCTAGTTTGAATCGGCAATGTTAATTCCTGGAACTTCTCTCCCCCACTCCCCCAAAGCAACATTTGATTCCCCACCTCCCAATGGTTGGGTGCATGTTCAATGAAAACCCCACGGCAGAAATGATTGCTTAGCAACTGAATGAGAGTGAGATGACTTTGGATCTGCTTGAACAGTTGTGTGCATGCTCCAAGAAAAGAGCGTGATAACATTCAATATGTCTGATCGTTCAACAACAGGACAATATCAGGATGTCGCATTCTTGGATGCTTGTCCGATCAGCCCCGCATCGAATCAATATTCAGCGGTTCAAATTTGAGTACTGCACGCCTGCTTTTAATGGGACATGTGACCACACCCTGATAGATCCAGTTGGTTTCCAGAATGCTCTGCAGGATCTGATGTCCCTTGGTGATTCATTAGATGTGCTGGCATAGCTGGCTCTCTGAAGTCATTGATGAAATTGTTCCCTGATGTCCTTTCCACTCCCATTCTATATTAACCTGTTGGTACTACAGAGGATGAAATGTGAGCTGAGACAGCTAAAGTGGTTGTGGTGGCAAACTCATGACAAAGCTGCAAGAACATATCATAGGACATTTATGAAAGCCTATGAAGTGAAAGCCACAAAGAAGGAACTCTATGTGGCCTGCATTGCATCCATAAGCTTTCACCCAGCTCAATTATTTAGAATAATTAGGTCACCAACTTTCCTTTCACAGGGAAGTCAAAATAATAATAGTTCAACAATTATTCATTTATACTTATTTATAATTTAGATTTATGGATTGCTCGATCCCTGAGTACTCTGGACTCTAAGTGATGAACAACAGTAAAATTCATACCATATAATGGTAAAATTAATTTAAAATAATTCACAGATGACATTAATAAATTGAATTTCAGACTGTGTCATCACCTCATGGGGGAGTAGGGAGGAAGCACAGATGGAAAAGAGAGGGAAAAGAAGCTAGGGGGCGGAGAGGAGAGTACCAGCCAGGATGGTACCCATTGCTGTCCTTAACCAAGAGCCTGGCAGATCATCTCTGCCTTTTAAGTCCTGCAGAACTGCATCAGGTCCTGCAGAGCATGGATGTTACCCAGCAGAGAGTTCTACCAGGCAGGGGACAGAGCTGAAATTGTATGGCCCTGGTCAAGGACATCCAGGTGTCTTTTGGGCCAAAGATCACCCATAAGTTGTTCTCTGCAGAGTGCAAAGTTCTTCAGGGGGCATACCGGAGAAGGCGGTCCTGAAGGTATGTAGGTCCCAGACCGCTCAAGGCCCTGAAGGTAGATTAGGACCACTTAATGCACATGGAGTCCCATGGCTCAGACTGGTAAGCTGCAGTACTGCAGTCCAAGCGCAACTCCTAGGTTTCTCCAGCACAGCTCTTTTGCATTTAGGCTATCAAGGAGCTAAAACAATAATTAAACAGAGACTATGGGACACTTTCTCCAACTGAACAGATCTCAAGGAGATCTCGTTCCAGCAGTGAGAGTTACTTCATTCCATCTTCATACATTGGAATTCCCCAAACATTGTAGAGCTTTTACCCTTGTCCAACGTAATGTCCTTCCATATGCCCTTCTTGATGGGAGATATATTCTTATCCCAAATGAGAAACCATGTCATTCTGGTATAACAGAAAAAATTGAATATGTCCTCTTATTCTGTTGGTTTACCGGAACATTCGGTTTTATATTTCACCCCTTCTTGGTGATAATTGTAATGAAATCACTTTAAAGTAGCTAGATTCTGTGTCCTGGCATGTTTAATTAGGTAGAACACAGCTCTGTTTTAACAAATTTTAATTAATAATTGCATTTTACATTTAGCATACCTTTAAGTTTATGACATATTCAATGTATAAGCCTGTTTATTATAATGATTCTGTCTTCTGATCTTGGATTGTAATAAACATTGGTATCATTAGTTCTGTTACCCCAAGTCCTGAGCCACCCCTCCATTAGGCAGACGGGCGGCAAAAGCAACCCCACAGCTGCCCCCCCATTTAAACACCCCTCTGAAGTGTTTAAATTGGGGGGGGGGAACCTTGACTCTTTGCTGACTCCTTGCCTTGCATAGAGGCAGCAAAGGCAGGGAATCTGTTTCCCCTTCCCCATTTAAACACCCCACTGGCCACTGGCCAGCTAGGTCTTTAAATGAGGTGGAGCAAACGGAGCTGCTTTTGTCACCTCTTTCCAAGGCAGAGAGGCAGCAAAAGTAGTTGATCTTTCTCCCCTCTCCCACCCTGGGGAGGCTCCCAATTTGGTGCCCCCCAGTGGCACCCGGGGCAAGTGCCCTCTCTGCCCCTCTAGATCCAGCCCTGCAGGGCCCATTCTATGCACTCCAGAGCCCATGCCTGACATTCCCCAAAAGCACTTTCCTGGGGGCACCTTCTTTGGGGAAGTCATAACTCACCCCCTGCCCCTCAAAGTCCAATCTTCACCAATCTTGGTGAGCCGGTAGAGGAGAGTCAGCTGGAGATTCCCTGTGGTTTTTGAGTCTCTAAGACTCCAGAGCTGATTTGATTTGATTGATTTGATTTTAGCCCACCTTTCATGTGAATGGGCTCAGGGTGGGGTACAATATAATTACAACAATAAAGTATGTATATATAGACAAATTTAAAGCGATCAGCATTTAAAACCACAATCTAATATACAAAGATGGCGACTAAACTATATTTCATATGTTCCAATCGATCCAGTGAAGCGTAACTTATTTTCAGCTCTTGAGGGGCCAACTCTGCATTAAACTCCATTTCAGGAAGAGCAACAATGTGACAGGAAGGGTATGCCCCACTGCATTCCCGAACTTCCAAAACAAATTTGGCAGAGCAGCTGGGTTCAGGACATATCCCAAACCAGGTTGTTCTGGTTTGGGTCCACCCCTTGTAATTATCACATAACTTACTGTATAATCATAAATATTGTCCATATAAAATACCTAGAAGGACTACAGTCAGAGACCCATCACATTTATTTTTTCCCAAAGCAACATCCATTGGAGCTCAGCTGTCATGGGTGATGCTGAGCCCCTGCCCAAGTTGGCAGCACCACCGGAACCTGCAGCCAGCCCCTTTGATGTCTTGGGAAGTGATGGCTCACTGCTGCCACCTGAGTCAACATTCCCCATACCTGGCTTGGCAGCCGACGAGGCACAGGTGCAACCAGACAGCCGATCTGACTCACCTCCATGGGTGGCTCAGCTGAGAGAGTGACTTCACCAGGACTTAGGAACCCACTGCCAGGACACACACTTGTAAGGAAGGCAGTCTCTGAACCCTGAGTATTAACAGGAACTCGTCCACTTGCTAAATGAAGCATCACTGGAGGTCTATATAGCTCCTGCTTGAGTCTGGGCTCTTCGTGAAAGCAACAAGTTGCATCTGTGATGACCTTGCATCCACCCTCAGTTTCTGTCCTCAGACCTCACCCTGCTCTGTTCTCTCAGCTCCCAGACCTCCTGCTTCAGACAACCACACTCTCGAACCCTCAACTTGGCTTCCTGACTCAGCTCGTTCTGACTTTCCTGGCTACAACCTTGGACCGAACCTGGACTCTGCTTCCTGACTGCGCTCAGCCTGTGACATCAGCCTTGTAATGCCCTGAGCTCTAATTTTGATCAGATATGAGAAATATGAATGTAAGAATAAGGAGGCACATGCACAATTCTATTCTGCAAACATCTCAGTTAGTGAAATACAGGATCATGTTGTTAACGTATGTCGGTGAAGTCAGTTCCTAACATAGCTCTTCACCTTCTAAATATACTTTAGAAGATAGTTTCAAAATATCCCTTGAACTGCAGAAGCGTATTGAGCATTCCTCAGAGTCCTGGATACTCATAACTTTATATTGCATCTTAGACCTAAATTGCATCAAAAGTTCTAAAAAACTCTTTCCTCTTATAGAATTCCACAGGACCATTAAGCTAAATCTAGTTTCTGTTTAGGAAAAAAAAAATCTCATTACTTTCATTACAAAAGCCAATTTTATGCTCAGAAACTCACCACAGTTCTCAGAAGTGTGCTTGTGTATGTATACTCTGTTATGACAAGGCAGCTACTTGAGTTTTGCAAACTTTTTTGAACATATATATGAACATATGAAGCTGCCTTATACTGAAGCGGCCTTATACTTGGTCCATCAAAGTCAGTATTGTCTTCTCAGACTGGCAGCGGCTCTCCAGGGTCTCAAGCTGAGACCCTGCTTTTGTTGTAGCAGCATAAGGTCTCATCAGCTGGAAAATGTCTATAGTGGAGACAAATGGTTTGTTAGATGATGGCTGGTCCATGATCCATGCACTTACTTCTTTGTCACAGGACTCATCTAGAGGTAACAGTACATGTGTTGAAACCAGTATGCATGGAGTGGGTAGGTGCATACTGGTCCTGACCCCTGATCAGTTTCTGAGCACATAATCTTTGTGCATACCAAGAGAGCTCATGTAGGTTCCATTCCCATGTTTGGAAATACCTTTTGTTTTTTTGTAAATGGAGAGGGCACCTATGCTCATAAATGTCTTACGTATTTAAACTCTTTGCTCATGAGTGTCAGGCATGGGTTCATTGAAGATCACAAGAACGCAGACTTGGTAGTTTAAAACAAAGTTGCATTTATTGGATGCTTCAGAGTTACTCCAAGCAAGCAGGTAAATTGGAACTGATAGAGAGTGTTTCAATCTATGGTTATTTATCCCTCTACTTCAAAGCATTCACATCTACCCTACAGTTCCCAAAACAAAAGGCTGCTTCTGCATATGAGACATTCCCAGCTCTCCCCTTATCTTTTCCGTTGGTGGTTACATTGCCCGGAAGCGCTGGCCTTGGAGCCTCCGGAGAGGAGGTGAGAAGCTGGCACCTAGAGTCGGCTTCAAAGAGTCCTGGCAACCTTTGATAGTCTTGGGAAAACGGCTTTCTACTCTTCCCCCCTCCCTCCTAGTTGACCCCGTTTCTGAGTTAGTAAGAATCACTTTGCATTATTGATTACGGTTAGTAGCAATTGATAGTGGCATTATGAATGAACAGAGCCTGACAATGAGATGGCCATCACACGTAGAGAGGAAATGGGCAATCGAGCCTACTTCCCTCTACGCACATTAATTTGAAGACGCATCATGCCATGTACAGAACGCAAGTATGACCTCTGCTCAGTTTTGAAGCACATTGTTGGATTAGAGAAACAAGTAATGAGAAGACATTTTCATACTGAACATAAGAACATAAGAGAAGCCATGTTAGATCAGGCCAATGGCCCATCCAGTCCAACACTCTGTGTCACACAGCGGCCATACACACACACACACACACACACTGTGGCTAATAGCCACTGATGGACCTCTGCTCCATATTTTTATCTAACCCCCTCTTGAAGGTGGCCATGCTTGTGGCCGCCACCACCTCCTGTGGCAGTGAATTCCACATGTTAATCACCCTTTGGGTGAAGAAGTACTTCCTTTTATCCGTTTTAACCTGTCTGCTCAGCAATTTCATCGAAAAATGGGATTGGATTGTAAAAGTTATAACATGGAGTGAGGTGGACAAACAAACAAGAATCTTAAGAGACTGTGATTTGGAAGTGTATGAAAAGGAGTGGGAAAAGTTTAGACGTTATGTAGAAGAAGAATGGAATATAAAAGGATATTGGACAATTCTTTTTGATAATGATAATACTAGAAAAAAGTAGAATATGAATATAGGTTCTTATGGTTTAAGGGTACCTTTAAATGTTAGTATTTTAAGTATATAACTTCGGCGGGAGTCAAGTAACGGGGGGAGGGGGGACTAGAAAATAGCATATGGGATAGATAAAAAGTAGGTATTAATGGACATGGTTACCATATGTTATCAATAAAATCGTGTTTACTCAAGAAGACATTTTCACACCAAGAACAGTGATGGTTTGCTCTAGAAAACAAAGTTTGAATCCAGTGGCACCTTTAAGACCAACAAAGTTTAAAACTGGGTTTAAGCTTTTGTGTGTATTCTCACTTCTCTCTTGTATGGTACTTCGTACCCTTGTCTATAGAAGGGAGGGAGGTGGTGACCAGAAATAAGGCTTTTTCAATGGCTACTGCTCGGTACAGTACAGTTTATTTATATGGCACCAAACCAACAAAAAAGCCCAACAATGAAACAAATTTAAACATAGAATGGCAAAATTATCCATGGTTAAAATAGAATAGTAAAATTAATAAAAGTTCCAATAAGATCAAGAAATAAATGCATTTCTAATACAAAGACATGCATTACAAAACTTAGCTACCTGTTTTGTGATACTACTCATCTTTGAGATGTCCTCCCCCTTGAGGTTCACCTGGCTTCCACAGACAGCATGTCAACACTGTCAAGATCGACTGATTCTGACTAAAGACTGGGGGAACTAAGCATCAGGCTTGGTTAAAATCATAATGGATCCACTGCTGCTAATGTTCTACCCTTAGCTACTTCCCTTCCCCCCTTTTCTTATTTTGATTTGCAACTGGTGTGAAAGAAATAGTCGGCGCCTTCTCAGGGCCTGAGGTGGGAGGAAGCCTTGCATGATAATACAAGGACGAACGGCTAGCTACCGCCTGAGAAAGTATCTTGTAGTTATGTGTGAATGTTTCCTCCTGACCCCCCCCCCCCGTAGGAATGTTTTTGAAGTGTATCTCAAAACCCATGTATCAATGTATTGGTTTCATTCTTAGCATGCTAGAGGCTTGCACCAGAGTACCGGTTATCAATAAATGTAGTCTTATTATCAACTTTGACTCATTCTTGAATCCGTCGACTTGACAAACATATTTTTTTTAAAAAAAAAAATCCAGGTTTTGAACTAGAGTTTTTATCTCTTTTGGCTCTTTTATGGTTTGCCTGAAGGTTGTTTTTTTTTTTAATCACTATTATTTTAGGCTTCTCACTCTCTGCTTGTTTTGATGGCTTTTATTTATAGTAGTAAGCCACAACAAGCAGGTTGCTGGGGAGATGGCATATATATTTCCAAAATTAATAATATAACATAATAAAGAATTATGAAACCATGAAGCCAGCTCCATAAGTTAAGCCTTCTTAGTTAAACAGCTTTCTGCTATTACAACGCCTGAAAAGTCTAGGTCTTTGCTGATAGCTCCTTTGATAGTTGCTGCTGGGATTCCTAACGGCTTTTTCACCCAAAGTGTTTACTCACCCTGTTAGTGTATTGAGACTGGTATAGCATTGCTTTGACTCTCCCAGGATTATTTGTCAGAATTAAGATGTGTGCATATCTTATTTAAGTCAGCATGAGCTGTCTAGGTGCAAGAAGTAACATACTTTATGTGGAAGAAAGTAACAGCTAAAGTATATATATTAGCTGTGTATATGCTTCACTCAGCTGCATAAAGGCCACAATTACATTCAGCATGGTAAAGTGGATAAACAACACAGCTACTGCATACATCTAATTTCAATATCTGATGGTCTCCTTTTATGTATTTTGAACTGCAATTTCTGCCCTTCGCTACCAAGACTGCAAAAAAAAAGAACAATCCACTTCACTGAAAAAGGCTGAGGTAATATTTTCTATTTTACCTCAGCAAAATAATCTTTCAGCTACAAATTCAGCACAGATTGGACATGCATTTAGCTGAAATTAACTCATATATATATATATATATATATATATATATATATATATATATATATATATATATATATATATATATATATATATATATATATATAGACCTAGGCAAGTAGCAAACTGAAATGGTAGCTAGGAGGCTGGATGCAAGGTGGTAGAATGGAAAGCAGAACTTCAGATTGGCACATGAGAGGTTACCCCCTCCCCCCCCCAAAAAAAATATCCCTAGATTAATAATTCCTATTATATAATTTATGGCAGGCTAGGCTAAAATAGGGATGGGAATGAAACAGGAAAATGGAGATTCATCCCAGCTTGTGGTTCATGGGATTACATGAACCACAAACCTTCACAGTACCTGGGGGAACTCTCTGCCACATAACATCCATGCCCTGTAGGACCTTATGCAGTTTTGCAGGACATGTAAGACAGAGATGTTCTGCCAAGCTTTTGGTTGAGGACAGCAATTGGTACCACCTTATCTGACACTCCTCCCCCATTTGCTCTCTCTTACTTGCAGGACAGTAATGTGTGCTGTTTTTAGTTGGCTCCATCTAATTTTTTAAACTTTTAATTTTGTTTTTAAATTTAATTTAACTGTTTTTAATTCTGGTTTCTATTGTACTTCTTGGTGTTAACTGCCCTGAGACCTGTAGCCAGAAGGCGCTGCCTGCCTGTAGGGGTACTCCATTTAAGCTAAGGGGACTCCAAGCTGTACAAAATGGAGTCTGACCAGAAACAGGCCAAGAAATACTTCATTCAAAATGGAGTAAAGCAGAAAGCTTGTTCTGGTCCCCACCTAAAGGCTCCCTCCATACATGGCCCTCTCCCCCGCCCAAACAGAGTGCCATAATAACAATGGGGACTGCTGGTAAGTATTGCTCACCATTTTGCTGCAATTCAGCTTCTCTTTGGGCGTTTTCGCACTCACCTTCAAGTGGTGCGACCACCCTCCTCACGCCGGCGGATCTGCAGGGATTTCGCACCAGAAGCGCCGGCGCACCCAAAAGAGCCGGCGACTTCCGTCGCGAAACCAGCTCAAACGTTTTCCTGCTTCTTGGCGGTTTCCGTTTGAGCTGGTTTCGCGACGGAAGTCGCCGGCTCTTTTGGGTGCGCCGGCGCTTCTGGTGCAAAATCCCTGCAGATCCGCCGGCGTGAGGAGGGTGGTCGCACCACTTGAAGGTCAGTGCGAAAACGCCCATTGTCTAATGCTATGGTAATGTCTGACATCTGGACAAATTCTTTGTTCTCTATGCTTGCCTCTCCTCAGGGGTATCTTCGTTAAACCGCCCAAACAATTAACACATGTCCTGACCTTTTGTAACCTATTGGACGGACATTACTAAACCAGCACTATCATTGTTGCCTGGAGATCCATTCAGGTGACCAGAGTCAGATCTGCTCATTGGCTTGAGGTGGGCACCCAATCAGGTACCCAGAAAAGACTAATCACTGCCCACCACAGACCAGTCCCTTTTTTGAGAGGACCTCTTCTTTTCCAAAAGATTATAACAGGAGAGAAAGCTTCATTGCTCTCTCTCTTCAAGCTGAGCACATGGCACCAGATTGGTGCCCCCCCCATTACTCTAAGTAAGGGGGCCCTCAGACATGGCACATGGTAGTGCATGTCTACAGCTTCAAGTTGTAACTGGACCTCACCACATCTGGAGCGGGTAATATTGCCTTCCTCAAGACCCCCTCAAGTCCTCTGTTGATAACCTCTACCCTTCCTAGCTTCTTGATTGCCTGTATGTATTTGTGTTCGTGAATGTATTCTTTTTACATATTTTGAGTAAACGTTATAAAAGAAAGTTTGCCTGGAGTATCCTTGCTTGAAAACCCGACTTCCATATTATTGAAGAAAAGATCCTTGCTCCTAATTCGCTCTACCTAGTCTCCATATTGCTAATTTCCCCATTTTTAAAGCATTTCCCATAACAGACCTGTGAACTCAGGGAAGGGCTGTATATAAATTGAAATTATAAATACAATGAATAAACCTTCCTGATTACTGAACTTGTTCGTTTTGTGAGTTTTATGATGTGGTAGAATGCCCCCCCCACCGCCCCGTGGGCTAAAGATGTCAAACTTGCAGCAAGTCTCCAGCTGACACTCGCCACTCGACAGCTGAAGTTCTCGCCACTTCTGCAAAAAGGAGACCACATTCTCTTTTCTTCCCCAAGCCTCGGATCTCTACCTCCTCTCTCTCCTATGCTGCTGCCACCAACATGCATCCTCCTCCACCTCTCTCTCATCCCCTTCCACTCCTGATCCAGGCTCTTTCACACTTTCCACTGCACCTCTGAGTCTCACAAGGGCCACTTATGTTTGGCTTATGTTCCTAGGGCTGCTATTGGTGTTTTCAAGGCTGCAGAAGTCCACCCCCAATTGCTCTGATGATTAATTAATTGGTGCCAGTGTGTCTGCCACACCAACTGCCAACACCAACCACACAAACCTCCATAAAAGCCATGGAGGTTCATGGGAGGTTCAGTGCAGGCACAATCACACAACCCTCAGTTCATGATCCACAAACCGGGTGATTTTTGTGATAAATTTAAGTTAGTGATAAGGTTCATGCCCATCTCTAGGCTAGAAGCTTTCTCCATGATAGACTAAAAGCCTTTTTTTTTTTTGCTTTGCTTTGCAGAGACTTTTGTTATGGAAGCCTTTAAAATGAACAATCTACATCACAACCCCCTCCTTTGTTGTATGAAGCAATACAGCCCACTGTGTTACTTGAAAGTATTATCATCAGCTCTGCAGCCCAGATACTGAAGCAGTACATCCATATTTGAGGTATAGGGGGTGCACTGAGAAAAATTCCAAAAATGGACCTCCATGCCATTACTACAGTTCAAAGACTTGTATCACAATATCAGAAAGATGAATGCCAACCTCAGCTAAATCAGTGGACTGAAGATCTTAGAACTCTATCAATATTTGAACACATGGCATGCAGACAACCATTGCTTATACACATTTTTAGATATTTGAACATATGAACATATGAAGCTGCCTTATACTGAATCAGACCCTCGGCCCATCAAAGTCAGTATTGTCTACTCAGACCGGCAGCGGCTCTCCAGGGTCTCAAGCTGAGGTTTTTCACACCTATTTGCCCGGACCCTTTTAGTTGGAGATGCCGGGGATTGAACCTGGGACCTTCTGCTTACCAAGCCGATGCTCTACCACTGAGCCACCGTCCCTCCCCATTTGGAAAACTTTTATAGAAGCTCATGGGTTATACTTTTGTCTCTACTTTATGCATACATTTTAAACTTCTGTTCAATTGCAGGATTTTAAATTTGTTTCCTTGTTCTCTCCCCCTCTTTTTTTTTTTTTAAAAAAATAAAGAAATATTTCCTTTTGGAGATTCAAATCCATATAGTTTCAAAGGCAGGGGCCTTTATTTTCAGTGGGGGAAGTATATGATGCCTGAAGCAGCTGTTTAGGACCTCTGTTGTGAGATTGAGGGAGGACCAAATTTGCACAGAACATACTCCTTCCTCAACTTTTAACACTCCCAAATAAAATATTCACTCTTCTGAATATGCTGTTTTGACTATTGAAACTGTTTTTATGATGTTTTAATTCTGAAGTTTGTTTTTTAGTGCTGTAAGCCACCCTGAGCCCACTTGCAGGATAGGGCGAGGTATCAATTAAAAAAAATTAAATTAAATTAAATTAAAGTTTCACGTGAATTGGATCAAAAGGCCCAATTTTTACAGACCCTAGAAGTCGATGCCTCTTGGCACAGACCTCTCCACAGATTCCTAAAATGGTGCTCAAACGGCAGCTGAGTAGGAGAGCTCCAGTTGGCCACAACAATAAAAACACCTGTCTGCTTTTCCCTACTTTTTTTCAGAGTCTAGCTGATGATAAACATTTCTTACCTTCCCACTGAAACCTTTGCATTTGCCATCCTTTCTTGTTGTGAGCTGTTTGTTTCCTTTCGCAAAGTAGAAGTGGCTTCCTTTGCAAACTCTCATCCCTTTCTGCCAGTCTGCCATTATGAGATTAGAGGTGTAGCTGGATAGCCAATATATTCCCAGGAATGAGTTCCAAGTGCTGGCATTGCAAACAATTTAAAGGATGGTTTGCACATATGTGGTGGGAGTGTGAAGAGGTTAAACCCATCTGGGGGGAAATTATTCAATTTATTAGAAAAGTCTGCAATGTACCATTAACCATTGGCTTTGATATGATGTTGTTAAGCACAATAGGAAGGCCGGCACTAAGTAGACCCACTCAAAACCTTGTCAAGGCAATGATACTAGCGGGGAAGGCGGTCATCGCTTTGGGGTGGAAAGATAAAAGTAAATGGTCAATAGAAATCTCGCACAACTATTTGTTTGATTACATACAGTCTGACATCGTGGCAACAATCAACAAGGATTCCATGTGGGAAGATAAAGTCAAGGAAATCGAGACCAGATGGAACCCTTATTTAGAATGGATCTCAGGAGAAACAAGGAAGGACATTCAGTGGAAGATCAAGACTTTGTGCCCTTGGCTGAGGGGGAAAGACTAAGAGAAGATGGGGAGGGTTGGGGGGGGGGAAGGGTTATTTGTAATTCCAACATTCATGCGTTGTAATGGTCAATTGTACAAGAGTCAATAAAATATAAAAATATTTATTTAAAAAAAAAGGGTGTAGCTGGAAAATTCTGGGTGGCAGGGTGTTGGGAAATCCTGTGGGGCAGAGCAGCCTGGGGTGAGGAGAGAGAGAGAGAGAAATAAGAGAGCTGGAAGCTGCCAACAGAACAGCTTCCCTGACTGCAGCCAGCAGAAGAGGAAGAAGATTCGGCTTCAAGAGAGTGGAAGGCTGCTGTCTGGTAACTCCCCTCCCCTCGTGACTCTACTGCAGGGGTGTCAAACATGCAGCCTGGGGGCTGCATTAGGCTCCCAGAGGGCTCCTATCAGGTCCCCGAGCAACTGGTTGTCACCTGCTTCCTTCTCCCTCTCTCTAGCTTCCTTCTGCATAACAGTTTGCTTTGCCAGGCTCCCTCAATCGCACAACAGAGCTACTGAGCCAAGTCTCTCTTCCTTCTATTGACTGAGGCTGCTCCCCTTCCTGGTCTCCTGAGGAAGGAAAGAGCCAGAACTTCCTGTGCCCAGTTCCCTGGATCCCATTGGGAGAAATACAAAGCAAGACCAAGTACTAATGTTTTAACGATGTTTTAAGGGTTTTTAAAAAATCTTTGTGTTTGTGTTCTTTATAAAGTTCATATCTCTGCTACCTAATCGTAAATAGGTACCCACGTGGCTCGGCCCAATCTGACATGGTTCAGCCCGACAAGGTCTCATTTATGTCAGATTCAGCCCTCATAACAAATGAGTTTGACATCCCTGCTCTACTGGCTTCCTCACCTACATGAGTTGGGGAGGAGGGGATCTCCAGCACCCCCTCTTTTGCATTTTGCAATTCTATTTTGCATTTTTTTAAAACTATTTTTTTGCCCAGAAAAAAGAAAAGAAAACGAGACTGAAGCTTCCCTGACTGTTCCCAGAGTCATTTTGGAAACCCCGTATACACCTTACATTTTCAAATATTTTTTGAATGTTTTGTTTTTGCATTTTTTTTCTGCAGGTGCGGTGCTCATCTCTGGGGGCATTGCCCTGAAATGTCCCCATGATGGGCCTGGATTGTATTAAAACAAATGGCAGGAATACCAGTTGGGAACAATTAAGACCTGAAGGCCCATTGGAGATAATGGGAGCCAGGAATAACTGGCATAGACTCCTTTGAAACACATGACAGCACAAAAAAGTTGCAATAAAAATGTGGAATGGATTACAAGAAACCTGCCTTGGCCTTGGAATGACAGCCTTTAGAAGTAGAGTGAATGGAAGGACAATCTCTAGGCAGTCCTTGAGCCCAGATAAAATATACTGGGATTGGAATGACAACCCCCAGAGCGGAATGACTGCCCCCGGGGCTGTCATTCGAGTTCCAGATTACTGCTTCCAGTCACAGGGTCATCATTCCGCTCTCAGGGCTATAATTCCAGGGACTGTCATTCTTAATAGGTTCTGTGTTTTAATGCACTTTTTATGTGCTGTAATGTATTCCAATAAAGCCCACGCAAGTCAGCTGGCAATCCTGGCTGCCATTATGTTCAGTGGTACTTCAGGCAACTCCCATTGCTTTCAAAAGGCATTCTTGTAATTCATTTTAATACATCCTGCCTAGGGTAGCCATTTCTTACCATCACTCGGGCAGGGGGATTGTGGGGGTGGTCCAGGAGTGGGTGGTGACATTATGCAATGTCACACTATGTCATGATGTCACCCAGAAGTGATGTCAATGTGCCAGCAACACTGAGGGTGGCGCTCTAGTTTTTAGGCAAAACTCTATGGTAAATTTGGCATCAAACCATAGAATTCTGCCTCAAAACTACAACAACAACAACAAAATTTTATTTGTATCCCGCCCTCCCTGCCGGAGCAGGCTCAGGGCGGCTAACAACATAATTCAGGTTTAAATTATACAAATAGATAAAATTACGTTTAAACATCATAAACATTTTAATTAAAAATCTGCTTAAGTTTTAAAATTAAATTAAATTAAATTAGTAAAAGTGCTAATGCTATGTTTACTTTTTATGATGGCGGTTTCCTTAGCAATTTCCATTTTCATCAGCGAAAGCCGGTCAGAAGAGGAAGGTCTTGCAGGCCCTGCGGAACTGTTCAAGGTCCCGCAGGGCCCGCATTTCCTCTGGAAGTTGGTTCCATAGGCTCGGAGCTATAGAGGAGAAGGCCCGGCTATGGGTAGATTGCAGCTTCACCTCTCTCGGTCCGGGAATAGTCAACAAGTTTTTCCCGGCTGACCTCAGTGCTCTCTGGGGTTCATATGGGGAGAGACGGTCCCTAAGGTAGACAGGTCCTCGACCATATAGGGCTTTAAACTAGAGCATCGCCATGCAATGTAGCCGGTGAAATGACGTATGTTCCCTTTGTGTGTGTGGGGACGGGGGGACGGCAACCCTAATCCTGCCCCAGACCTGCATTTATGCAGTCATAGAAGAACAAAAAGGCTCCACTACCCACAGAAGGGAAGGAAAGGGAATGTCTCTCTCAGGCTTTTTTTCCAAAGGTGATTGACTAGAAGCAAACTGTGCTACTTATTCCCTTGCAGGGATCTGATTGAAACAGAGAAATGCTATTGCTGGATAAATCAGTAGACTCGAGGGAGGACGTGAGCACATGCTGCTTGCTAGCGCTGCAGGACCTGATGTTGAAAACAAGAAGATTTCTTCAAGGAGAGTAGTTAAATTGCACTAAGACCCTTAGATTCCTAATACAATTCTGGAGCATTATGGTAATGACTAGGAGTAAGGCCAGTTGTGAAGACTGATGGGAGTTGTAGGCAAAAACATCTGGAGAGCAACCGTTGGCCACCCCTGCAATAGAGCATTGGCGTCCATTTAAAAGAGTTTTAAAATTAACATTTCTAGCTTGATTATAAGATTTGTACATGGGGTGGAGGAGAGGGCTTTTGTTATCCTTGTTAATGAAGAGCAAGATTTGAGCCCAGTAACTCCTTAAAGACCAACAAGATATCCAGAGTATAAACTTTAGAAATTTTTATTCATCAGATATAGTGCTACTGGACCGAATCTTGTTTTTCTACTCCAGACCAACTTGGCTGTGTTTTAGTGACACCCAGCTGCTTTTGGGTTGAAAGCGGCCAAGTAGCACCTTCCAGAGAGCCAGTTTGGTGTAGTGGTTAAGTGTGCAGACTCTTACCTTACCTGGGAGAACAGGGTTTGATTCCCCACTCCTCCACTTGCACCTGCTGGAATGGCCTTGGGTCAGCCATAGCTCTGGCAGAGGTTGTCCTTGAAAGGGCAGCTGCTGTGAGAGCCCTCTCCAGCCCCACCCTCCTCACAGGGTGTCTGTTGTGGGGGAGGAAGGGAAAGGAGATTGTGAGCCGCTCTGAGACTCTTCGGAGTGGAGGGCGGGATATATTTTTCTTTCTCTAGTCTTTTTTCTTGTAAGCTTCAAATGAATTTCGCTAGGCAGTTTATTCCGTCTCGTAAAACTTGATGGTACTCACTTAACTTGATCAAACTCTTCTTCCATCTTACAGGTGTCTCCTGTAAAATTTCTGCCAAGGCCTCACTTAATATTTTCTGTAAGTCTTCAGGTTTTCTTATGGTACATTTTGAAACCTCAGCATATAAATTGCTCTATCTATTTCCAGCTGTAGAAGTCTGCTATCATGCACATTCTGTTCTTTTCCCAATTGTTCCACCTTTTGTATATTGTCAGTCACCTGTGCATCTAGTACCTTTAAGGCTTTATTAGTCTATGCTGTCTGTTTTCTTTTCTCTTGTAGCTCTTGTTTGATCTCTGCCATCTGCTCTCCTATATTATCTACTTTACCAGTCAACTGTGCTATGGCAGTTAATAGAGTATTTTGCATCTCTTTCATACCTCCCTGCATAGTTGTAAACTTCCCTGGGCCAGACGAAGAGCTGGGTGAAGGAATTGGTGGTTTACATTCTCGATTATCTTTTTTTAAAATTGTCTCTTTAAAGCCAGTAGCAGCTTTATTTTCCATCCTTATTAGTGTATTTGAACTCACAACCACAAATTCAGTGCGTTGCCTCTTTAGTAATTTGTTTTAGAACTCAGTGTTCTTGTTTATCTTAAATAAGCTAGCATCTGTCAGACAGTACCAGTATTATACAGAAATCATACAAAAACAGCCTTCTTGCTTCTGTCAACAATTTACCAAACCCAAAACAATAATAAAACTTATATTAAACAAAAACTTTTTAGTGAAACCAACTATAGTGCCACCTAGCCAAAACAGTTCAACTCACTGAGGCAGAGACAGTTTGCTGTGACATCTTTTCTACAGCAAGTGGTTCAATGAAGTCCAAGTCTTGACAAACTCATCCAACTACTCCAAACTATAAATTGTAATCCAGGGCTGAATGTCCCATTTGTAATCCACAAGTAAAATCAACAATTAAAAATTAAAAGGTAGCCCAGGAGAAAAATAGAATAAACAGAAACAAAACAATCCAAATACTCCCATTAAAAAAAAGACTCCACAGAAGATATGGAAACGGGGAAAGATGGAAAAAGAACAAAAAATGAATTTATAAAAATAAAAAGTATTCAAACCAAATAAGAAAAAAACCCCCAAAATTAAAGGGTTATATCCATAATATCCACCGTCAGGAATTAATAATCCACTTTAAAAAATTTCACAGGAATTCTTTCCTCACCCAACCGTATAGCTATACTTTATAATCCAGCATACAAATCCCATAAGAGTTTAAATGTCTCTTTAAAACTCACATTCAGAACACTTTAACATAAACTTCAGGCTCCTTCTTATAGCAGCTTGTCCTTCTCATCCATATATGCTTACAGTCAGAGATTATATTACTTACAGTTTGTAATCCATCGGTGTGGGATGTTGGTATATAAAGATTCCACATCCATGGTAGCTAAGATAGTGTTCTCTGTATTTTCCTCAGAAAATCTGTAGTATCACGAACATAACTAGGAGTACTGGTGGCATAGGGTCTTAGAATAGAATCAATATATCCAGATAACCTTTCAGTGAGGGTGCCTATCCCTGACACAATGGGACATCCTGGGTTGCCTGGTTTGTGTATTTTGGGTAGAAGATAAAAAGTACCTGGTCAAGGTTCTTGTGATGTGTCTGACAGGATCTGTTCCTGAATACTCAGTGGTAATTCCTTCGTAATCTTGTTTAGTTCTTTTTTATATTCCTGTGTGGGGTCTGAGTCCAGTGGTTTGTAAATGAAGTATTTGAGAGTTGTCTTTGAGCCTCCTTGATGTAGTCTGATGTGTTCATGATGGCAACAGCTCCTCCTTTGTCTGCCTCTTTAACTGTAATATCCATATTGTTCCTGAGACTGTCTATGGCCTTCCTTTCAGCATGGTTGAGATTTTGCCATGCGTGGTGTTGTTTGTTGATCACATCAGTTTGCACTGTCTGGCGAAAGCATTAGAAAATGCATTTCAATTTTACTTGACAAAAAGGGCCACAGACAAGAACAGTTCACAATCCTCCACATCTAACAGCTCAGAAGTTTCTTAGGGCGTTTTCGCACTGACCTTAATCGGCAGCGACGTCCCTCTTCACCGCGCAGGATCTGCGCGGATTTTGCACCAATTGCTGCGGAGCACCCGGAAGAGCCACAAAGTCCCGCGGCTTTTGTGGCGCAAATGGAAACCGCCAAAAACCAGTTTCCATTTGCGCCGCAAAAGCCGTGGGACTTTGCGGCTCTTCCGGGTGCTCCGCAGCAATTGGTGCAAAATCCGCGCAGATCCTGCGCGGTGAAGAGGGACTTCGCTGCCGATTAAGGTCAGTGCGAAAACGCCCTTAGATTCAGGACTCTGGCTCTTTTCTACTGCTACAGACAAGACTAACACAGCGACCCATTTTGATCTGTCTCCAATAAGGCAGGTCAGTCTTGAGTGTGCAACTAGCCTAGGTTCCATGTATTTGTGCATTTATTTTATCGTAATAGTTCAAAGCTGCCATGGTGACTCTTGTAAGGATGGAGAAGTGGGATACAAATTCTGGAATTTGAAAAGTATATCCATTCTAACCCAACTGCTCGGCAATTTCATTGAATGTCCCAGAGTTCTTGTATTGTGAGAAAGGGAGAAAAGTATTTCTTTCTCTACTTTCTCTATTCCATGCATATTCTTGTAAACCTCTATCATGTCACCCCTCAGTCAACATTTATCCAAGCTAAAGAGTCCCAAGCGCTTTAACCTTTCTTCACAGGGAAAATATTTCATATATGAACATATGAAGCTGCCTTATACTGAATCAGACCTTTGGTCCATCAAAGTCAGTATTGTCTACTCAGACTGGCAGTGGCTCTCCAGGGTCTCAAGCTGAGGTTTTTCACACCTATTTGCCTGGACCCTTTTTTGGAGATGCCAGGGATTGAACCTGGGACCTTCTGCTTCCCAAGCAGATGCTCTACCACTGAGCCACTGTCCCTCCCTTCAATGCTTTAATCATTCTAGTTGCCCTTTTCTGCACATTTCCAAATGCTATAATTTCTTTTTGAGGTGTGGTGACCAGAATTAAACACCTCAGGAGTACCATGGGGTCAGTGGGGGGGGGGGGGGCAGGTGCACTGAGGAGCTCTTGGTGGCTATACTGGGGGGGGGCAGCAGTAGGTAGGCACGCCTAGGGCACCAAAAAGCCTAGCACCGGCCCTGCCTGAGATAATAAAAGGCAGACTTGGTAACTACGGTGACCTGGGACTCCATAGTGAGCAAGATATCCTGGACCACCCCCAGGCTCCTCAGCTTCTGGACTGGCACAAGTGGTACATCATCCAAGGTGGGCAGCCTGATTCCCGACTCAACCCACCCACCCCGGCTTAGGTACAGGGCCTCCATCTTTGTTGGATTAAGTTTCAACCAGCTCTGCTGCCACCATCCAGCCATGGCCCCCAACACCTTCGTAAAATTCCTTGGGGCGGAGAATAAAATAAAGAAACAAATTAAAGTTGTTTATTACAACCCAGCACTAGAAAGTCAGCCGCAGAGTAAGCACATAGGCCAAATCACAGCATGGAAAAGTCCAAAAGTTTTCAGGCTGAAATAGTGCAGGAAGAGCAACCCCAGGTTCAATCCCTGGCATCTCCAAAAAAGGGTCCAGGCAAAGAGGTGTGAAAAACCTCAGCTTGAGACCCTGGAGAGCCGCTGCCAGTCTGAGAAGACAATACTGACTTTGATGGACCGAGGGTCTGATTCAGTAGAAGGCAGCTTCATATAGGGAGGGACGGTGGCTCAGTGGTAGAGCATCCGCTTGGGAAGCAGAAGGTCCCAGGTTCAATCCCTGGCATCTCCAAAAAAGGGTCCAGGCAAATAGGTGTGAAAAACCTCAGCTTGAGACCCTGGAGAGCCGCTGCCAGTCTGAGAAGACAATACTGACTTTGATGGACCCAGGGTCTGATTCAGTATAAGGTAGCTTCATATGTTCATATGCAGATTTATGGAACAACCTCCCCAGAAATGTGTGCCTGGTCCATTCACTTTCCATCTTCAGGAAGCCATTGAAAGCAGCTTTATTTAGGGCCGCATTTGAGTAACTTAGTTTTTATTTATTGGCAATCCTGAGATTTTAAATTGTGGTCTGATTTGCATGTTTATGACCGTTCTTATATTTACTTTGTAAGATGCTTTGAGTGTTGCAAGGTGGACGAGTGGCTAATAAATGTTGTAAACAGATAAATAAAAATCTGAAGGTATGTATGCATGCCTTGGAAATCTGTGTGGAATTTATTCGCCCCAAAGAAGCTCCCATTGATTCACACCAAAGAAGGTTTTACTCTCTCATCTCAAAAAAACTAGGGTAAGGACTAAATAAATGAAGAAAGAATAATGCTTCTCAGGCCTTAGTCCCTATGCAATAGTTATTCTGTTGTGGGAGGTTTGGGGACAATTTTGGGACAGGAAAACAATGTGGAGGAGCTTAATTAGTTCTCCCTTCAGCTATGGGCCTAGGCTAATTTGAGCTCCCACATCCTAACTTGTTCAAGTAACAAAATGATCTCCAAGCGTCGCATGTCACTGAGCACTTCTTTCCCACTCCTGAGGATCCAGAACTTGCCAAGAATAATAAGAATCCATTAATCTTTTGAGTAGAATCAAACAAATTCCTGTTTTGCACACTATACGGTATGAATCAGCACTAACCTCTTACAGTATTCTACAGGTGGTAAAACTCCTGCGTATGTAGTCTTCATGGCTTTAGAGATATATGCAACCCTTGACCTATTGAATTCCCACTCAGATGACAGTAGAACATAATAAATGACATTTGCGCTATTGCTAGATCATTTTATCGACTTTCTAGTCTGCTGCTCTTTTGTTTTTTGTTGTTTTTTTTAAAAATCCAGTCTCATTTTTTTCATTGTTTCGTTCCTTCTTGTTTTCGTTCTCATCAGTACACAACCCTTTGGCCTACTTTTCATGCATCAAAGTCAATGCAATCCTTGCAAAGTGTGTTTTGCTGTGTCGCATATTGTCCGTGACTGCCTGGCAGTGATGATATCATTTCCCATAAATTGACAGCCTGAGTACTTGAGACAGAAATGCTTTTCTAAAGATTTTAAAAAACAAATAAGTGGTGCCATTTTAAAAGACAGTTGATAATATTTCTTTCTCCCCGTGCTGTTTTCTCCCGTACTACTACTAATTCTTTCCAAAAGGAACTAAAGTTAATTGAGCGGTCTTGCATTTATGATCGACCGCAGGAGCAGGCTTAAGTAACAATGGCAAGGTGTTGAGAGTCATGACATTACTGTTTGTTTATAGCGGCAACATTGAAATTACATTGATTTGCATAGTGGAACACAATGTCATTTTCTTAACTCTGTTTTCCAGATTGTGTCTCTATACAAGCCTATAAAAAGGTAACAGTAGTCCCCTATGCAAGCACCAGTCATTTCTGACTTTGGGGTGACGTTGCTTTCACAACATTTTCACAGCAGGCTTTTTTTTACAGGGTGGTTTGCCATTGCCTTCCCCAGTCATCTACACTTGCCCCCCAGCAAGCTGGGTACTCATTTTACTGACCTTGGAAGGATGGAAGGCTGAGTCGACCTGGAGCCGGCTACCTGAACCCAGCTTCCACCGGGATTGAACTCAGGTTGTGAGCAGAGCTTAGGACTGCAGTACTGCAGCTTTACCACTCTGCACCGCGGGGCTCTTATACAAGCCTATAGTAAGAAGTAATAATGCCACTGTTAGAACCTATCAAGATTTGTGTGCAGCCAGTGTCTCTTTTTATTTCTTGCTTGCTTGTTTGCTGATGCGACTTTTTTAAGAGTGGTCAGAATTTAAGCGAAATCTAATTTAAGTGAAAGTGTGGTTGCCCATTCAGTTTGCAGTGGAGAAATTGCCCTTGGCTTTATGGCTATCACAAGGGAATTGGGAGGAGAAAAATGATGAGAACCCAGTCTCACTCAGCTTGCTTATTTTAATTTCAAATTATTTCTTGTGTTCTGCTATTATGATTTTGGTGCTCCAGCCTTTGGTAACAGGTGAGCGTGCTGTCTACAATCTTCCACGTTGTGCAAATAGGGAACACACATATTTTCACAAACTGGGATTTCTGATCATGCATACCAATGCTGGGAAATACATACATTGCTCTATTCATACAAACTGATGCATACGCTAATATGCCCTTACGAGGGATTGAAACACCAAAATCAGAATGCCTTTGGGGCAGGGCATCGGCTGAGTTCATGGTGGATGTGCTTTGGATGGGCTTTTCCCCTCTGTCACCCAAATTGCCTCCAAAACCTCACAAATTGACCTTAACATCTTCCACAGGCGATGGAAAAAAAACCAACAAACAGAAGGGGCAACAAACGCCTCCTAAACACAGCTCTGTAAAAGCTTATTTTAAAGTGGAGAAGTCATCCAAGAATACTGCATCGTCATCAGTTATGGGTTCCAGTATGGCCGCCAGAGCAGGCATGGATGAGATGGAAACAAATCAGCTTCCCTCCACCAGACAAGAAATGCGTGAACTCTTCGCAGAATTCAAAAAAGAAATGTTTGAGGTACTTAACCTACTTATGAAACCAATGATTGATCAAGTTCCAACAACTACAATCTGATCTTCACAAGCCATCAGAAACACCAGAAGTTGCTTATGAAAACAGCATGGTTAACTCTGATAATATTAAGCAACTTGAATGTCAAGAAACATGGGGTGAGACCATATCATTCAAATGGACCAGAAACTCAGAGAATGCTCAGTGAAATGTTGAGGCTTTGAAGAGCAAGCAGAAGGTCACAAGGACTTAACTTTTATAACGTCATGGCTGGCCCCTCCCTACAAGGAACGGAATAGAACCTGACATAGTTAGAGCATACAGATTGGGCAGTATTCAAATGGCTAAACCTCGCAGACATCAGGACTTTTTAGTTGAATTTATGGGCTTCAGAATGAAAACTACAATATTAAGAGAAGCCAGAAAGAGAAATGGTCTGTGCTTTCATGACACAACAATTTCCATCTTTCCGGACTTGCCTGCTGAAACTACAAATCTGCTGCACTCTCAAGCCCATCACAACCCAGCTCAACGAAGCTGCAATAAAATACAAATGAATACCTTCCGGTAAACTCCTGGTCAAACTCAACTCCATGACTCTTCAGGCAGAGGATCTGGATTCCAGCTACAATTTACTCAACGCAATACACTTGGGAACTGGCAAGGATCCCCCCCCCCCCCCGGAGGTCTTTGAAATGAAAACTTGAGTTGGCCCCCCACACTTCAGTAGAATTCCCGTTCCTGATGGAAATGAAGACAGGAAGGACAGAAAACGTGTCTCCTGAAAACTTTAAGGACTTTGCTAAGTATTGCCTTAACTTTTGGTTACTAATGTAGGCTTTAGTCCTCGTTTTAATATTTTGCATTAATTATATAGTTCTGAGGTTTTGTAGAAGAAAAGACTTCAATTTGTGTTATAAGAGCTCCACTGCAGACTTGATTTTTTCTTTGTATACTTAGTATGGAGTAAGCTTTCTTACTCATGCACCCTGTCGGGGTTGCTATTCTTATTTAATCCTTAACACAAAAAAGTACTTTCAAGTTGGATGGTAAAATGTATTTTTTTAAAATTGAAATTGATAGTTGTACTGCTTGGCTATGAAAACTATACCCATATGATGAGTAGTGTATCAAGATGCTTTAAGTTATTAGAAACTTTTAAGATCATTTTATTACTGGTATGTTTTTCACCACCCATCCACATGGAAAACTACAATGAATCTTACATTATCTCATGTTTACTTATCTTCCTAACTATAGCTTCACTAATAGGAGCTACTGTATTTTGTTTCAACATTTTCAACAGCTGTAAATCATACTTTGTAAGATGACTAGCGTGGATTCTTATTTGAATATAACCACAATCAATTGTAGAGGCTTAAATGGCATCATTAAGAAGAACGCTTTGAATCAGCCTTTCTTAAAAATCTTCCTGATAATATTTGTCTCCAGAAGATGCACTTAAGCCCTTCGAACCGCCAGGTATTCAAATCCAAACAATTCCATCATCAATACCTGGCAACTCTAAATCTAGAGGAGTCACCATCTTAATATCAGACAGAGTTTTTCATTTATAGATAAACTTGCAGATCCCAAAGACCAATTTTTATTTCTCAAAGGAATCTTGGATACTAAACCAATCACAATAGGATCTATTTATGCTCCTAATGAAAAACAACTCAGTTTCATTACTGAAACTTTTACTAAACTTTCAACATTTGTGTCAGGCAAAATTATAATAGGAGCAGATTTAAACTACATTGCTAACCTCTGGATAGATAGGTCCTGCCCCCCTTGTCAGGCTAACAATTTTTTTAAAGCTAACTCTTATACTGGACTTATTCCTATACTCAATCAGTTTAAATTCTTAGACATTTGGAGAACATTAAATCCATTCACTAAAGATTATACTTCTCCTCCAGATACCGAGTGCACACTAGGATTGACTTCTTATTAGGATCCTCTTCTCTAACCTCTAAAGCTTTTACTGCTGAAAATGTCCCTAAACTTTATACTGACCATGCTTGGATATCAACAAAACTATGGAATCAAACAACAAGAAATCAGAGGCAATGCATCTTAAATTCATCCATTTTATTACAAGATCAAATTAGAAAAGAAATTGAGACTTCCTTGGAACATTACTTTCAAGATAATGATACAAATGACGTCTCTGACGAAATCCTGTGGGATGCCATGAAATCTGTAATTAGAGGAAAAATTATTTCTATAACATATTACAAAAAGAAACAAGAACAACTTAGGGCAAAATTAATAGATAATATACATACTTTAGAAAATAGACACATATTAACAAATAGCACCAAAATTTATAAGAAACTACTAGCAGAGAAAAAAGCATTAGAAACTTTAGAATTATCCCAACTTAAACACAAAGCTCTAATTACAAAACAACATTTTTAAATCAGAAAGTCTCACACTCTGCGAAACCTTGCTTGGATAGTCAATAATAAAAACAATTCATCTAATATTCAAATAATCAAAGACTCTCAAAATAATATTTATACTAATACTAATCAAATTTCAAATCATTTTTAAAAATATTTTAATTCATTATATCAATCAAATAACCCATCTACTGATTCTATTAACTCAATAGATATTTTACAATCAATAGATAATTTACCTAAAATCAACCTCTCCATAGGGAAATTCTAAATGCCCCAATCACAGACCAAGAAGTTACTGATGCAATTAAGAGAATAAAGAATGGAAAAACACCAGGAACCGATGGTTTTTCTGGAGAATTTTACAAAATCTACTCACATATACTCTTAAAACATCTTACTAAAGTTTGTAATAATCTCTTAACAATGGAACTCTTCCTGCAATGTGGTATGAGTCAACAATGGTATTAATCCCAAGCCAGGTCGTGATGTAACTGATGTTAAAGCCTACCGCCCTATCACTTTATTAAATCAAGATTTTAAGATATTTCCATCAATTTTAGTAAATAAGTTAAATCGTTTTATTTCAGCATACTTTATATTCATAAAGATCAGGAAGGATTTGTCCCTCATAGAAACATGATGGACAATGTACGCAAATCATTAAACATTATAAATTATTGCCAAAATAAGAAAATCCAATCCATCCTTTTATCCCACGACGTAGAAAAAGCCTTCAATTTGATTGAAATTAAATATTTACTCAAATTACTAGAGACAATGAATTTTGGTACTCCTTTTCTAACTGCAATCAGCGCTATTTACAAAACACCTAAAACCAAAATCAAAATTAATGGTATGTATTCCAAAAATTTCTATCCTACCAGAGGAACTAGGCAAGGATGCCCCCCTCCCCATTACTTTTTATTATAGCATTAGAACCCCTAGCCCATTTAATCCGTACCAACAAAGATATTACTGGAGTGACAGTACATAAAAAAAAATTCAAACTATCCCTCTTTGCCAATGATGCAGTTCTTTATCTTTCTAACCCCATGGACTCACTAAAAGCAGTCAAGGAACTTTTCTCTAATTTTGGCAAAATTTCAGACCTTAACCATAAAAATCAGAACTCTACCCTATATATACAACACTGCCCATAAAAAAATGAAATTCAATCTACCTTTGAATATAAATGGGTTAAAATAGCATGGAGACATCTTGTTCTTCTAATCCCACTCCAGTTTAAGGATACGCTAAATTTAAACTTAAATCAAATTCAAACAAATATTTTAGAGAAATTGAAGAGATGGAATAAATTTCATTGGACCTGGCAAGAAAGAGTTAATTTAAGCAGAGCCTTCATTCTGCCTATTTATATTTTCTGTTCCAAAGCATGCCTATGGAAATTCCTAGGAATCTTATACAATAAGAACAGTCTGCTCTCTAAAAAAATTTATGGAATGAGAAGCATCCCAAAATTAACCACACAACCCTTTGCAAACCAACAAAAGAAGGTGGTTCAGAACTTCCCAATTTATTTTACTCCAGGTGCCTGTCTGCCAGCCTCCTTTTGCAAACTTTGCTCTGACTGCTTGCCATTCCATTTTTGTCTGATGAAGTCTGCTTAGAGCATACGAAAGCTTACTAATCTGGAACAAACCTTCTAAAAGACCTGACATTGTGGCCCCAAACCCTTTCTTGAATAATACATTTAAAAATTTGGATCACAATACAGGGTCATTAGCCCCTGACATATCACCTAAAGCAACTTTTATTAGACAAAAATGGTTTCCTCCAGCAGAAATCAATTATTCTTTTAAAATATGTACCCAAAAGAAACTCCACAGGATCATAGATATTACTAAAAATGCTGAAATTGAAAGTAAACAGAAATTAGAAGAAAAGGGCAAATTCAGAATAGCACGGTTTCAATATTTTCAATTGAGGCATCTGATTTCTAATCCTAAATTTAAGACAAGACTTCAACAGAATTTAACATCCTTTGAAACACTAATTAAAAAATCATTTCCAACTAGGAAGAAATTGATCTCTATTATTTATAAAATTCTTCTATCCACCTATACCACTAAACTACCTTCTTACACACACACACAAAAAAAATGGCATTAGGACCTAAACAACAATCTTACACCAGAAAATTGGAGTAAAATTTGGAACTCCCACATTTTCTTTGCTCCTAATACTAAGGTTATTTAAGACTGTTATTTAAGACCAGTTATTTAAGACTGTCACACGATGGTACTACACCCCAGACAAGCTATACCACATGCTACCTAACTCCTTGGAGCTATGCTGGAAAGGATGCAATACAGTAGGCACTCACTTACAGGAAACCATCCTCTTTCAGCTTGCTTTTAAGATAGAACCCGGCTAAACTGAACTGACCTGTAGCCACCCAGCCATCTTATATACGATTGTGAACTGTAGCACCTTAACTCAATTTTAACTTATAATAACTATTTTATTTATTTTAACTAACCTATGTAACCTAATTGTATTTTAACTTGTTTTGTCTTGATTGTATTTTATCCAAATCATGGTTGTCCCATGTCTGTGAGCCGCCCTGAGCCCGCCTTGGCGGGGGAGGGCGGGATACAAAAATAAATTTACTTTACTTACAATTGCTGGTGGGAGTGTGACTCTATTCAAAGCTTTTGGAAAACAATTCAATTTCACATTCACGATATCCTACTTATTAATATCCCACTTAAGTTTGGACATTTTGTTTTGAACATGTGGTCACCACACATAAAAGGCTTTAACAACTATGAACTATTAGAGAACCTATGTGCAGCAGCTCGCCTGGAAATAACAGATAATTGGAAATCTTCTTAAAAAATAACAATAACTATTTGGCTAACTAAAGTTCAAGAAATCTGAGTCTTAGACAAAATTTCTGAATCTCTTATCCAACAAGACTTAGACTCGGACTCTTACAACTCTAAATTTGTGGCTGGCTGGTTCCCTTTTTTAGAATACTTAGCCAAAAAGGAACAATATGCTACATTACTAGAAACAATGTTATTTATTAGATTACTTTGATTTAAGTATTGTAAATTGGTTTTTTTTTAATGATATAACATTTATGTTTAGTGAAGTAACTTATTTATGTTAACTGTGTATATATATATAGATGCAGATTGATATAGATGTATACACATGTTCTACTCATCTTATATGGAACTTATATCAATTTTATGTGGATTTATATGTAATGTCTATTTGGAATTCAATAAAGACCTGATTCATTTTTTTTTAATAAAAAATCAGAATGCCTTTTACTCACACTGAATAGTCTCCTATCCTCAACTCCTCAAAACTCTAAGACCCACCTCCACCAATTTGGTTGAGGCAGTGACAGTACATCAAGTAGTCTGGAACTGAAGAAATTATGCTCAGCATCTGTAATATCATGAATATTTTTTACTATTTTTTTTAAAAAAAACTTAAGGCATTGTATTTTACTGTGTTCTTATCCACTCTACGTGCTGCTTGCAGGGAAAGGCTGCCTATAAATTGAAAATAACAATAAGAGCAATAACAACAATAAAGAGGAGGAGGTGGTGGAGGAAATAATGCTCTGGCAAATTAAGGCTGCATTAGACTGATGGTGAAACACATGCAGCCCCAGAGAAGCAAACAGTGCCTCAAGGCTTTTGCATCAGGAAAATGGTGCAGAGGGAAAGTTGAAGCTGTTTTTTTGCTATGCCGTGATCCTGATTCCTCTTGAGGCCTTACATGCTTGTGAGTTCTGTTGCTTTAGTCGTATGATATCTATGACAGTCATTATACACATGCAAGAATTCATTTGATGCTTCTGTTACCATGCACAAAAAAAATCAGTCCGTTTCTTTGGCGACATTGTACTTCATTCCAGTGAGCTGAAGATCAATCTATGCTTTCATGTTAAGAAGTGGTATAGTTCTCCTGGGATCTTATCTGTTCACTATGCACGGCTAAATCCTGTACTTCCCTTTGTCAAAAATTGCAGCTTGGGCAAAGCTAACAAGGCAAGATAAAGATTCTAGCCTAGACTATACATCTCTCTGACATTCTCGTTTTATATATTCAGAGAGTATCAACTGGCAGTAGCCTAGCCTTCTTGAGTGCTCCCTTGAGAATGTCTGGACTTGGCAAAGACGAGCAGAGCACTGGAGTCAACAGAATTTCTTTGAACAGCACTAGTTACATACTAAGCCAGTCACAATTGCTGTGTAACTTATTTAATTGACTCTCCCCCCTCTAAATGGTTGTTTAATAGGAAATGCTTTAGGAAGAACACTTGAGCAACAGATAAGATCAATATGCTTTCTTTTCTCTAAGAAATCTTGGACCCAGGAAATATAGTATAAAACTATGTATCTGTATACATCATATGTACAGCTACCAGATGACAGTCTTTTTACTGGCTTTCTCTCAAACTTCCCAAGATTCCCTTTTGGGGGGTCGGTGCACATATTCCTGTTAAACCAGACTTTTCATTTGAATGCACCGTTTTCTATTTGATGGTTTAAATATTTCTTATGTCACTGTCGAGGATTTAAAAACCTATCAACATTCCGAGGGTTTTGTTGTTGTAGCTAGTCATGCTGTAAATCAGACCACTGGAACAGGTGGGGGGTAGAAATGTCTAAATAATGTTTTAAAAGGTAATGCGTAAATGCCCTCCCTTTGTTGTTGTTGCAATATGCCCCCTCTTGCTGCCATGACTAGAAATGCCATTTATTAGAATTATGTACAGAGGACATTTTGAAAAGGTCCTGCAAATCTTCTCCAGGCATTTTTGTCAATGTTTTATTGCCCTGGGCTACACTAGAGGGGAATCGATTTATATATGCTGATGCCATGTTTCAGAGTTAGTTTTTCAAAAAGCTGTCTATACAGATTGAACAAGGCAAGAAAACGGAAGACTGGCATTTTAATAGAATTAGAAAAAGACTGTCACAAGTTGTTTGTTTAAAACTTTTTAGAAGAATAAGATGATATTGGATTTATATCCCACCCTATACTCTGAATCTCAGAGTCTCAGAGTGGTCACAAACTCCTTTACCTCCCCCCCCCACCACACACACACAACAGACACCCTGTGAGGTGAGTGGGGCTGAGAGAGCTCTTGCAGTAGCTGCCCATTCAAGGACAACTCCTATGAGAACTATGGCTGACCCAAGGCCATTCCAGCAAGTGCAAGTGGAGGAGTGGGGAATCAAACCCGGTTCTCCCAGACATTTAACTACTACACCAAACTCTCAGAGTGGTCACAATCTCCTTTACCTCCCCCCCTGCCACACACACACAACAGACACCCTGTAAGGTGAGTGGGGCTGAAAGAGCTCTTGCAGTAGCTGCCCATTCAAGGACAACTCCTATGAGAACTATGGCTGACCCGAGGCCATTCCAGCAAGTGCAAGTGGAGGAGTGGGGAATCAAACCCGGTTCTCCCAGACATTTAACTACTACACCAAACTCTCAGAGTGGTCACAATTTCCTTTACCTCCCCCTCCCCCTGCCACACACACACAACAGACACCCTGTGAGGTGAGTGGGGCTGAAAGAGCTCTTGCAGTAGCTGCCCATTCAAGGACAACTCCTATGAGAACTATGGCTGACCCGAGGCAATTCCAGCAAGTGCAAGTGGAGGAGTGGGGAATCAAACCCGGTTCTCCCAGACATTTAACTACTACACCAAGCTGGCTCTCTTTATGCTGCCTTTCCACCCAATCACAGTCCACAAGGCCGTGAACATAAAAAAAACAAAACATTTGAACAATTAAAATGGGGTTAGATTTATAAAGTGCATTTGAAAACGCATTCACTCAAGACTAGAAGGAGAGCGGATACAATTATGGGCAGTATGTCAGATGAAACATAAAGGTCTTCACCATCTGGCAAAAGACTCTGATAAAGGGAGACAGAGAAATCCCCCTGGGAAGGAAGTTCCCGAGTTTGGTGGCCGTGACGGAGAAAGCCCTTTTTTGAGTCACCACCTGTCCAGCCTCAGATAGCAGGGACAACTGAAGATGACTGAAGTGGATGGGTAGGTTCATACGAAAGAAGGCAGTCCTTAATGTTTGTTGGTCCCAGGTTTTACAGGGCTTTAAAGGTCAATACCAGTGCCTTGAATTGAGCCCAGGAGCAAACTGGAAGTCAGTGTAGATAGAACAAGATTGGAGCGCTGTGGTCTCTATGACCCACTCCACTCAACGCTATGTACCATTTTGTACTAAGTGTAGCTTCTAGACAGTCTTCAAGGGCATCCCCATGCACAGCGCATTGTAGTAATCCAATCTAGGTGTTACCAGGGCATGCACCACAGCGGCAAAATCTTTTCTTCACAGGAAGGGCCACAGCTGACTCACCAGCCCAAGCTGGTAAAAAACAGAATCATAGTGGGTTGTTTAGATCAATTCCAATCGGGTTTCAGACCTGGATATGGGACTGAAATGGCCTTGGTCACCCAATATTTTGATATTTGTCTTTAAGTTAGCTTGATCCTTCAAACAGTGCTGGTATATTTTAGAGCTGAGTTTGTTTTCTCCCCTTTTCCTTCCTCGGTCATGTTTTGAACAGTGTTTCAAACAGTGCTACAAAGTATGACTGGCTGCTGCTGTCACCTGTTTATCCAACAGGAAGCCTGAGATCAAGGACACCCCCAAGCTATGAACCTGATCCTTTAGCAGAAGTGCAAACCTATCCAGAATGGTGGACAACCTATTTCCCATATCAAACTTTCCCCCTACCAGTAGCAGCTCCATTTTGTTGGGATTAAGTTTCATTTTGTTAGTCCTCATCCACTCCAAAACTGCCTGTAGGTACCTGTTCATAGTTTCCACAGCCTCCTTGGGCTCTGCTGGAAGTGCAAGATACGGTGATTGCCACCAGAGTATTGGTGGCTGCTCAGTCCAAAATCTCTGGATAACCTCTCCTACATAAATGTTGAAAAATATGGGGGAGAAGATGGAATCTTTGGAACCCAGTAGGCCAAAGGTCAAGGGCAGAGCAGCCATTGCCCAGCACCAAGCTCTGAAACCTATCCTTGAGGTAGGACTACAACCACCATGGAACAGTGCCTCCCAGTTCCAAAAGATGCTACGGGATACCATGATTGGTGGCATCGTAAACTGCTGAGAGCACCCAGAAAATTAATAGGGTGGCACTCCCCCTGTTCATCTCCCAGCACACGTCATCTACCAGAGTGTCCAAGGCCATTTCAATCCCATAACCAGGTCTGAAACCTGATTGGAATGGATCTAAACAATCCACTTCATTCAGGAATCTCTGAAGTTGTCCAGCCACCACTTGTTCAATCACATTGCTAAAGAAAGGTACATCTGAGAATAGGTAAGGTAGTCCTTGTGCAACTACTGAGTCATTACTGACCCATTGGGTGACATCACATCGCCAAGTTTTCTTGGCAGGCTTTTTGTTATGGGGTGGTTTGTCATTGCCTTCCCCAATCATCTACATTTTACCCCCAGCAAGCTGAGTACTCATGTTACTGACCTCGGAAGGATGGAAGACTGAGTCGATCTTGAGCCAGGTACTTGAACCCAGCTTCTGCCAAGACTGAACTCAGGTCATGAGCAGAGCTTGAATTGCAGTACTGTAGTTTACCACTCTGCACCATGGGGCTCCTTCACATTTGAGAATAATCTGTAGTTAATTCAACTTTCTGGGGTCCAGAGCAAGTTTCTTTAAAAGTGAATGCACCTCTGCTTACTTCAAGGCAGAAATGACTGCCCCATCGCTCAGAGAGGTATTTACTGTCTTCTGGACCCAGTCTGCCATCCCCTGATGGCAGCAGCATTTGACACAGTTGATTGCAATCTGATGACTCATCTCCTTGCCAGGGTGGGGTGCCAGTGTGGAGATATGTGGGACAGCCTTGGACGGGTTTGTTTCATTTATTCATGGTTGTGGACAGATGGTGGCACTTGGAGAGAAGAAGATATTGGATTTATTTATATCCCGCCCTCCACTCCAAAGAGTCTCAGAGCGGCTCACAATCTCCTTTACCTTCCTCCCCCACAACAGACACCCTGTGTGGTGGGTGGGGCTGGAGAGGACTCTCACAGCAGCTGCCCTTTCAAGGACAACCTCTGCCAGAGCTATGGCTGACCCAAGGCCATTCCAGCAGGTGCAAGTGGAGGAGTGGGGAATCAAACCCAGTTCTCCCAGATAAGAGTCCGCACACTTAACCACTACACCAAACTGGCTCTCCGGTTTGGTGTAGAGAGGGTTTCATCATGATACCCATTGACATGTGGTGTCCCTTATAGGTCAACCCTCTCCCCAATAATATTTAACAACTACATGTGCCCCCTCACCCTGCTGATACGGAGTTTCAGACTGAGTTGTCACCAATATGCTGATATCCAGGTATATTAATTGATGGTCAGCCAGCTGAATGCCACCCCAGATATTTTGGCCAAGGGTCTGGAAGCCGTGGTTGGCTGTTTGAAACAGAGAAGGATGAAATTAAATCCATCAAAGAAGGAAGTCCTGTATCTGAGCTGGGGGCATGTTGAGTCAGAGATCTAACTCCTAGCTCTTGATAATATGCCACTGTCCTCAATACCAACAGTGAAGAGCTTAGGTGTGATTCTGAATGCCTCCTGTGATGGACAGCAAGCAGAGGCATGCTCATAGGCAGTGTTGCTTGGATGAAAGTGAGTTAGCTGACCTGACTAACTCATGGAACTCACTCTGATTGGTTAACTGCAGCTAACTGTTGGGAAGAGGGTGACAGGCAGTTGGTGAGTTAGAAAGTAGGTGAAGAAAAGAATGTGGATTTTGAGAGACTCTCTATTGTGAAAAGTCAGAGTCTGTTTCAGAGCCTGTGTGGAGTGGCTTTGGAAAAAGAATAGACTGTTCCAACCATTTAAACAGTCTCTCTGTGTGTAAAACAAACAATCACAACTCGAGAGGGGAATTAATTTTCCAGTGTGAGAAGACTGTCAATCTGGAAGATAAGGATTTGGCAAATGGTTTGAAGTAGCATTGAAAGGTCCTAAACATCCCCAAAATAACTCAGGTTATTTATCTTAAAGAGAAGATAATAACAATCTTGCCAGAGAAAAGGGTCTAGTAGGAAAATCCTAGTCTTAAACAGAGGTATAATTCTGAGTACATTCTCAAGACTGTATAATAACCAGTGTGAAGTACAGAAGGAAATCTAGAACATACCTTCAGTGGATGCCAAACAGCCCTAAGTCTAAAAATGTTTATTCTGTAGCATAAGATGCAGTTTAACATGCCATTTCTGGAGGGGAATTTTGGTAAATTGATGCAACATCAAGGTGATTGATTTATAGAGGTGACTAATAAGATGGTCACCTTGCCATACCCCCCTTTTAATGGAGGCTCAGATCACAAATGTTACTAGACTTGCTTTTTTCCATCTATGCCAGGTCAGGCAACTGGTTGCCTTCCTTGCATCCCTTGACTTAGCTACAGTGATTCATGCAATGGTCATCTCCAAGCCAGACTACTGTAATTCAGTCTATGCAGGATATTGGAGCTGTTCTGCCAGGCCTATTTGAAGCAGCAGAAATTCCAGCAGCATTGGCCTCCCCTTGCTTGATTTGCTTTGCTTCGCTTCACTCATCTGTCTAGCTGTACTTCCATTCCAACATCGACAGATGCACTTGAAGCAGAATCTTTATTCAGATGGATTGCTTGCCATCTGATTGTCAGTTTTAGTTGTGTTATATTGGTTTTAATGCTTTATTTATATTTATTAATTTATATTTATTGTTTTAATATTGTTACATTATTTTTATTCACTCTGAGCCCTGCTATGCAGGGAAGGGCAGGACAAAATAAAGAAAAGATGGGAACAATACACCAAAGAACTATACAGAAGAGATTAAAGTAGGACAGATTCTTTCCAGAATCTGTTGAAGAAGAACCTGCAATTTTAGAAAATAAATGGAAAATTGAACTCAAAGAAACTGGAAGAAACAAATCATCAGGGAAACACTTAGCTTTTTCAAGCCATAGATATGGGGTCCATCAAAATCTTAACAAGAATATGTCAGCAAATATGGAAAACAAGGCAATAGCCCAAAGACCAGAAATGCTCAATTTACATTCCTATTCTGGAAGAAATGAAATGTCGAAGACTGTAGCAACTATCAGACCATCTATCATGATCTGTGTTGTGCTGTGAGACAGAGGCTTAGTGGGCCTAGGGAGCCTGTGAGGCCTGTGTCACAGTAGGGAAAGACATCCTACAATCCCCAGAATCTGCCAGGATGTGCCCACAACAGGCAAGGCAGGGCTTCAGATTCTAGTTTCAGTTACAGAGTTTTAGCCCGGTGGAGCCAGTCAGATAATTCAATTCTGCCTAGAAAAGGGATCTATTGAGGAGACAGCTATAGATGAGATAGGGCTCCAGGAGACTTCTGGTTGAGTGAAAGTGTACAAGGGAAGTTCTAGCCATGATTGGGGACAGGAAGGGTGGCCTATTTAAGGAGGATTTGCAGTATGCCAGGGAGACTGGAGTATCTCTGCTTAGACAGCATGTAAAATCAGGGGTATGGAGATCCCCAAGCCATCTAACTTCCTCACATTTAAAACAATCAGCACTGTGCATCAGCTGATAAGTAAAATGGGAGAAAGACTTTAAATCCCTCTGATTTATTCAGCTTGCTATATACTGAGCACACACCCCTCAGGAAAAAAACAGGGGGGGGATTTTCTCCAAATTTTTCTGGGTTTTTTCCGGGCCTAAAAAGGGATCTCTAATCTGAGACCTTGTAGATATTCCACTGAAGAGAAGGTCATATTGAAGCAAAAGAAATGTGGTCATGACCAAGTGGAGCATTATAGGCTCACAAACGCTTTGAAGATGCTTCTTGGCTAATTCAGTTTATCTCAGGTTGAGCGTTCATTGCTCAACACACCCAAAGGGGAGGGAATCATCTCCCAAAATATGTGATTTCGTTGGTTTCTCAATAATGCTGGAGTGCGTGTGCGGCTCCTGTGCTTCCTCTCCCTGTAGCGTTGGTCATTTCCGTTCTTTGCCTGAACCCACCCCCCCCCACCCCCCCACACACAAACAGTGTTGGAGATGCTCGTGATCATGTATTAATTAAGATTTACATATTCTCACATTGCTGCCTGAGAACTGTAGCTCAGTGCAGTCGGTTCTGACTATACAAACATTGTGAAAACTGCTAACTGCTGGTTTTGTGTTTCTTTTGTTATTAAATAATTTTGAAAATAGTGGCTGGTTTATTGGCAGAATCTTTGCTTTGCATGCAGAAGGTTCCAGGTTGAACGAACTTTTTATTACGGTCATAGACCAATATAAAAATTACAACGCATCATGTAAAACCCCTCCTAAAATACATAAAATACAATAAAATACTTAAAACTTTTCCGCACCTATACAGGTCGGGGATAACTAAAATATAATTTAACCAATTTTAAAATCCAGAATCAGTTCAAATTAATATAAAATCCTTTAAATCCGAATATATAAAATCGTTTATAACCTAAAATTCAAACAGATCATACAAAAGCTACCATTTCTTGTTTCTTAGTATGGAACTTCACCAGGTAATGGCAGAATTTAGCTATCTGTCTAGAGATAGATGGACTTGCGTCCACCAAAAGTTTCTCCAAACACGCCCCGTCGACATCTGCTATTGGTTTGACTACAAATGGAGAAACAAGCCTGTCCCTATATGCTTGGTGGAATGGGCATCGAAAAAACATATGAATCATCGACTCCATATGAATCATATGAAAAAACATATGAATCATCGAATGGGCATCGAAAAAACATATGACTCATCGGTTCCAGGTTCAATCCCAGGCGTCTCCTGACCAGGTAGTAGTAATGTGAAAGACCCCTGCCTGAGATTCTGTAGAACAGCTCCCAGTCTGATTGGATAATACTAACCTTGATGAGCTAATGGTCTGACTTGCCATAAGGCAGCTCATTTAGGGAAGAACTCAGCGTTAAAACATATAGTAGGAAGGGATCATGGCTCAGTGGTAGAGCATCTGCTTGGCATGCAGAAGGTCCCAGGTTCAATCCCCAACATATCCATTAAAAGGAACTGGTATTAGGTGATGTGAAAGACATCTGCTGAGACTATGGAGAGCTACTGCCAGTCTGAGTAGACAATACTGACCTTGCTGGACTGATGGTCTAATTCAGTATAAGGTAACTTCTTGTGGGATAAGATGAAGGTAAGACCAAGCCAGCAAAATAAAAAGGGGGGAGGGAAGAAAATGTTAAAAGTGGGGAGAGAAGAATGAAGGCAGATTATGAAAGAAAGAAAGCAAAATGGAGGAGAAAAGTGGAAGAACGATTTAGGAAAAGACAATGCAAGGTTATTATTATTATTTTGTTATAACATACTAGCAGTGCTGCCTGTTTGCAAGATCTGATTGTCTCAACAAAACTAGGGGGATGGGTGAAACTAAAGGAAGAGGGAAACAATACACTCATAGAGATAATGAACTTGTTAAAAGGGTACGTTCCGGCACTGAAATGGACATTGGCTGTAGCAGCCATGACCTGTGCTAGCTGGTCTTGTCTTGCTTCAGTGTGACTTGGTTGTTGAGTTTATTAGCCTCAATCTAGCAGTAAACTTTTTCAGAATGGCATGGCTAGCAGCTAGAGTTACTGCTGTTTACTGTGCTCTGCATTCCGGTGCCCCGAGTAGACACAGTGCCAAACTGCATTAGAAGTGTGTGTCTCTCTCTATCCTTTCTAGAGATGTGAAGTCCCGGAAAAACACCAGAAAAATTTGGAAAAAAAATGTTTTTTCCCCTTTTCCTGAAGCCTTTTTTGGGGGGTTTTCTGAAAAATTGGAAAAAATGAAGAAAAAGAAAAGAAATGATTATGGAACGTTTTATTTTAACATGATGAATAAACTTATTTTAAGACAAGGTGTTCAAATATTTTCCAAATAATTTCCAAAAAATATGTATGGTATCAGATTATTCTAATTTCTGTGCAGTGAGGACAAGCAAGTCGTAGGTTATACCCATTCATTGAAACTTAGTCCCACACTCCCTTCTATACACTTCCCCCCCTCTTCAGTTCTTTTTATGAGAACGAGTTTTTTATTTTTATTTAATACTGTGGAGAGGAAATATGAATAATTGTTACTTCTGGATTTTTAAAAATTATTTTGTGGAGGCTTTTTCGTCTGTTCCACATAAACCAGTAAAACAGTTCAGGAGATTGTTGCTCCGTTTGTTACAATTACAAATAAAATTTAAAAGTAAATTCTGTTTGTAATAATTGTTTGGATACACTATATTTTGAATATGCTAGTTGTGATAATTTCATGCCAAGTAAAATTGTCCATAGTCATATTTTATGTTCCTAAAGTAACAGAATGACTTTCAATCTGGAAAAGAAAAAAGAAGTGCTAATGTAGCATTTTTTTTCAATTTTTCCGAAAAATTCCAAAAAATTTGTTTGAAAAAACTGGGTGTTTTTTTTTCAGAGCTTCAAAATTTCCGGAAATTTTACATCTCTGATCCTTTCATAAAATATATATATTTCATATAGAGAGAGAAATACACACTTCTAATGCAAGTTGTTACTGCAGCTATCAGGAACACAAGAAGGCAGAACACAGTATTTGTGTATATGTATTATGTATCTCTCTCTATCCTTTCTAGAGATGTGAAGGCCCGGAAAAAACCCAGAAAAATTTGGGGGAAATTCCCCCCCCCCTGTTTTTTTTCCTGAGGGGTGTGTGCTCAGTATATAGCAAGCTGAATAAATCAGAGGGATTTAAAGTCTTTCTCCCATTTTACTTATCAGCTGATGCACAGTGCTGATTGTTTTAAATGTGAGGAAGCTAGATGGCTTGGGGATCCAGTACCTATTATACTCTATTGTAAATGGCTTCCATGGGGAATAATGGAACCAAATAAATTTGACAATACCAATTATTTTCTGAATCTCAATACAATACCGATATTGGGATTTGGGAATATCAGTATATGTCAATATTTTGGGGTCTGGTACACCAAAATATCAGTTTTTTGTGCATACCCCTAAAATGTATATGTACATACAGTACATTTCATGAAATGCATTTTATAAAGGCAAACCTTTGACTTGCATAATGCTGGCTTCAGGGCCCTCCATCTATCTTGAGCCATTATGCACTCCTCCCACTGTCTGCCTCCTCAGTGGTCCTGTTCTCCCATCACTTCAGTGTTAAAAATGAGCGGTTTTCATTGCCTGAAAAGTGAGAGGGTATTATATCTTTCTGAAAGTTGGCAGTTTAACTGTCCTCAGGGAATACTACACACCCTCCCCTGAGTTTTGTTCAATTTCTGTGGAAAACCATGAGAAGAACCAGTTGGAAGCAGTAATGAAATATAATTATGAAAACAAAACAACAATAACAAAAGGAACAATTATGAAATAATGGCATATGTAACAACTACCCAATAACGAAGCTGTTTCTCTTGCAATTAATACCAAAAATGGAAGAAAGACATTCACAGGTCTATTGCACTACACGGGTACAAAAACAGCACATTCACACTAACATAGTTTATTTTAAGTGCTGTATGGCTTGCCCTGGAACGTATGTAATCCGAGCAAGTCTGTAAATTGTATGCGTGCATCAGAAGCAGCTACCTAGTCAGTCATTATGTTTTCACTGTACAGATAAAAATCGCTTTGAATGCTGTAAGCAAATTATCAAAATTTGATTCAATGTAACACAGGAATGGGATTTTCGGGATATCTCTTACTTTCCCTGCAAGTGGACTCAGTGCAGATCACATCACAGGTTCTCAAGCCATTCATTTGTTCCAATGCTTATCGCTTATTTCATGAACTTCTGGGTATGTCCATTAATTAGCAGGGATTCTCAATCACTTACTGGTTCTGCAGCTCATAGTTTGCTTGTAGGTTGTTCATACTCAAGGACTCAACACACTGTTTTTTCTATGTCCCAAAAGCTCAAACATGTTAGACTGTGAATAATATGAGGAGAACCAGTTGGAAGCAATATCTTGTTAATTACCTGCAACTTAAAAAGTGGATTGTTTCCTTTCATGGAAACACTGCACTTGGGGGGAAACAACAACAATTCCTTTGTGGTTGTTGTTTCTAGAAGAAAAGCAAATCCCCTGTGAGAAGTATCGTAACTCACCATTTAGAAGTGTCCCAGAATTACAACATTAGCAGCACAAGCCTAGGAGGGGGGGCTGAAAGTGTTATGGAAGCGGACTTACCGCTACGCCAGTGGTAGGGAGATGTATGCCGGCGTATCCTCCTTTGTGCCAGCGAAAATGGGGCATGTGCCACTCTCCAGCTGCTGCAGCGTGCTGCCGTGGGCTTATAACGGTGCGCCACCCTGCTGCACTTGGAGCACCCTGCTGCACCCTGTGGCACTTCGGCGCAGAAGGGGGCTGACCCAGGGGCGTGGCTGCTGATGGTTGGGTCCCAGAGACCTTTCAGTGCAGAAACGCCCCCCCCCACCAGGCACAAACCTGCACCATGGAAAATGCTGGCGTGCCCCATAGGCACTAGTGGAAGCACAAAGCACACACCGGAGGTGTGGCCACAGCAGCACATAAACCCTTTTGGGAGCCATGTTATCACCCCACCAATTCCCTGCCATTCCAGGCTGACCAAGGCCCCCCTCCCTCACCCAATCAGTGCTCCCCCCTCCCTACAAAGGTTTCGACTCCTGCCCCACACAACTCCCCAGGGAGGGCAGGGCGCATGGCACGGCACTCTGCTGAGGAGGGCCATGTCGTGCGAACTTAATGCGAGGAAGGGTGCACTTGGTGGAGGGAATGGCACAGAGAAGGATGTTAGGTGAGCAAAGTTTGGGCTGCCTGTTTAGCCACTTTTGCTTCCCAGTCCTAACAGGTCTTGCTTCCAGAGCCCCCTGCATGGATGGGTAACTCCGACTAGGAGTTCCCGTGGCCCCCAGCCTCGCAGCTGTTGGTGCATCCTCTGTCCATCTTGGCCCGCGAGAACCACGAACCTCCATATGCATCCTTGCTCTCCCTGCTTGTAGATCAATGAACTCAGCCAAGTGCAGCCATCTCGTTTCCCGTGTCTTTTCCGTTTCCCACCTCACCCCTGCCCCCTTTATCCCCTGCACACCCTGCTCATGGCTGTGCCAAGGGCATGGCTCTGTGGCCAGGGGGACTCTCAGGACACCCACTCAGTGCAGTTGTGTGGGAGATGAAGTGAGCAATAGCAGGGCAGGGCGGGGGTTGATGGGCAGCGAGGCAGACCAGAGCTGCACTATGTGCCCACGCCACCTGGGTCTGTGATGCTGCTGACAGGGGGGGGGGTTAGATCGGGGTGGGTGCCCACAGGAAAGGGGGAGCGGCCCAGAGAGTAGACTTGGCCAACCAAAAATAATGGTGGCTGGAGGGCAGGGTCAATAAAGAGGGAAGCGGGGGTGTGAGCAGTCCCTGCTGCAGGGTGGTCTCAAACCCACAGGCCCAGCATAATGACGTGGGGGAGTAGCTCACTAAGCTAAGCCGCCTTCACTGTGTTCTGAGGCAGCTTACAGCTGCTACATGCCGAGGGTGGGGTTGGTCCTGGTTGAGAGTGTTGGCATTATCGGCTCCTCCCGGCCCCTTCGGAGCAGCCTCGGTGGGGTCATGCAGGGGCCACAAGCAGGGGGCGGAGAGGGTCACCGCAGGGGCTTCTGGATATGCAAATGAGATGAACCTGTGGACTTCAAGGTGTGCTTGCTCAGCCCAGGGAGCATGTGGGGAGGTGTGACTGGCGGCTCTCATCCCCGTTGGCCACTGTTTGCCGAGGGGCAGCTTTAGCAGGGAGTTGAGTCTGTGGCCACTCAAACCTCACAGCATGTCTGCTGTGGTGCCCTGCCTGACAGTCCCACGGCCACAGCATGTAGGAACCCTGCCGAGGTGTGCCCAGCATTGCACAGGGGTTCCCTGGTCTCCTCCTTATGTTTTTTCTCCGGTCCTCGCCCTTGCACTACTTTGGGAGCCCATGCTCCAGCATATTTACCACATCTACAGGTGGTGGTCGGGGCTTGGCAGCACCTCGCTCCGGCGCACCAAACCCCGTTGGAAGCCAACAAGCAGTGCCGTATATCCGCCTGCGCCCGAGCGGCCAGCCCCGACGTATGTGTGGATTGGGCTGCCCGGATCCTGTAATTTTAACTGCAGTTGAGTATGTCTGTTAATTCTTCCGTGACAAGAAAAGAAAGAAAAGAATTTATATCAATCAGAGGGAAGAAAACTTTTCCTCTGAGAATACTTCTTATTATGCGTCCTGTAGAGGCAGTAGCCTTTTGAGACCACCTAACCTATTTACAAAGAAATGAACATTTAAACATTAACATACAAAAGTTACTCATAGGAACAGACATGCAGGAAACTCAGCCAGCATATTTTTGAAGGAAGGGCAACGGCCTGACCAACCTTGTCCTGCCTCCATCTTAAGACTCAGAAGGCAGCATTAAGCCTTCATGTACTTTGCCCTATGCAAGAATGCTGAGGGCCTAGGAATGTTCTGCCCTTTCCGCCTCCTTCCTGGAATCCACATTTGAGGAAAAGCGAAGGTGAATATTGGTCTCACCATTTTGCATGTTGTTAGTAAATGATTGTGTAAAGAAGCATGTAGAAGAATAAAATGACCACCACCGTCAAAAAGGCAGCAGCCGCAGCAGCAGAGACAGACTGGTGTGAAGAACCTCAACCCTGAGTCGTGTGACGTTCCTACATATTTTTGGTGTCACTTCTGAAAAGTATAATAAAGAATGTGGAGTAGGAATTACAGTCAATTGATTTAATGTTAAAAGATGACTACTGACCTTTTACACTGCATTCGCACAATGTCTGAAGCAGTGTTGTACCAAGTCAGACCATCTAACTCAGTATGTTCCACTCTGAGGGGAAAAAAGGGCTTGCTCAATACTTGCTACCTTACTTAGTGGGAGATTGCATGGGTTGAATATGGACCTTTGGCATGTAGTCACTCCCCAAATGTCATGGCAGAATTTCTTTTTGATGTCTTTTCTCCCATGGTCATGTAGAACTCAAGATTTTTTTTGTTTCCTCATACCAAAATCTTGTCATGTAATGTATAGACTTTTCAGTATCTTTTGTGCACTGTAAATGAATAACATGTAGGTGAGATGGATAAATGATGTACATTGTAATATCAACACCATATAAATTGTACATAAAAACTATACAATAGCTATATGATACAAAAAATCTACACTGAGTCAGTTCATTCGTCCATCAAGGTCCATATTGCCTGCTCTAACTTGCAGCATCTATCCAGGGTCTCAGGTAGAGGTTTTATTTACTACCTGATCCTTTTAATCAGAGATTTCAGGGAATGAACGTGGCACTTTATACTCTAGCTGCCAGCTGCAAGATTATTTCGCTGATAATAGTAAGATTTCTTTTGTTCCTTATAAAGGAAGTTGGAACACATGATGCTTCCTTCTACTTAGACCATTGATCTCTCAAGGTTGGTATTGTCTGCTCTGATGGGCAGCAGCTTTCTAGGGCTTCAGGTAACAGATTTTCACATTACTTACTACCCTTTACTTGATTGAGCCTGGTCCATTATTTATGCACAGTAGATGCTCTACCAGTCCAGCAGTTCAGCTACCTGGGGTGCATCATCTCCTCAGACGCCAAGATCGACAAGGAGATTGACAATAGGCTGGCAAAGGCAAACCGTGCATTTGGCCGACTGCATAAAAGAGTGTGGAGCAACAAGCATCTGAAAAAAGGCACAAAGATCAATGTTTACAAAGCGGTTGTGATGACAACCCTCCGAATCATGGGTTTTATACCGTCATCACCTGCGACTCCTTGAGCGCTTTCATCAGCGCCGCCTTCGCACCATCCTCAACATCCACTGGAGTGACTTTGTGACCAACACTGAAGTCCTCAAGCGGGCGGAGGTTACAAGCATTGAGGCAGTGCTGTTGAAGACGCGGCTGCGCTGGGGAGGGCATATTTCCAGGATGGAAAACCACCGCCTTCCCAAGATTGCTCTGTATGGCGAACTTTCCACCGGCCATCGAAATAGAGGGGCACCAAAGAAGAGGTACAAGGACTCCTTGAAGAAATCCCTTGGTACCTGTTGCATCAACCATCACCAGTGGTCTGACCTAGCCTCAGATCGCAAAGCATGGAGGCACACCATCCACCAGGCTGTCTCTTCCTTTGAGAACGCACGCATAGCTGGTCTTGAGTACAAAAGGAGATTGAGGAAGAATCGCACTGCTACAGCACCAACCCCAAATTAGACTTTTCCCTGCAGCCACTGTGGCCGGACCTGCCTGTCCCGCATTGGTCTTGTCAGCCACCAGCGAGCCTGCAGCAGACGTGGACTACTGCACCTTTTTTAAATCTTCGTTTGCGAAGTCAAACCGAGAGAGACAGATGCGCTACCACTGCAAAACATGGAATAATTGCTCATCTGTAATTGGCTCTTGCTGTGAGGAGGAGTGTGGAAGGAAACACGCAGTACAATTAGACTAAGACGCAAAGTAAGATGGACTATACTTTATACAAAAGAGAGAAACTCAGTGCAGGGTTGCAATTTAATTCCACTTCCAGTTTCTTAGCCATTTCAGTATGGAAGCTGTCCTACATTAATATCATCATCACTAGGGGTGTGCGTGGAAAAAAATTCGTTAAAAATCGGTTTGGGGTTGATTAAACAAAAAAAAAATTGTTATTCCCTTGGAAAGCCAAATCTCATAGTAGGTAAAGGAAAAAAACCTGAAAAAAAATAGGTTTTCCCAGGTTTTTTTTGGCTCCGTTGTACTCTATGGGCCACTTTAGTCAATGATAAAATCCCTCAGAGTACATTCCATGGGCTGGGGAGAGAGGGGGTTTGAGCGAGAAGCACCACATTTGCTGGGTACCTGCTGGAGCCTCTCTCCAAAAGAAACCCCAAGTTTCAAAAAGATTGGACCGGGGGGTCCAATCCCATGGGCACCCAAAGAGGGTGCCCCTATCCCAATTGTACTCAAAGGCTGCAAAAACTCCATTGGTTTCAATTGTGTGTGTGTGGGGGGGGAATGACTAAGGTCAAATAGGAGAATCTCTTGCCTAAAAAACAGTGTTTTTTCAGTCAGCAGCAGAACCAGTGCATGTGCCCAGCAGAGGCAACGCTACTATGGCATTGCAAAAGAAAAAGAAAAAAACCCAACTGGACAAAGATCAAATTGGGTAGGAGGGATTTCCTGGGAACCATTGTTGTCGGGTCTGGGCTAGAGTGCTCTCCAGGTGGCAGAAGCAACTCCCCTGGATAAAACAGCTGCTTAAATTAGGGTTGCCAGCCTCCAGGTGGGGCCTGGAGATCTCCTGCTTTTAAGATCTTATCTGGCCTACTTACAGAGGAAGTGCTAAAGCTCTATGCCAACAATGTTACTCAAAGGATTTCCTGTCTCTGACCCTAATTATTTTAAAAATCCTACTAATAGCCCTAACTAATTTGTAAAAACTCAGAAGCACCCCCTGAACAACTCACAGACCAACCGGCTTGCCCCTGAAAAACAACCTTCTGGAAGTCAAAACGATGCCCCCAGCAAAGCAATTAAACTTTTTTAAAAATGCCTAGGCAAGCGCAGCCTTCCCCCCAACCCAAAGGAGCTCCAACTTAACAGCCCTCCCTTTAACCCACTAGGCAAATTTAAAAAGACCTAACAGGAAAATATTTTAAGCATTGCCAGGCAAACCAGGAAGTGTCTTCCAGAGGAGTCAGGGCGCAGGATATTCCTCCAGAAACGTTAAAGGAATTCAGCAGCAGGGTAATGCTCTCTGGCCATGCACAGAAGATTTTCAAAATGTGAAAAATTCCCTGTGACTGGCATGCACTTCTTTGGCCCTAATTGGCCAGATTGTCCATCTCTCCCTCCCCCCCCCCCCCTGCTTCCTGCTGACTGCTAGGCCTTACAAAGGAAAGCGATTTAACTATACTGTGTAATTCAAGGAAACACAAAGGCATGACAAATTCCACACTAGCCTTGTTTTTAGCTATTGGTTTATTTCAGAAGTCCATTCCTTTGCTAAACCATTCCTGAGTATGTGTGAAATTATAAATATTAACCATTCTAGAGCATTTATTCTTATTTACCATAAAATAATAAACTTGCTGCAACAAATCCCTCCCCCATTGCCCTGATTGAGTTCACACTGATAAAACAGTTGTTAACTTGATGGTTGAGTGACTGAGGAACGCATTGAGAATCTTCAGACCTCTTAATGGGTTCTAATTGTAAAGACAAAAGAAGATGAAAGATTCTCCTGAAGTATGCAAGGAAGGGGAGTATTCTTCTCTCCTTCCCCCTGCCATTCTCCTGATTCCCAAGGGAAAAAAGCTGATTTTTTTTTGGCTTTTTCTCTGGTATGCTTAATTTGGCTACCAGGTCAGATCAGAAAATCTGACTCAGCTTTATGAAAGCCTAAAATTACTGAAAAGGACATTTTTGGGGTTTTTTTCACATTTTATCTTTACCGAATGCACACCCCTAATCACCGCCACCACCACCATCACAATTCTAAATATTGTTATGTGACTTTTTTCTTATTCAAGGTATTGACTATCACAAATAAAGCCCTTCATGGCCTTGGTTCCTCTAAACCGCAGGACTGCCTTTCTCCCTGTGCTCCATCATGCACAAAACTCCAATTGCGGTGTACTGCAGGGCCAGGAAGCAATATAATATTATATTTCTTAAATAGCTCACATTAGCCTGTTCTTGTTAGAGCTCAAAAGCTAAGCAGAGTTGGCCATGGTTAGCATGGCGGAACAGGCACCTGCCAACAGTCCTTGCACCCGTGCAGCTGTCTGTGGCTTGCAAGTCCCGCTGCCACCCTACCCCATCCCCTGGTGGGTGCAACCTTTCCTCAGTTCGCTGCCACCACTCACTGAATTATCACTGCCATCTGAGAGGGGCACTGAGACCCCTCTGGCTGGATCTCCTTGTTTGGAGGTGAAATCTCCAATCTTTGGGGTGGCCCTGGCGAGTTGGCAACTCAAAACAGGCCTCTCCTTTCTCTTCCCAGGGTTCCCTTTTCTAGTTTGGTAACGTGCAGAGCAGGGGAGACTAAATGGTCAGAGCACGACTCCAAAAATATAAGGATTTATTCGAACTAGTTACGCTATAAACAGGGAACACATATATTACTTGGATAAGGCACACTACATGGGAAACTTATACTGGGGACCAACAGGGTACAAATAAAACAGAAGAAAAATGCCGTCCTCTCTCCCTACACACTTCCCTGACTTCTCTTCCTGGGAGGCCGCAGAGCAGGACAGGGTTTCTTCTCCTACAAGCCTTCAGCTCTCCTTCACCTCTCCCTCTCCCTCTCTCTAGAGAGGGCAGAAAAACTTCCAGTCTACCCCAGACTGATTGCCCCCCAAGGTTGGAATAAAGAGTCAGACACAATGCATTGGAATAAAATTGGGCCACTTTATTAACTCACAGCATAAACAGCAAGGGCACCCCACCAGCGGCCTGGCCAGGGCTAGGGGTCACCGCGACCTTCCCAAGGCCGTCTTCTCCCTAAAAAGGGGGGGGAGGGCAGACCGCCCCACGCTCGCGTGTAAAATCCCCAGTCAGAGCCCTCCAGTAACCCAAAACAGCCCCGCAACAACTCAGCCCCGAGGAAGGCCAGCACAAGCCAGACCAGAGCTCCCCCTAAAGGACACACAATGGCCCCTCTGATAGACCGCTGACCACCCCAGCCCAGCAGGACTCATCCAAGAAGCCTCTGACACGTCCAAATGCCACCGCTGCCGCCGCAAAAAATGCCACCTAAACAATCCTCATCCGAATGAAAGGCCCCCCGACATAGCGACAGGCTCCTGACCGTCCGATCGGAAGAGCCTGCAACGAAGCCCGATCAACGACGGAATGACAAGAGGGAAATGTAGAGCTAGCCGTTAAAGCAGCTAGACCCCACCCCTCACATTGCGCGCCCAAACGGGCGACTTCTGACTCCTCCCTCCCAGGGAGGCAAACAGCGCAGAAGCAGCTGCAAGCTTCCGATTGCAGCTGAATCCCTTGGGTTTCCAATTCTGATTTGCAGGGTTCTCCACCTCTGTGGCCTGGTCGCCCTGCATAGCCCTTCCACTCAACAGTAAAACAAAGACTGCCTGCTTCCTGCTTGGGTCAGACTCTATCTAGAGGTTGTCCCGCCCCGTGGGGAAGTTCTCCTTTTCCCACACTTTTTTTTTTTTTTTAGGTCCAGGGGCTGCTGGGCCTTGTAGGCCAGAGGAGGAGGACATTTTAACATCTAAACTACAAACAGCAGCCATTTTAAAACCAGCCACTTTAACCATTCCGTTACAGTTAGTATTAGCCCAGGAAGTCTATGGTTAGGGTTGCCAAGTCCAATTTAAGAAATATCTGGGGTCTTTGGGGGTGGAGCCAGGAGACATTAGGGTCAAGGCTGTGACAAGCATAATTTAATTCCAAAGGGAGTTCTGGCCATCACATTTAAAGGGACGGCACACTTTTTCAATTCCTTCCTTCCATAGGAAATAATGAAGGATGGGGCACCTTTTTTTGGGGCTCATAGAATTAGACCCCCTGGTCCAAATTTTTTGAAACTTTGGGGGTATTTTGAGGAGAGGCACTGGATGCTATACTGAAAATTTGGTGCCTCTACCCCAAAAGACAGCCCCCCCCAAAGCCCCGGATACCCGCAGATCAATTCTCCATGATTTTCTTTGGGAATAAATCTCTTTAGGGAATAACAGAGTTCCCAGCAGACATTTCCCTCCCCTCCCCCCGCTTTCTAACGACCCTGAAGCGGGGGAGGGTCTCCAAACCGGGGGATCCCCTGCCTCGACCTGGGGATTGGCAACCCTGTCTATGGTTGTTACACAGAAGCAGTTAATGGCAAATAATCTCTGGTTGGAAATGACAATAAAATTGGAATGACGACATAAAACCGAAACCAAAGAACGGAAACTGATCATAACCTAGCGCAGCTGAAATACATTTCAAAAAACCCATTTTTTTACGAGTGCAATACAGTACAGAGTTAGGCATACTTAAACGCACTGATTGCAATCAGCTTAAGCAAGACTAGCACTGTGCTGGATTGTGATCGTGCTGATTCACGATGCCCCAAGCCCAAACTGAAATGTCTACAGTTCAGGTTTTGTCCAAGGACTGCCAGGGCCATTGCTGGGAGCACTGATCTATGTAAACTTGCCATCCAAATGTCTAAAGGCAGTGAGCTTTATCACACAGAGGACTTTGAAAGACTGGGTTTCCAATTCTGATTTGCAGGGTTCTCCACCTCTGTGGCCTGGTCGCCCTGCATAGCTCTTCCACTCAACAGAGGACTTTGAAAGAAGTTGTAACTGAACAACCTGTGTGTATATGTTAACACAATTGGTGATGGGACCTTTTTTTTTTGGGTCAAACTCAGTGCTTTGAGTTTCTTGGAAGACTATTGAAGATGTTGGAGATAAACAAGAACAAGTGTAACATATACTCACCCACCTTCCACTATACTTTAATGCACCCTGTTTTTCTAACGGCTAACTTATATCATAGAACAATGGTCACATTCAACAGCCAGTTTCCTTATCACTACCCTTCCAGGAAGCCCCACCAAACAATGGGCACATCCACAAACCAATTGCCCTTTCACCACACCCCCTCCAGCCTAGAAATAGCAGCTCTCCAGCAGACCTGGCCTCACTCAATGCACAGCAGCCAAGAAGGTCTGAGCGCCTGCTCCGGCTGCAACGCCACTGAGGATGTTCTCCGCAGCTGAGAACGAAACGTCTGGAAGAAAAACTTTCTCCAGTAGAACTTGGCACTTGAGCTCGAAAGATTCTACAAACCCTAATAACTTATATTATTTCTCTTTTAGAACAGTGTATCAGAATATTTGGGTTTCTTGTTTTTTTGTATTGACATACTCAAATGGGGGACTTTGGTTGTTTGTCTTATTGCATATACCAACCCATCCTCCACTATATTTTAATGTCTTCCTTTTTTTTCTAATGGCAAACTATAATGGATGTTATAATCTCTTGAGAAACTTTTCCCTCTATTTAAACTAACAAAGCCAGAATGTGACCTAGATTTATGGCACTTTGCACCTACAACAGCAGTCTGCTTTTTATCACCCTCCAGTGTTGTTTCAGCCCTGCTTTGTCCTACACTAACAAACACAGATCCCGATTTGTGGTTCTTTTAATCTGCTAAAAACATTCCCATGATTCCACACTGCCCACTTATATTAAAAATTGCTGCTTGCCATTCCCATTTTGTATGGTGAAGTCCGCTTAAGAGCATATGAAAGCTTCCATTCTGAATAAAACTTAGTTGGTCTTAAAGGCGCCCTTGTCTACTGCTTTGTTCAAGTGTAACACTCTGTCAGGAATCCCACTCCATAGGAAACAGGAGTCCCTGATCTGCCCATAGTTGGTTTAGTTACTGCCGGTACTTTCAATGCATCCCAATTATAGAACCCCAAATCTAACACAGAGAGTAAAATGTATTGATTTATGCTTTTTATTGGAGGAAAAAGAACTTCAGAATATAGGATGTTGCTCTGCTGGCAAATATACATGCCTTCTACATTTGAAAAAATGTCTACTCCTCTTCTGTCTGCCACAGCAGAAGGTTTACTTATATGTAATCTGTCTTCTTTTAATTGCTGCCTGCCATTGGTGCCTATCTCTGCTTAGCTGAGCGTTCCTATTGCTATGAGGAAGGTTGCTTTCACAAAATAATTTATACGTCTAGAACAATAATTGCAGACTTTCCACAGCTCACTTCTTCTTTTTGCAGAAAGAAACCTGTGAAATAACTGAAGGCTTTTACTCTGAAGAAAGATTTTAAGTTTGTATCAACAGAACCTATTGTTTTTCCCAATGCAGGGATAACATATGGGACTTGTTGCTATAGTATGTGGTGGTAGCTTCTATTTCAGGCATCTTTAAGGAAGGATTATACAAATTTGCGAAAGGTAGGCCTACCCACAGCTATGGGCCATGGTAGCTAAACGAAACCTCCGTGTTCAGAAGCAGTACCAGTTTCTGGATTCATATGAGAGTAGATGGGTTATGTCTTCTCTGAGGAAAAAAACTATTTTGGGGCACAGGTTACCATAGTTTATAATCCAGTTTGGGTCCTCAATTACTATTGAGACATGACAGACACAGGTATTGATTTCTATTCAGCCTGAACAGGGCTACGCTGCTTAAGTTGTAACAACCTCGCTTTCCCTGTCCAGCTGCTGGCATTTATGCCCACTCCGATATTGTGCCTATATGGGTAGACAATCAAGAACATTATGAGGTTCAGAGAAATAGGCTAGAGTGAGATGGCCTCACGTTCTTTTGTAAGTAAAAATACTTATTGCTAGCAGGACCTCCCTTTGGATAAAACTCTAACAAAGGGGTTACGTTATACCTCTCCTGACCATGCAGTGATAGGGACAACTGTACCTGGGATTCTAGTGTCTATAAATATAGATTTAAAAGGCACAAAAAGGCACAAGAGCCCTAGAGTTAGCAACCTCATTTACAGTATTTACTCAAATGTATAGCATGCCAGTATTTTCACAGGTTTGCCATCAAAAATGGACGGAAATAATCTGAAATTTGCATACAATTACAGTTATGCCCAATAATGATTTTTGTGTCTGTGTATTACATTTTTTAGAGGCCAATCTAACTAGGGATGGGCTTGAACTGTGACAAATTTTAGCTGTTTCATGGCTCAAGAACTGAAGTTCTTGGCAGGTAAGCCAGCACGAAGTCTCCACAATCTTTCAAGTGGTTTGTGAATAGATAAATTTCCAGAAATTCTGTCTCCATTCAATCAAAATGTTTACCAAACTTCAAAGCAATGGGAGTGTGTTAGTGTGGAATTTTCCAGCCTGCACCTTTCCAGCCTGCACCAGCCAGTCTGGTGTAGTGGTTAAGTGTGCGGACTCTAATCTGGGAGAACCGGGTTTGATTCCCCACTCCTCCACTTGCACCTGCTGGAATGGCCTTGGGTCAGCCATAGCTCTGGCAGAGGTTGTCCTTGAAAGGGCAGCTTCTGTTAGAGCCCTCGCCAGCCCCACCCACCTCACAGGGTGTCTGTTGTGAGGGAGGAAAGGAAAGGAGATTGTGAGCCGCTCTGAGACTCTTCGGAGTGGAGGGCGGGATACAAATCCAATATCTTCATCTACCTCACAGGGTGTCTGTTGTGGGGGAGGAAGGGAAAGGAGATTGTGAGCTGCTCTGAGACTCTTCGGAGTGGAGGGCGGGATATAAATCCAATATCTTCTTCTTCTTCTTTTCTCCAGAAAGCACTTTCCTGAGGGCATCTTCTAGAGGTGCCATAACTTGAACCCCTGAAGTCTAATCTGCACGTAACTTGGAGGGCATGTAGAGGAGCATCAGGGGGAGGTCGCCTGTGAGTTTGATGTCTTTAGCATGCCAGGACATTCTATTGCATCACAAATCTTATTCGCTGAACCAGTTCATTTGGTGCCTAAAAGTTCATGACGGTTCGTGATTCACCAACTGGGCACACCATAAAATACAAACTTAAATGACCTGCAGTTTCCCAGTTCATGTCCATTCCTAAGTTTGACAATCAGAAAGAAAGGGAAATAAAGAAATGAGGGGGAAACTTGCCTGAACTGTGACAGTGACTTTTTCAGGCCCCGCAGCAATCCTCGCCGGCCCCCCAGGCCCCAGATGGCTCAGCTTGGCCCAACAATCCCCAAGGGCCAGACCAAGTGATCTCAGGGGCCGTTTATAGCCCTCGTACCAGACATTCCCCACCCCTGAATTAAACTAAAGCCAACCAACGTTCATGCAGTTGACATTTTAAATTGCTTCATTATATCACAACCAAGCCACTAAATTCTTTAATAAGCTTTTATGCTCACATTAGCCTTGTGAGGTAGATTAGTCTGAGAGCATGTGACTGGTCCAAAATCACCCAGCAAACTTCCCTGGCATAGTGGAAAACTGGACTCTTGGTCTCTGAGATCCTAGTGTGATTCTCTAATGTTAACTTCATATCACACTGGTTCTTTAGTTTGATGTAGTGGTTAAGTGCACGGACTCTTATCTGGGAGAACCGGGTTTGATTCCCCACTCCTCCACTTGCAGCTGCTAGAATGGCCTTGGGTCAGCCATAACTTTTGCAGGAGTTGTCCTTGAAAGGGCAGCTGCTGTAAGAGCCCTCTCAGCCCCACCCACCTCATAGGGTGTCTGTTGTGGGGGAAGAAGATATAGGAGATTGTAAGTCGCTCTGAGTCTCTGATTCAGAGCGAAGGGCGTGGTATAAATCTGCGGTCTTCTTCTTTATTATGCTGAATCTTCTACTAGATAAAATGTGTTGTTTATATTACTACATATTTTTTTACCACTGATGAATTTTTGGTTGCTCTGCAGTTTGGGAAAAGGGAGGATGGGCTGGTAAAATTATTAGGTCACAAATGAAGGCATATTAAGTCTCAAATTATAACCTTTAACTTGGGGAGACAAGAATATAACAAAATGGTAGAGAACCAAGACAAGACACAACATGTTTCTCAATGAATTTAGATTAACCTTCTCAGCTGCGAGATTATTCAAAGTGATTTGGGTGCTGAAATTGTTTTCTGTTTGAGAACAAAAATGAAGGATTGTTGTATTACTTGTTCTCACAATTACTTAAAAATAGCGATTTCAAGTTGGTTTCTTTGTTTTGTTTTATTTTTGATGTGAGTGTATGCACCTGGAAGTCGTGGTGACCTCTGGTGGCTGACGTCTACTGGGGGCCTGGAGGTTATCCAGAGAGGGGGGCTGAATAGAGCTTGCCCTCCCGATTTTGTTATTTCAAGGGGGATCCCATCCAAGTACTTCCCAAGTACCTGTTTCAGAGCAGCATTAGCAATATGCTGTAACAACGTATGCTCTCCTTCTTGGCTATTTGAACAAAGTGATGTCTTCTTTCACACAGTGTGCTTTTTCTGGAATGTTCATCTCTAAACTTTCTCCATATATAAGTGCCCCTGAGAGATGTAAACCCTGGGTTGTACTCCCTATCATTTGAGATATGGGTGTCCTTGAGGGAATTTATATAGTGCTTGGCTTTAGGCTTCATAGATGTTTTAGGCTGCACCATGGCTTGAGGGCATGTTGGGATGCATGGGGTCAGCTGCATTTCCATTCCTGTTGATTACACAATAGGTGTATTTATACCATGATTTTCACTCATGTAATGTTATGGTAACACCAGGGATGGAAGATGGCTGAAAGAGCTTAGAATACTAAGTCTCATTGCCCACATGATATGTCTCTGGTTCCTATACCAGTGGGATATACCTCCAGATATGACAGGATATTTCCAAGTTACAATGATGTATCTTTGAACTATGCCAACATGGGTTGTAGTGCTTGCGTAAGAAGTTTACTGAGTGACCTAAGGATTCTAACCCAAGAAACCTTGATCTTCCTTCTGATATGGTCAGTGTTTGTTATGGACAAACACTGATGTGGTCAGTGTTGGGGAGGGACATCTCTCAATACTGTGGTCAGTGTTGGGGAGGGACAGTGGCTCAGTGGTACAGCATCTGCTTGGGAAGCAGAAGGTCCCAAGTTCAATCCCCGGCATCTCCAAAAAAGGGTCCAGGCAAATAGGTGTGAAAAAGCTCAGCTTGAGACCCTGGAGAGCCGCTGCCAGTCTGAGAAGACAATACTGACTTTGATGGACCAAGGGTCTGATTCAGTATAAGGCAGCTTCATATGTTCATATGTTCATGGACACAATTTTCTTGAATCCCTTTTGTATTTTAAGCTTGCAGTAACAGAGTTTCTGTTATGAGTATTTTTTTTCTTTAAAAAAAAATACAAGATAGAAAAATGCAGGCATGGTTCAGAGTGTCTTGTGTGCATAACGGTATCATTTCCTTTCTTCCTTTCCTGCCAGCCTTAACTGGATATTTCCAAGTAGCCATCTCAAATTATCCCATAAATGTGGGGAAAGGAATTGCCTTCATTTGGCCTTATTGTCTTTTAATTAAAAATATTTGTCTCTTCTGTACTACTTTCTTCATGTACACCACAGACTAATATTCCCACAGTTTAGTGTTTTACAGAGTTTTGTACATCTCTCACTAGTGCAGGTTTAAACACATTTCTCTTTCAGCATTTTTTATTTTTTACTTCAGGGGTAGCATATTGTATAGAACCAAGAAGACTTTGGCCTCGTGTTGCGTTAAGTGTCATCAAATCTCTTGCAGGAGCAGTTCCACTGGGAGAGGCAGGAAAATGCTGAGGTAGATCCACCAAACATGCAAGAAAGACAGGCAAGACTTAACTGCAATAAAAACTGGCTACAGCTTTTTACTGGTTACAGCTGAAAAAGCCTCGACAGGGCATGAGGCAAACGAATCCAGACATCGGTTGACTCCTTTGCTGGCCAATGAGCAGACCACCTGCAGCTCATCTGCTGGGGAATGCTGCAAAGATGGCCACTTGCCAGATTCCCCACTGTCAAGTCTGTCTGTAACTCTGGCTCAGCCAGGGAGCATTCTGGGTAGAACCAAAGTATATTCACTTGCTGCTAGCTCACATCTTCCCTACCCCTCCCTTCCTGTAGTAAGTGTCCTTGCTTTGAAATGGAAATATGTGAAAGTCTTATCTGTGCCTTCTCAGGCCTGGCTCTCCGAAGGGAGTCAAGAGCCTGCTACGATCAAGGCAACTGAGCCTGAAAACGAACTGGTAACATTAATGTGTGAATGGGTCCTGCATAATCCTCCCCCCTCTTAGGAATCCCTTTGAAGTGTCCCTTAAATGCAATGTCTTTACAGGTTGTTCTTTAGTCTTTCAATGCTGGCTATGCCTCAAGTATCAGTATCAATAAACTAGTTTCATTGTATCAACAACGACTCGTTATTGAACCTGCCGACTTGACACCCATAGGTGCAAGCAACCCTGTGTTTTCCCTTTCCACTTGAAGGTGAAAGCACCACAACAGGCCCTGAACTGGGCATGCCCCCTTTAAACCCTCACCCTCAAGCTGCTTAAAGGGACCCCCAAAGATGTGGGAAATGGGCATGCAGGCTGAATTTCCCCTGAAATTGATTTGGCCCCATGCTGACACTGCCCCAAATAGACCCACCAGCACTGGCACAGGCCACAGCACTTGGAGGACTGGGAACCTGCTGGAGGCCTCCCAGCTGCCCCACCCCCCTTGGTAAGGCAATCTAGGGCTTGTGACAAGCCCTGCATAGTATTGCTGGCACCCTGGCTTGACCCTGCCTGACTGGCCCATTGCTGGCTGTGCTGCCCTTTGTTTTACAGGAACCCTGGGAGGACCCGGATGTCTTTGTGGTGCCGCTCTGGCCCCACATGCGGGGGGCCTGCTTGCATGTCCTCGTTCCATTCTTGGGAGGCATCTCAATTTGTAAATAGAACTTCAGGCAAAACAAAAGCAATACAACTCTGTGACTTATGGCAAAAGGTGAGAGAGGAGTGTGCCAGGCCAGGATCCAGAAGGAATGTCAAGGAATTTGAGACCCTCCCTGTGAAAACATTGTGCACACCACCCAATAGAATGTTCCTAGTAGTTGCCCACTGATCCCCTGGAATACCCAACTGATTAGCCACACCTCCGAACTCACAAATCAAAGGCTTGTGGTACACCATCGATGTGGGGGATACAGCTGCCCAAATACCCAAGCAGGCCCGCAGGGGTTGGCAAGGTTGTGTTATTATTATGAGATTGTCTCTCGGCCAGCCCGCCCACTAGGTAAATTAGGCATTTGCCTAGGGCACCAGTGGGGGGCACCGAAATCAGCCCTTCTCCCCACCTGCCACCTAGGCAAATCCCTGTTTGCCTCCCCAGTCTCCTCCTTCCTTTTTTGGGGGGAGAGAGGTACACAGTCAGAGACTGCCCTCAATTTTTGGGAGTCTCCCACCAGAGTCTCTAGTATTCAGAGCTACACCACATTCATCCTGAAACTGACTCTGCTTCTGTGACACACTGTCACACACTCTAGAGCCTCACAAGAGCCACTGCTCTCTCTTGCAGACCCTCTTCAACTGAGCTCCTCTCTCCAACTGCATCTCTGACTCCCAACTGCCATGGTTCGACTGTTAGAAGCAGTTGCCCAATCACAGTGAGTCCCGGGGATAGTTGAAGCCAGGGCCCCCCTTCCAGGCACAGTCTATTAAAAGTCTTAGCAGAGATCATGGAGAAGGTCACCCCCGTGTTGATTTCCGTTGTGCATGGGGCCCCCTCAATAACCACAGTGGTCTTCAGCTTGTCCAGGGATGGCATGGACAACTGGCATACCTGTGGGGCTGATGTGTAGATGGGGTGCAGCTCCTCATGCTGAGTAGACTCCCTCGACACCCTTGGGCACGTTGGCATGCTCCACCAGTTAAGGATCTGGTCGCTTTGGAGCAGCAGACGTGGGCCAGGTGACTGGACTTTCCACAGTGATGGCAGATGGCAACTTGGAAGCTGGAGGAGCAGTTCTTTGAGGCCCACCACAGCTGGCGCATGTCCAGAGAACTGCTGCTTCGCTCGCACATGGTGGTGGGCATCACTGTTCCACGTGGTGCTGCTTGAGTATGTCCTCTCTGTCTGAGTCTTCAGAGGCAGAGGTGGGAAGCTGGAGTGTGTTGGCCTCGGGTCAGTGACTGCAATCCTTGCCAGCTTTCATAGCGGTGGCAACTTTCAGGGCCTTCTGCAGTATCTGGTCATCCAGTTCTGTGATCTTTCATTGAGCCTGCTCATTTCGGAGACTGAAGGGGGAATGGTCAAGCAGGGCCTCTTCTAGATTCTGGAACTCACCCTTGACCCCGAGTTCTCATAGGGAAGCCAGGTAGTCTGTGGTGGATTCTAGTGGTAGCTGGTGCCGGTCGAAGAACTGGTGCTGCTGGGTCAACTGAGAGGGTTGCAGGAATAAGTGGTTGGTCAGTACTGTGATGATCTGGTCAAAGGATGAGGCCTCCAGTATGGCGTGTGTGACCAGGCTCTCAGCGAGCCTCAAGGTGGTGATGCCATAGGAGCTGAGCATCAGGGCCTTCTTCTTCTCACCGCCTTCTTCCTTCCCAATGCCATGGAACAAATGTAGTATCTCAGGCACTTAGCCCAAGTCTCCCACAGCTCTGGATGCACTGTATCAAACTCTGGAAGCATTCCTCGAATGGTAGCCATGGCCGAAGTGGTAACATTGTGATGTGCTGTGCATGCAGAAGTGTGGAGCAGCAATGTGTGGTGTGGTGCTGATTGTCGGGGCTCTATCAACAGGATCCCATACTCGTCACCAGTGAAAAGCACTGGGTTCAATGCATGAGGAGACTTGGTTACAGAATGGCAATGGTTAAACAAAGACTAAATAACTGGGCCAACGGGGCCAAATATACACTCAAAGTTCCCCTGCTTGAATGTCATTGGATCATTTGAACCAGCAGGAGGCTACTGATTGGTCCGAGAGAAGCAGAGATTTGGATCCCGCTTCCCTTTGTTCCCATGTTCCAAAACTCAGTCCTAAAGGCTCCAATGAACCAGGCAGGAACTAGCAAGAAGAAGAAGAAGAAGAAGATATTGGATTTATATCCCGCCCTCCACTCCGAAGAGTCTCAGAGTGGCTCACAATCTCCTTTACCTTACTCCCTCACAACAGACACCCTGTGAGGTAGATGAAGATATTGGATTTATATCCCGCCCTCCACTCCGAAGAGTCTCAGAACGGCTCACAAACTCCTTTACCTTCCTCCCCGCCCCGCCATAACAGACACCCTGTGAGGTGGGTGGGGCTGGAGAGGGCTCTCACAGCAGCTTTGCCAGAGCTATGGCTGACCCAAGGCCATTCCAGCAGGTGCCGGTGGAGGAGTGGGGAATCAAACCCGGTTCTCCCAGATAAGAGTCCGCACACTTAACCATTACTCCAAACCGGCTCTCCGACCCACATTAGACACAGTAGCACATACACAACACACTCACTGAGAATTCCATCATATGCACTGCCTCTCACTCATGCATAGGCTTGCAGTCTGTCAAGGGAGTACAATAAAATGTAGAGGTTCGGGAGCTCCACTCCTGTGAACTCCTGCCCAAAATGAGGCCTGGGCATATGCCACAGTGGGGAGCCTAGGAAAAAATAGTGGGGACTCGTAGCATGTAATGACACAGAAAAACAAAGCCACAAAGGGGAAACTTCCAAGTAATATGCAAAACTCTCAATTATCCTAAACTTACTAACTGTTCTGTATTATATAATCCAAAACACTACTATAAATGTGATGCACAATAAAGCGCTATCAGAAATATTCCCAAACGCCAACAGTGTTCACAGTTCAATATCTATAAATGTTCATCATTCTCATAGTCAGAGCGACTGCACTTTCAGTCTTGTAAGATAAACTCAACGCAAAGTCCAGCAGTTGGTTCCCTACATGCTCTCATCAGCATGGGGTGTCCACGCACCTCCAAATTCAGTTTCCAAAAATGAGGCAAAAAGAACTCATTGTAGATTACAAACATCAGCCAAATGCCTTCCCTAGGTATACTTCGACAATTCAAGCCATGCCTTCTTCCGCAATGTGGCTGAATAGTAGAACCCGATTTCCAATTTTTTTTTTATTAGGCAACAACTCCAAACTTTCAAGTGGAATCCCTGGGTTCTCTTTATTGTACATCACATTTAGAGTGGTGTTTTGGATTATATAATACAAAACAGTAAATTTAGCAAATATATGTTGCAAGTTGTGATTTTGCTTTTCTGTGACAGTGGGGAGCCTGGCTACCTAAAACCCCCAAGCAAGGCCAGTGAAGACAAGACTTCCATTAGCTGCCTACCCTGGCAACTGGCTGCCGGTTATGTTTAGGCAGCCCCTCTATCACTAGCTGCTGCTTTTCCCCACTGCCTCTTCACTGCTCCAAAATGCTTGCTCCTTCCTCGATCACCAGGGGACGGGGAGGGGACGGTGGCTCAGCGGTAGAGCATCTGCTTGGGAAGCAGAAGGTCCCAGGTTCAATCCCTGGCATCTCCAAAAAAGGGTCCAGGCAAATAGGTGTGAAAAACCTCAGCTTGAGACCCTGGAGAGCGCTGCCAGTCTGAGAAGACAATACTGACTTTGATGGACCAAGGGTCTGATTCAGTATAAGGCAGCTTCATGTGCTCATGTGTTCAAGAAAGACGGGTCGGGTGGGTACTTTGAGCCCTCCCAGACAGACTCTTACCAGAGTGGTGGCAGCCAGTAGAAGACCCTTCCTTGTCCCCTGCTTGAGACAGCAGACATCACTCCTCACTTTAAATGAAAAAAATCGGATTTTCACTGGTCTGGTGGGGCTGGGGTGCCTGTTAAACCGTCATGGTGTAACTTTGGGGAACCTGTCAAAATTCTGGAGATGTTCATATGTTCAACCACTGAAGTCCTGCCAAGCTGAAGTCACAAGGGAGAGTGGGCAGGCAGCATGGCAGAGCTCCTTTTGTACCTGGCAAGTGGACCTGAGGAAAAACTCCCTCGTGAGGTCTGCCAGGCAGGACTCGCTTCCCCGGCTATGACAGGAAGTGTTTGATTGGCCAGGCTGGGGGGAAGAAGCAGACAGAAGCCTCCTGCAGCCGCAGGAGCCTCCCTAGACATTGCCTGCTATTCTGCTGGCCATGGAGCCAGCAAGGTAATGCCAGGATACCCATTTCTCACTTATGACAGCCCTATGAATTAATGGCCTCAAAAATGTCCTATCATTAACAGCCTTGCCTAAGTCTTGCAAACCGAGAGCTGTGGCTTCCTTTATAGAGTCAATCCATTTTGCGCTGCTGGTACCATGCACAGGTACAGCTAGACGTGCACTGAGGAATTCCCTGGGACAAGCCAAACCTGTAGAAAAGAGTCAGGCTTCACTTGAATCAAAAGAGAACAAGGCTGCTGGTGATTAATATCAAAAAGGTGGCATGGGGAAAACTGCCCCATGGGGAAAACTGCCAGGAGTTGGGGAGCATTCAGTTCAGGACAAGTCAGTCCAAAGGAAAGACTTTGCAGACTCTCAGGGTAAAGGATGATAGGACATGAAAGTGAAGGTAGGATGGTGAATGAGGGCCATACATGGTGACTAAAGGAGGCAAGGGAAGCAAGGATTGCTGGAGAGGGAAACACTTTTAAAGTGTCGACACACTTGTATTAGAAGTGTGGGGGAACCGGAGTACTTGGTATTCAGTGACAATTTTCATATAGTAGGTATCTCAGAAACATGGTGAGATGGGAAAATCCATCAGATATAGTCATCCTCTGGATATAAGTTCTATAGGAAGGACAGGGAGAGATGGGTTGGTGGAGATGTTGCATGTATATCCATCTCACAATGGAAGGAAGGAAGCAGTGGGGCCCCATAAGGATCAGTAATGGGGCTGGTGTTATTTAATTTATTCATAAATGATCTGGAGCTAGGGGTGAGCAGTGTCGTGCCCAGATTTGAGTATAGCACAAAATGATTAAGGATGGTGAAATCAAGGCTGACTGTGAAGAACTCCAAGAAGACCTCCACAAACTGGGTGAGTAGGCAAAAATGTGGCAACTGAAGTTCAATGTTAGCAAGTGTAAGGTGACACACACTGGGACAAAAAAAAAAATCTGAGCTTCAAGTATAGGCTAATGCAGGGTGTTCTTTTTTGTTGTAGCAGGAACCCCTTTGCACATTAGGCCACACACCCCTGATGCAGCCCGTCCTCCAACTTATTACAGTAGGCCCTATTATAAGAGCCCTGTAAGCTCTTGGAGGTTTATCGTCGATTATTAGGAAAAAGATCAAACAAAAACCAGCAGATATTATAATGCCCCTGTATAGATCTATGATGTGACCTCATTTAAAATACTCTGTACAGTTCCGGTCACCCAATGTCAAAAGGACATCACTGAGCTGGAAAAAGTACAAAAGAGGGCAACCAAGATGATTAAAGTGTTGGAGCACCTTCCTTATAAGGAAAGGCTGAAGAGTCTGAGACTTTTCAGTTTAGAAAAGAGATGCTTAATAGATAGAGGTTTATACAATTATGCATGGGGTGGAGAGAGCCGAGAAATTTTTTTTTCTCCCTTTTCCAAAATATGAGAATTTCAGGGCGTCAAATAAAACTGATGGCCAGTAGATTAATCAGGAACAGAAGGAAATATTTATTTTTACAGAGAGTGATTTAAATGTGGAATTTGCTGCCAGAGTATATAGTGATGGGAACAGGAAATTATAGATAGCTTTAAATGGGGATTAGATAGATTCATGGAGGACATGTCTATCAGTGGCTCCTAGCCATCAGACGGAGGGGAACCTCCACATTCAGAGGCAGTCAGCCTCTGAACCCCAGTGCCAGGAGGCAACATCAGGGGAAGGTTTCAGCCTCCACAGCTTGTTGATGATCCTTCAGAGCAACTGGTTGACCACTGGGTGAGACAGGATGATGCACTAGATGGACCACTTGTCTGATCCAGCAGGACTCCTCTTGTGTTCTTATGCTGGTTCTTTCTCTTTTCCAGTTGCCTTCAGTTTCTCCTAGCATTGTTGTCTTTTCCATTGATCTTGTCTTCTCATAATGTGACTAAAGTACGATAGCCTGAGTTTTGCCATTTTATTTTCTAGGGAGAGTTCAGGCTTGATTTTATCTTTTGCTGTTCAGTCGCACAGTGGACTCCGACTCTTTGTGACCCCATGAACCAAGTCACGCCAGGCCCTCCTGTCTTCCACCATCATGATTGTATCTACAACTGAAGCAGAGAAATAACGAAGTCCGCACATTGCTGTGTTGAAACGATTTACATCAAAGCAGAACATCAAAGCTTTGACATCAAAGCAGAACTTAGCCGGGCATAAGCCTCTAAAATGACTAAGTTAAAGCTATTTTCATACAAACCATTTTTATTCGCACCCAAAACAAGGAGGCAAGCTCCCAGGCTTATCTATTCAACATGCCCCACCTTCCTGTAATTTCTAGTATTTTTCCACTCCTCTGTCCCCCTGCTTATCAGCTCTTGCAAGAAGCTTCTCTGAGGTCTCTTCCTTATCTACTTCTCAACCTTCAATCCACACCCACTGAAGGCTGTCTGCTTCTAACAGTTACTTTAAACATTGCATCAGACACCCTCTTCTGAAGGCAAAAAACATATTTTCATTTATTATTATAGGGGTATTCATTAATTATTCAGAGATCCCTCTTCACAACCCTTTTATTTGTGTTTCAGAGGCCCATATAGAACTCAGTATGTGTTATGCCTTTGAAGGCATGCCTGGACATGTTGAATATAGCGTCCTGAGCTTGAGGCGCAACACAATAGACTGATTTGGATCCCGATTGGCTGCATAATCCAAACTGGCCAATTGGGAGGCAGTATAAGAGGATCCTCGGAACTGCCAATGAGGATGCATATGCTAATGAAGGATCCAAAAAGGGCACAATCACAGCAGAGTTTCTGCTTCTTGGGGGCTGGGTTTCTCCTGCCCCAACCGTATATATTGCCACATGTTCTGGTGCTTAGGAGTACCTTTGTAGTCACTTAGTAGAGATGCTGAATCACTAATAAAGAGCTTTAATCACTACTCAAGAGCCTCCTCATGCATCGAACCCAGTATTTAACAGTATGGAATTTCTTCCTCAAGGAGAAGAAACTGTTTCTCTTGCACTGAATTGCCCTGCTTCAGTGTCCTGTGTATACTCAAATATGCACAGCAATACAATTCAGATTCTGGGGTCCCCATCCTGTGTAACATTCAAATTTGAGTTCAGGGTTGTCTTTGATGTATATGCACATGTTGCCCCATTCAGAAAAGGCACAGGACTTTTCCAACCTGAAATGGTCCTGGGATTCCAGCAGTGCTATTTGACCTATTGGGCAAATTCATTTATTCATAGGATGATGAATTGAGTCAAATTGTGCTCCCAGGACTGTTTTAGGTCAGGACAATGGCACTGGAGGAAGCAAAGCAACCCTTCAACAAATTAATGCACAGATTGACTTCATTCATAAGAGTAGTGATGGTTAAGGATGTGAATTAACCTAAAATGGGTGGCTCAAATCAAACCACAACCAAACTAAACTGAACTGTCTACACCCGAACCAAACTGGTGCAGCATGTAAGATTTCCCCAGTATAAAGGGGGTGTGGACCACCCTGGATAGGACTTCTTTTCTACCTTTCTCCTATCTGTGGCTTGCCAGGACTGGAAGTGTGTGCGTGTGTGTGTATGTGGGGGGGAAATCACCCAGGAAAGTTTAAATGACAGGCAGCCATTTAACCATTTGGTTTTTCTTCTCGCTATTTGCTTTTGCTCCCTGCCATTTGGATTTGCTCACCCCTTCAAAAGAGGAAAGCAAAACCAAAGGCTTAAATTGCTCACGGCCACTGTGGTCTGTGTAACGTACTGAAACAGGAGACGTTGGTAGGGCAACATGCTTTAATGGAGGCACGTTACAAGAGAGGGAACGCGCGGGCCGGGTCCCGCTTATAAACAATTCCCGGAACAACCTTCCTGGCTGGCCAGCCCAATCCTGGCCAGTTAAACTTCCCGCCACAGCTGGTGATTGGCGGGGTGTTTTGCGCCCTGTGCGGAGTCGCCTGGGGACCGCCCCGTCGCCTCTGCACAGGGCCGCGCTTGCCTGGTCTAGCGTCATTGCGTTATATCGTAATGGCATCCTAGTGATACACTACAGTCTGCTACTCAGATGTTAGGTTTAAATGACTGATAGCCATTTAACCCTTTTGCTTTGCTTTCCCCCTTCGAAGAGGGGACAAAATTGAAGGGTTAAATGGCTGCCAACCAGCCATTATATCCTAACAGCTGAGTGGTGAACACTGCACCACTCAGGTGTTAGGTTTAAATAGCTGACCTCAAACGGCCAAACCAAAATGAACAAAACTGTGGTAAATGTTTTGGGAAGGCGTCTTCCCTGATTTTCAGTCCTGGGCTCCGAACTGGCTCAAGTTTGATCCAATTTTCGGCTCCTGAACCAGTTTGTACCCATTCCTGGTGATGGTATTGCAGAATCAAAAGATGATGAGAATCTGTATATATTTTTAAATAGTATATTGCATTTCACCTGAAAAGGATTTTACTGCATTCAAATGTTTCTCTCTCAGGGTTAATTAGGAGATAATGATCAAAACCACCCCATCTCCTCTTAGAAACACTGTTGCTTAGACTTAGGTGTCAAAGAAGAATGCCTTAAATGCTGAGAATTGATATTTGTGGGTGAGTTTTCATTCTGGAGGAGTTCATAATTGTCAGTAAAAAGTTTTGACAAGACAAGAGGTCATGTAACTTGTATGCGTTTCTAATTCAGGGTAAATTAACATGTCACAGTGGGAGTGCCTCTTGAAATATTTAAATGCCAAAAGTGCATTCAAAGAGCAGGGACTACATACAAAAATAATTTCCCCTTCTGAAGTTAACGCGGCTAGCATAAATTGTTGCACTCCAAATGTAATGCGAACATCGCTTTCCACTTGAAGAAATTTAGACAGTAACTTATTTGCATATTAGGCCACACCCCCTGACATCACCATTGTTCTGCGCAGGGCTTTTTTGTAGAAAAAGCCCAGCAAGAACTCATCTGCATATTAGACCACAACCCCTGACACCAAGCCAGCCGGAACGGTATTCCTGTGCGTTCCTGCTCAAAAAAAGCCCTGGATTTAGGACCCATTCCTACATCACACACAGAGTTGATGCTGTACAGAATCCTTAGATCTCTTCCCCTCGGGTTCAGGCAGAAAGCCAGGTTTCAATACACAGACAAAAAACTTTACACAGATTTCCAATTCAACAGCAATAGCTTCCCCTACATGTACCATTTCTAAGGACAATGTGTTCAAAGTCCTTAACCTCTTCTAGAGTGAAACCCCAGCAATCTATCCCAGTCTTATTTAGAAAGAATTCACAAAGGAACACTGAAGAAAGTAACAGAAATTCAATACAATATTCTAGATAAAAACTTCTTAGTAGTAAGAACTACAGTTGCCAACTGTATTCCTGCCCCTAGCTTCTGTTGCCTGCATCTGTTCCAAGCAGCAACAAGGGTAGTAGAATTGCCATAAAGTTTCCAGTGCTTCCTAGAGTTCGGCCCCTTCCTGACCAAGCTGCCAAATGGCGGCTAAGGACGGGGGCTGCAGTTGCTATCCCGGAAGAAGGGGGAGGCTATCAGCCTTCCTGGGCATACGGGGATCTGATGGGGTCGGAGCACTGGGGCTATATAGGCCCTACCCCGCCCCAAACTGTGCAGTTTCTTCTTGCTCTCGGCCCACGCATCCACCCTGCAGTAGTACAGGCTTCAGCTGGTCACCTTATTATTGGGGCCAGGTAGGAATTTTCCCACCCACAAACCTATTAGCTGGATTGGGGTATTTTTTCGCCTACCTTGTACTGCTTGACAGTGGATTTGGGTAATTGGAACTAGTGGGTCATTAATTTGGATGGTTACTTGGCAGGATGGAGTTATGGGAATTTTGTGGGTAAAGGTGAGCACCCGTGGCCTAGCCCCAGTTTAGGGGACATGTGGTTGGCTGGACCAACAGATGGGCTGTACGGCTCCCTGCTGGGAGGGCAAACCACATGGGACCCTCCCCTGCAGGGCTCCTTCAGGATGATTGAGGCCTGGGCAGGGGAGGGACTTGTGGGGCAACTGTGTACCATCACTTACAGATTTTCCTCTGAAGTGCCAGTCATGCTGTCCCCCTCCAGTCCTCCTTCCTGTTGCCAGTCTTGGCCTGCCAACACTACTAAGAGCAAGTTGGCAATGAAATCAATTACGTAGGAGGAGGATAGGCTTTTCCTCTCAGAAGGTTTTTACTCAGTCATCTATCAGGAATTTGTAGCTTGGGATTTCCTGAACTGAACAGCAGGTTGATCTAGATGACCTGTATGTCTCAATGAAGAGTCCCCTTATTCTCCACAACATAACCAGCTGCTTTTAACTGCGATGGGATTTTCAAAAGCAGTTTCTGACATGGCATGGGTATGGGGCAAGGGTAGTGTTTCATAGAACCACTGCTAGAAATTGTAATAGGCATGCCTAAACTGGGGATGGGCATGAACTGGGAAAATGGAGGTTCATGACACAGGACACAGAAGGATTACAATGAGCTGGGAGAAGAGACTCTGGAAGGCTGAATGCATTATACACAGAATGGTATGAAATAAAGGCTGTTACACATCAACACTATATAATTACCAATACCGGATACAGTGTTGCCAAGCTCCCAGAATTACAGTTGAATCCAGGTGTCGGATGTCAGTTCCCCTAGAGAAAATGACTGCTTTTGAGTCATTTATACCCCACAGAGGTCCTTTCCCTCCCCAAACACTGTTCTTCCAAAGCTCCACCCCTGAATCTCTAGGAATTCCCCAAGCCAGGCCTGGCAACCCTAACTGGACCTGAAAAAAAAATACAATATAAATTAGCATTATAAAAATAGTACTTATTACGTTCATGTATACTTCACCTTCTCTTCAGTATGGATCTAAAGCAGCTTGCATTGTTCTCCTTTCCTCCTTTTTATTCTCATAACAACCACCCTGTGAAGTAGGTTAGGTTGAGAGAGTGTTATGGTTCAAAGTCAACTCTGGGTCTCCCAGATCCTAGTCTGACATTCTAACAACTATATTACAGTGCTACAAAGTAGATTGTTGCATTTTATGTTGAGGAGGAAGAAAGTAGTTTGGAATTTATTTCCCAAGTGGATCCTCACAGTCTCCGCAACGATAGGGTCGTATTCGAACATGGGGGGATTTGTGATCCTGAATTCAGTTAAATTCCAAAGGGTCCAGTGAATATTAGCTTTTGATTATAAATGTCCACATCTCTTTAGATAATAATCAAAAGCTAAATATTTGGCAAAGCAGTAAATGGGAAAGTAAAACAACGAAGTGACCAAATGAACAATGCACAGAACCCATAATTTTCCTATATAAGCACTCCTCCTTATTCCTTCACTGCTTATAGCTCAGTTTCCTAATAAAAGTCCAACGTAGACAAAAACACCGCTCATAAATGTATATATATATACACACACACACGCACACACAAGCAAGCAAGCAAACGAAAGAAGTGGGGACCCACAATACTTGTATGGGGGTATTTTTCCCCCTCGTTGTAATTCCCCCCACCATTGCTGCAGAAAAAATCTTTCCCCAGAAAGACAGCTGTCAACTACTGGGCCTCCCAGCATGCAAAGACTGTGAGCTTTTTCCCACACAGCTTACCGTGGAGTGAAGTCCCTCCTCACCGCGCAGCGTCTGCTCGGATTTCCCACCAACTGCTCCGCAGAAGCAGGAAGATCCACGGCTTTTGCGTCGCTAACGTAAACTGGGTTTTAGCGATTTACATTTGCGGCGCAAAAGGCCCGGCACTTCCTGCTTCCGCGGAGCAGTTGGTGGGAAATCCGAGCAGACGCTGTGCGGTGAGGAGGGACTTCGCACCGCGGTAAGCTGTGTGGGAAAAAGCTCTCAGTTTTCTGCTCCTCTGCCTCGCAGACATGTTCCATATACCCTCCAGCACCTTCCCTGACTGTCATAGTGAAGGCCTCCCAGACCCTGTTCTCCTTCCATTAAAAAACAAATCACCTTCCCACCTTGTGTCCAGCAAGCCAGGTCAGCCCACCTGGGTCCCTGCAGGACAAAGTCATCACCGGCAAGTCCCCCTTCAGCACATTCAGCTCAGCATGGACTTGGGCATTGCACACCTGGGGGGGGGTGTGCTATGTGCACATCCTCCACCTGGCCCTGGAGATGCTTGGTCAGGAGACTGTGTGGGTGCATGCTTTGTATTGTCCCAGGGCAAAGCCAGGCTGCCATAGTCTTGCCATGCTGGGCATAGGTGGCCCACCATGCAAGAGGGGAGGCATCCGTCCCAGAACAGCCCCCTCCTCTTTGCCCCTTGGAAGGCAAATGGGTGCTTCCAGCCAGGTGGCCATGTTGCCGCTTATAACAGGTAGCACAGACAAGAGTGGAGGCAGAGGCTTTGGTGTGAGTGAGTGGAAGCCAGAGCAGTGAGCACATGGCAGTGGCAGTAGGCAGACCTGTGGTGAGTGCAGCACCCCCAAGCTGCCACGACAGTCCAAGCAGCAGGGGCCATTATTTGGGGGCCCCTCCCCTCTTCTGTCCAGTAGCTGCTTTCATGCCTCAGGAAGTCTGTTCTCTGTGCACGCACAGAGCAAGCAGCTTTACTTTTGGTGGGATTTAAGTAACCCCCCCATATAATTTTTGAAATATGTAAGATTTTTCTGCACACCTGGGCGTGCTCAGTGTGCAGAAAAGTCTCTTTTTTCCCCCATGTGCCCCCTATCTTCCAAAATCCCTACATAGAAAGCACATTAGGAATTACATATGGTAAAGCAATTATTTCCCTTCATTCTATTCATTTCTTTACATCTAATGCACTTGTCTTTCTTGATCACTGGACTACTGAAACACTGTAAAAATATGTAGCAAATGCAGTAGATCCTATTTTTCTGTAATTATTTTTTTTTAAAAAAATGGTGAGGTTATGACTTTGTTGAAGACTGAGCCTAAGTTAGAAAATAAAAAATGTTTATTCCCCAAGCAGAAGTTCCACATAGTATTGGTTTTGAGTTGTGGAACATAAACACTAATGTATGAAATGTGGTTTGTTTGCACCTAATTTTGGAGAGTGATTCTAAATAGCTACTGATTGTACTGCAACAACATGATTTTTTTTCATCCCTCTTCAAGTATGGACTTTTTATGGGAAGGGAGGAGTTGATTGTTTTTCTTTTTCGGTTTCATTCTCAAGAGGTAGATAAGAAATATTTCATCGCCCTCCATAATTTGCAACAATACATTAAGTGCTGGCAAATCTATTCCATTCATGTATCAATTAATCATGGCCAATATAAGGAGAATGACACACACACCAACACTCCCCCCTTGTAAAAGCAAGAGAAATACACAATCAGTGGGGAAACATCAATTACTTCTGCAGCAAGTGCCACATAAAACAAAACATTATTAGTTCAGTAAAGCATTTATGATTAAGTATTAATTGCAATAAGAACTGATGTATTTGTATTTCTTTCTTCGTATTTTTGAATTCTTGCAGGTTTTTTTGTTTTTTTTTTGCTTGTTAGAACTAACGTGAAAGAATAGCCAAAATGAGAAAAATGCGCTTTGGTATAGGGAGGCGGCCAAGGAAAACGACGTCATTTAGCTTCAGATTCCTTGTCACCTGTAAAGTGACCGCTAACCGGTATTCATTCCTTATCAAAAACACATCCAAATAAAAAGGTCTTCAGTCTTCTCTGGAAGATAACGCAAGAAGATACTTTTCTGGGAGGTACTTAGTTAGCTGAAGGTACTCCAGAAGTGTTGAACGGTTACTAAGAATTTTCTCTCTACGTGTCTTCATCACCTATGGCTGTGCTGGACGGAAGCTGTCACCAACCAGTCTTGATTCTTTTTGGCCCTTCCTACATCTATGCTTTCCCTCTCTTTCACTGCTCTTTTCCTTCACATTGTAAAATCCCTTCTGCAGTTTTGGCCCCCCCTTTCCTGTCGCGTTTTCCTCCTCCTCCACCACCTATTTTGGTTCAATCAGCTGTCAGTTCCCGATTGCCCTGGATCTACTCAGAGTGCTGTTGCCTCGGGTCACATTCTGAATCTTCCTGAACTAGAGCTATTTTCTCCCAGTGCTTAATTCCTCCCGTTACCTCTAGCAATCACGTGCCCATTTTTCACCCTACATGATGCATCTCCTCCCCTCCCCTTGTGCCTGCTGAGATATGTAGTACATTGTGAGGGGGGAAAGGCAACTTTTGTGTGTGTGCTACTGTGAAAAGAGAATGGTGCAAATTAAACAGCAGAGAGATTTTCCAAAGAAAGCTTCTAATTAGATAATGGGTTTGATACATGAGGAGGCTCTTGCATAGTGATTAAAGCTCTTTATTCGTGATTCAGCATCTCTGCTAAGTGGCTACATACTACTCCAAGTACCAGAACAAATGGCAATATTTACAGTTGGGGTAGGAGAAACCCAGCCTCCAAGAAGCCGAAGCTCATCTGTGATTGTGCCCTTTTTGGATCAAACTGGGTCCTTGGACGGGGCCGGCTCTACTGGAGGTAGCAGGGGGGCTTCCGGCATGGTGTTGGGGATCTGGCTGGTGTTATCATCCCTGAGGGGTATGCAGGTGTGCAGTTGGTCAATGTGGCATCGGCGGTTGAGGCCACTCTCTGTCACCACCTCATAGGACATGGGGCCCATCAGCCAAGTAATCCAGGCGGGAACCCAGGCTGGGCTGCCCACAAAGTTCCTTGCGTAGACCTCTGTAGCAGACGGGAAGTCCAAGGCTCGATCTGGATGAAGTCAGTCAAGGATGGTGGAGAGCCGCCAGCCCATCAGGAGTTTGGCCGGGCTGCAGCCTGTAGAGGCACAAGGGATGGCCCTCTGGCCCAGAGGGAATTCCGCCAAATGGGCTTTCCAGTCTTTTAGTATGACGCGGTGAAGTGAATCCTTGGTAGTCCAGACCATCCACTCTGCCTGGCCATTGGTGGCTGGATGGAAGGATGCAGACCTGATGTGCTGGATCAGTTTCTGGGAGACAAACTCCTGGAACTCTGCAGAGGTGAAGGCAGTCCAATTATATGTGACTAATGTGTCCGGCAGGCTGTGTGAGGCAAACATCCTGCACAGCACCCATATGGCTGCTCATGAGGAGTTCGAGGCAATGGGGACCACCTCTAACCACTTGGAGTGGGAGTCCACAGCTATGAAGAAAAACTGTCCCTGGAAGGACCCCGCAAAGTCCAAATGGAGGCGGGACCACGGGTTGTTGGGCTCCCAAGTTTGCACTGAACCGCGTTCAGGTGCCGGTCGAGTCTACTGACAGGGTTGGCATCTCTTGACCCATGTCTCGATCTCATCTATTCCAGACCACCATACATAACTCCGATCCAGAGCCTTCATCCAGATGATTCCTGGGTGGGTCTTGTGCAGGGCTGTCAGGACTCGCTGGTGCAGGGGTGATGGCATGACCATTCGGCTCCCCCACATCCCTTGTGGTCTGAGAGAGCATTCTGGTGGGATGCAAAAACTGTAAAATCCAGTCCCACTTGACTGGTGGGCCATCCCCTCCACATCCAGTCCATTGAAGGCGGGAGAGATTGGGTCTTTTGCGGAGAAATGGGCGATGTCTTTTGCGTGAATGGGCTGGTCTGGGAGTCCCTCCAATAGGAGGATCTGATGTGCTGGGGTGGGATAAGAACATAAGAGAAGCCTGTTAGATCAGGCCAACGGCCCATCCAGTCCAACACTCTGTGTCACACAGCGGCCAAATATATATATATATACACACACACACACACACACTGTGGCTAATAGCCACTGATGGACCTGTGTTCCATATTTTTATCTAAACCCCTCTTGAAGGTGGCTATGCTTGTGGCCGCCACCACCTCCTGTGGCAGTGAATTCCACATGTTAATCACCCTTTGGGTGAAGAAGTACTTCCTTTTATCCATTTTAACCTGTCTGCTTCATCGAATGCCCACGAGTTCTTGTATTGTGAGAAAGGGAGAAAAGTACTTCTTTCTCTACTTTCTCCATCCCATGCATTATCTTGTAAACCTCTATCATGTCACCCCTCAGTCGACGTTTCTCCAAGCTAAAGAGCCCTAAGCGTTTCAACCTTTCTTTATAGGGAAGGTGTTGCAGTCCTTTAATCATTCTAGTTGCCCTTTTCTGAACTTTCTCCAATGCTATAATATTCTTTTTGAGGTGCGGCGACCAGAACTGCACACAGTACTCTAAATGAGACTGCACCATCGATTTATACAGGGGCATTATGATACTGGCTGATTTGTTTTCAATTCCCTTCCTAATAATTCCCAGCATGGCGTTGGCCTTTCTTATTGCAAACGCACACTGTCCTGACATTTTCAGTGAATTATCTACCACGACCCCAAGATCTCTCTCATGGTCAGTCTCTGCCAGTTCACACCCCATCAACTTGTATTTGTAGCTGGGATTCTTGGCCCCAATGTGCATTACTTTGCACTTGGCCACGTTGAACCGCATCTGCCACGCTGACGCCCACTCACCCAGCCTCAACAGATCCCTTTGGAGTTCCTCACAATCCTCTCTGGTTCTCACCACCCTGAACAATTTAGTGTCATCCGCAAATTTGGCCACTTCACTGCTCACTCCCAACTCTAAATCATTTATGAATAAGTTAAAGAGCATGGGACCCAGTACTGAGCCCTGCGGCACCCCACTGCTTACCGTCCTCCACTGTGAAGACTGCCCATTTATACTCATTCTCTGCTTCCTATTACTCAGCCAGTTTTTGATCCACAAACTGGACCTGTCCTTTTACTCCATGAGTCTCAAGCTTTCTAAGGAGCCTTTGATGAGGAACTTTATCAAAAGCTTTCTGGAAGTCAAGGTAAACAACATCTATCGGGTCTCCTTTGTCCACATGTTTGTTCACCCCCTCAAAGAAATGTAACAGGTTAGTGAGGCAAGATCTTCCCAACAGACCCCATGCTGAGTCTTCCTCAATAACCCGTGTTCATCAATGTGCCTACTCATTCTGTCCTTGATAATGGTTTCTACCAACTTTCCCGGTATTGAAGTCAGACTGACTGGCCTGTAATTTCCTGGATCTCCTCTGGAACCCTTTTTAAAGATGGGGGTGACATTTGCTACCTTCCAGTCCTCAGGAACAGAGGCAGATTTCAGTGAAAGATTACAGATTTTTGTTAGAAGATCCACAAGTTCAACTTTGAGTTCTTTCAGAACTCTCGGATGTATGCCATCAGGACCCGGTGACTTATTAGTTTTTAATTTGTCTATCAGTTGTAGGACCTCCTCTTTTGTCACCTCAATCTGACTCAGGTCTTTCAACACCCCTTCCAATATTAGTGGTTCTGGGGCGGGCAAACACTTCTCATCTTCCACGGTGAAGACAGAGGCAAAAAATGCATTCAGCTTCTCAGCCATTTTCCCATCCTCCTTCAGTAATCCTCTTACCCCATAGTCATCCAAGGGCCCCACTGCTTCCCTGGCTGGTTTCCTACTTCTAATATATTTGAAGAAATTTTTATTGTTGGTCTTTATGTTTTTTCCAATATGCTCCTCATAGTCCCTTTTTGCATGCCTGATCACAGTCTTGCATTTGATTTGCCACTGCCTGTGTTCCCTTTTATTAATCTCACTTGGACTGGTTTTCCACCGCTTAAAGGAGTCCTTCTTACCTTTTACAGCTTCCATTACTTTGTTTGTTAACCACACTGGCCTCTTCTTATACCTGTTTGTGCCTTTCCTAACTTGTGGTATGTATTTTATCTGAGCTTCTAGGATTATAGTTTTAAATAGTCTCCAAGCTTCCCCAAGGGTTTTGACTGTATTTACCTTTCCTTTCAGTTTCCTCCTCACATGCCTCCTCATCTCAGAGAATTTACCCCTTTTAAAGTTAAATGTGCTTGTGGTGGTCTTTTTTGACAACTCCCTATTTATACAAACAGTGAAATCAATAACATTATGGTCACTGCTCCCAAGCGGCGCAATCACTTTTACATCTCTCACCAAGTCTTGGGCATTACTTAGGACCAGATCCAGGATCGCCCCACCCCTGGTAGGTTCTGAGACCATCTGCTCCATAGCACAGTCATTGAAAGCATCAAGAAACGCAATCTCTTTCTCTCGACCAGAACACATATTGACCCCATTAATCTGCGGGTAGTTAAAATCACCTATTACGACACAGTTTTTATGTTTAGCCGCTATTTTTAATCCTTCCATCATATTATAATCGTCCTCTCTCTTTTGATTTGGTGGGCAATAACAAACTCCCATAGTTAAATTTCCTTTTGGGCCCTCTATTTCAACCCATAGCATTTCTAAAAGGGAATCTAATTCTCTGACCTCAGTCTTACTGGACCATATATCTTCTCTGACATACAGAGCCACCCCACCTCCAACCCTTCCCTCCCTATCCTTCCGATATAACTCATATCCAGGGATCACCGTGTCCCACTGATTCTCCTCATTCCACCAAGTTTCTGAAATTCCCACAATGTCTATGTTTTCTCCCAACACTAAACATTCCAATTCACCAATTTTACTTCGGACACTTCTAGCATTTGCGTACAAACATTTATAATTTCCCAGGCAAGCTAGGCCCGCCACCTCCCTCCTGTCACCTCGAGACTCTGGCAGACAGTCCATACTGTTTGTCACCATCACAGTGGACAACTCTGGTCTGTTACCCGGTAGAAAAATAGCAGCCAACCCTCATCTCTTTGAGACGAGTCCTCCCGAACCAGAGACATTCCATCTCCTGTCGGCTTTCCCCCAAGATTTAGTTTAAAAACTGCTCTGCCACCTTTTTGATTTTAAGCGCCAGCAGCCTGGTTCCATCCGGAGACAAGTGGAGACCGTCTCTTTTGTACAGCTCCCGCTTGTTCCAGAAAGCATCCCAGTGCCTAACAAACTTAAACCCTTCCTCCTTACACCATCGTCTCATCCACACATTGAGACTTCTAATTTGCGCCTGTCTCTGCTGCCCTGCACGTGGAACAGGTAGCACTTCCGAGAAGGCCACCTTGGAGGTCCTGGCCTTCCCACCTAATGTCAAGTCGGCTGAATTCAATAACGAGTCTCTTGATAGAGTAACAAGTTTATTGTAATCAGAACTAGAGACCATGGCAGAGATTGAAGGACTGAAATACATATGCACTAATCCAGTATTTAAGGTATGAATCTAAAGGATTCCTACGGGGGGGGGGGGGCAATCTATGCAACACATCTTCACACTAGGATGCTACTTCTTTCGTTCCCAGGCCGAAGCCTTGACACCCCATACTCCCCACAGAGAACAAGGCTGGGAAGGCGCCACTATCTTGTTCACATGTTAGCATTTCAAAGCAGGTTACACAACAAAGGCCTTTCTAGTGAGGGGGCAGGAAAGTGGGCTAGCAGCCCCCGGTGTACACTGTAAAGTACCCAGACTCCTTTACTTCAGAACCAAACTTAATACAGATATTGAATAACTCATAGCAGACTTGACATACTGCCCCCCCCTAGGGCCCCCCCCTGCCGGGCGGCCTTGCAAGGAGGGCAATTCACATTTATGGCTCCGGAACTCGGGCCCCGAGAGGCTCCGGCACTCCCCCTTCGAGGGGAGGGTTGGTGAATCTTGCAAATGCCATTTGGACGGCCCCGGAGATCTGCGCAGTAGGCTGCAATGAAAAACAGGGTGGACTTTACCAAGGGCAGGGGGGAGGTCTAACTCTACTGTCACCGGGTTGATCACCCGCTTGATTTAGAATGGCCCTAAGAACTTAAAAGCCAATTTCCTAGACGGTTGTGCCAGAGGCAGGTTTTTTGTTGACAGAAATACGGAATCCCCCACCTTCAAGTCCCAGACTGGCACATGGCTTTTATCGTACTGTTTTTTATACGCCTCCTTAGCCAGCTTCAGGTTTTCTTGAATGGCTGGCCAACATTGGCTGGGACCTTGCCACCATTGCTCGAAACTTGAGCCCGTCAATCCCTCCCCCCCTGGCAGCATGGGGATCGGCTTTCCCTCATACCCAAACACTGTTGCAAAGGGAGATGCTTTTGTGGAACTGTGAGCGCTGTTGTTGTAAGCGTATTCAGCGAAGGGGAGGAGGTCCACCCAGTCTGACTGGCGTAGGCTCACAAAGCACCGTAGGTACTGCTCTAGCACCCCGTTCACTCTCTCAGTCTGTCCGTCCGTCTGGGGGTGATAGGCAGAGCTTAGCCCCTGTTCCATCCCTAATAATTTACAAAACTCCCGCCAGAAGGTGGCAACGAACTGAGGCCCCCTGTCACTTATGACCTTGTCAGGGATGGAGTGATGCTTGGCCACGTGGTCGAAAAATAAAGTCGCTAGCTTCTTGGCCGTGGGTAATTGGCTGCAGGGGATGAAGTGGGCTTGTTTTGAAAACGTGTCCACTACCACCAGTATGACTGTTTTCCCCCGGGAGGATGGTAGCTCGACTATGAAGTCCATGGACACTATGGCCCATGGCCGTTTTGCTGTTTCCAGAGGCTGTAGGAGTCCCGGGGGTTTCCCCCCCCTCTTTTTTGCCATCACACACACCGGGCAACCAGCTACAAAGTCCGACACATCCTTCTTTAGGGACGGCCACCAGAACTGCCGGTGCACTAAGTGCAAGGTTTTTACATAGCCGAAGTGCCCAGCTAATTTGGAGCAGTGACATAGTTGGAGAATTTCTTTCCTTAATGTTTCCGGGATGTACAGTTTCTCCCCCTTGTACCAAAGAGCGTCTTTTCTTTTCTGCAACCCCTCCGGCCGCCCACCTCCCTCCCGTTCGGCCTCTAGGGTGATTCGTTCTTTGCTTAGCCCACTCAATTCCTTTTTCCTCTGCGAGCGGGTAGTGACCATAGCCGCCACTTGTGTGGGGGGGATCAGGGAATCTACCACTTCCTCTCTCTGGCTCTCATGCTGTGGGAGCCTGGACAGGGCGTCTGCTAGAAAATTGCGGGTCCCCGGGATGTGCTTCAGGGTGAAGTCGAATCTGGAGAAGAAGCCCGCCCACCTGATTTGCTTTTCACTCAATTTTCTTTTCCCTGTTAGTGCCTCTAGATTTTTGTGGTCCGTCCATATCTCAAAGGGCACCCTGGCTCCCTCCAACCAGGACCTCCAAGTTTTCAGTGCAAACATGACAGCGAAAGCCTCTTTGTCCCACACTGACCAGTTCCTCTGCTCCTCTGAGAACTTTCGCGAAATGTAAGCGCAGGGTCTCAGCTTCCCCTCCTCATCCCTCTGCATGAGAATGGCTCCTACGGCGACATCGGAGGCGTCGCATTGGACCACAAACCCCTTCCGCTCATCTGGGTGGCTTAAGACCGGCTCGCTTGTGAACAGTTGTTTAAGCCGGTCGAAAGCCGCCTGACAAGTCGGTGTCCAATTCAGCCTGGCCCCTGGTCGCTTTGCCTCCTCCCCCCTCCCCTTCGTCTTCAGGAGGTCTGTTAGGGGCAGAGCGATCTGGGCGAACCCTTCAATGAATGTCCTATAGAAATTGGAGAATCCGATGAAACTTTGGAGCTGTCTACGTGTCCTCGGAGGGGCCCACTCTAGAACTGCCTGAACTTTAGCTGGATCCATGGCCAGCCCGTCCCCAGACACCCGGAAGCCCAAATAGTCTAGTTCCGTGCGGTGGAACTCGCATTTAGACAGCTTGGCGTAGAGCTGGTGCTTCAGCAGGGTGGCCAACACTTCCCTCACTAGTTTCACATGGGATTGTTCGTCTTGCGAATAAATAATGATGTCATCAAGGTACACCACCACCCCCTTGTACAGAAATTTCTGCAATACATCATTTATGAAATTCATGAACACCCCAGGTGCCCCTTGCAATCCAAACGGCATGACTAAATATTCAAATTGCCCCATCGGGGTGTTGAACGCCGTTTTCCACTCATCCCCCTCCTTGATGCGCACTCGGAAGTACGCGTCCCGCAGGTCAAGCTTTGTGAAAATCTTCCCCCCCGCCACCGTGCTTAGCAAATCTTTGATGAGGGGGATGGGGTAGGCGTTTGACATGGAAATCGCGTTAATCCCACGAAAATCAGTGCAAAGCCTAAGACTGTGGTCCTTTTTCTTTCTAAACAACACGGGGGCCGCGTGGGGGGCCGTCGCGGGTCTGATGAACCCCCTTTTCAAGTTCAAGTCTAGGAATTTTCACAGCTCCTTCTTCTCAGCCCACCCCCATTTGGTAGAGCTTGGCCCTGGGAAGGCTTTCCCCGGGGATTAGTTCTATCGCGCAGTCTGTGCTCCTGTGGGGGGGTAGCTGGTTGGCCTCCCGCTCACTAAATACTTCCATCAGGTCGCGGTAGGCGTCCGGGACATGGTGCACCTCTTCCACCAGGACGCACGCCCTCTCCCGAGCGGCTGGCGCTCGTGGCCCCCATGCTGCCTGCCAAAGGTGCTGGTTGCAACTTGGGTCGGGAAATCTGATGGTCTGGGCTCTCCAGCGGATGAGGGGCTCGTGCTTCTCCAGCCACCCCACTCCCAGGACCACGGGGTAGCCGCAGGCGGGCGCGATCACAAACGTCTCTGAGTCCCAGTGGTCCTCAATCCCCAGGGGGCACGGCTCAGTCTCTTGCGTGCAGGGTTCCCCCCCCATTACTGACTCATCCATCTGTTCAAAGTGCATGGGGTGGGGCAGTTGTAAGCGTTTCAACCCCAGAGCCTCCACCACCCTGGGGGAAATCAGCTCTCTGTTACAGCCCGAGTCTATGAGGGCCCGGATCTGTAGGAACCTTTTTAGCTTTGGGTTCAACAATTTGACCACTATAAAGTACAACCTTCCCGTGGGTCTCACCGTTAGCGGTGCCTCCTCTCGGTCGACCTGCTGGTTGGCACCGTTCAAAGCAGGTCGGCGTCGTTTCCCGCCGGCTCCTCTTCCCACGCCAGCTCGGCCAGCTCCTCTGACAGACGCACCTCCTCCTCTTGTAGGTCGTCTTGCACCAGGAGCGCGCTGCTCTTCGCCGTGTCCTTAGGGCGGCCGGTGGTTTTCTTGGGGCCGGGGGTGCCCGGGCGGGTGGCTCCCTGCGGTGGGGCGGCCCCGGTGGCTGATTGGGGGCAGCCGGAGGCCAGATGGTTGGGGTCCCCACACCGGAAACAACGTCGGGGCCCCCCCGGGGCAGCCACCGCCTGCTTCTTGACTTTAGGTGGCTCAGCCTTCCCGGGGCTTGCTTTCGGCGTTCCCCTGCCGGCGGCCAGTGCTTGGCGCAGCATCGCCACTCGTTTCAGGTTGGTCTCCACCTCCCCCGTCAGCTGAATCCACCCCACCAGGGTATCGGGGCGGGCTTGCGTGAGCGCTCTATCCAGGATGCTCGGGTTCAGCCCATTGGTGAAGTGCTCGATCTTCATCACCTCGTTCCAGTTCCGAGCCCGGGCGGCGTTGGCCTGGAAGTCGGCCGCGTACTCTCGGATGGATCAGGCCCCTTGCTTCATGTTCCGCAGCGCCGCCAGCGCTCGGGTTTCTTGCAGGGGGTCCTCGTACTGGGTCAGCAGGGCTTGCACGAAAGTGTTTACGAAGTGGAGGACCGGGCTGTTGGTTTCGCATAGGCTCACATACCACTTCTTCGCTGCGCCCCGTAGCTTCGACCCGAGGTAGTCCACGCGGCTCATCTCATCGGGTAATGAGTCCCCCCAGTAGTGCATGTAGCTGTTTGCCTGGATCGCGAAGTAGTTCACTTCCTCCGGGTCCCCGTCGAACGTGGCGTCCAGCTCCCGGCCTCCCCCCAGGTCTCTTTGTCTGACCGGGGCAGGAGGGGGCGCCGCTGGGGCTTGCGGGGCCGCTCCGGGTGGAGGGGCGGCGGGGCCCTGTTGAACCGGGGGTCCCCGCGGACCCGTCGGGGCTGGCTGTTGCTGGCGAGCCCCGGTCACCCCCAGCGCTCTGCCCAGCTGCGCGGTCAGGGTCTGCATCTGGTCCTGGAGGTCTCTCACCGCCCCGTCGATCTCCCTGCGGACCATCGCGCGAAATGCCTCGTACTCCTCATCGGTCTGGTCCTTGGGGCTCGCCCCTCCGTCATCCGCTCCGCACTCGGCCCCTTCGCTTCCACTCCCGGGGGCTTGCACCCCCGCGGCTCCGGCGCCTTCGCTCGCCTCGCCCGGGTGGGCGGCGGCGGCCTCAGCCAGTTGGACCCGCTTGGTGTGGCGGGTCATGATCGCCTCCCGTCGGACCGGGGCTTGATCCATCAGCGTAGTGGAGGTCCTTGGCTGGTATTGCCGTGGGGTCACCACCAGCTGAAACTGTGGAGGGGAGGCCGCGGTCCTTCTGGCAGTATGGATGTGCCAGGGTGTCTCGGCCCCCTCCACTCTGGTTGGGAATCCTCCATTCTCCGGAGACTGTTCGGACATCGCCTTTTCCGTTGCCGGAAAGGTTGAACTCCAAGATAGAGGAGTCCTTCAAAATGTCAAGTCGGCTGAATTCAATAACGAGTCTCTTGATAGAGTAACAAGTTTATTGTAATCAGAACTAGAGACCATGGCAGAGATTGAAGGACTGAAATACATATGCACTAATCCAGTATTTAAGGTATGAATCTAAAGGATTCCTACGGGGGGGGGGGGCAATCTATGCAACACATCTTCACACTAGGATGCTACTTCTTTCGTTCCCAGGCCGAAGCCTTGACACCCCATACTCCCCACAGAGAACAAGGCTGGGAAGGCGCCACTATCTTGTTCACATGTTAGCATTTCAAAGCAGGTTACACAACAAAGGCCTTTCTAGTGAGGGGGCAGGAAAGTGGGCTAGCAGCCCCCGGTGTACACTGTAAAGTACCCAGACTCCTTTACTTCAGAACCAAACTTAATACAGATATTGAATAACTCATAGCAGACTTGACACCTAGCAGCCTAAATTTCTCCTCCAGGACCTCACGACTGCATTTCCCCACATCGTTGGTGCCAACATGCACCATCCTGACAGACCACAAGCTGCTGCTCGGCCTCTTCACCCCCAACTGCCAGACACCAGGTCCATTTTTCTGGTCAGGTATCACCACAACCACAGGCTCCTCCCCAGCACTGTCTATCAGCCTATCTACTACACGCATAATGTCCGCTACCTTCGCACCATCCTTTCACCAGGCAGGCAAGTCACCATACAGTCAATATGCGGTTTTGCCACCCAGCTGTCCTTGCCTAAGGATCGAATCACCAACTACCAAGACCTGGTATCTAGCTCCATTGAGCAGGGTGCCCCTTTTATGAGCACTGTGGTCTTAATCTTATCAGGCAAAGGCCTGGGTAGTTGCAGTACATGTGAGGGCATGGCAGTCAGGGTGTGAAGCTCCTCCTGGTGTGCTGATTCTTGACATCAGCTTTGGGTGTGATGGTGCACTCCACCAGGTGATGCCCTGGCCACCTTGGAGTGGCAGACATGAGTGAGCTGTCGCAGTTTCCTACAGGTATGGCAAATGGCATCATGGAATTTGCAGGTGTGATGCTTGTGTGGCTCTCCGCAGCTGGCACAGGCTCAGGCAACTGTGGCCTTGGGCCCCCCTAGCTGCAGGTTCTTTGGTGCAGCGTAATGGATCTTGAACACTTCTTCACTGTCTGAATCCTCTGAAGCCAATGAGGTGGCCATCTGGTGGGCTGATGCGTCAGTTGCCTTTGGGGCTCGCGACTGACAGATGTCTGCTGTGAATTTCTCGGTGGCCTCCATGACGAGGGCTTCTTTGAGTGTGACCTGGAATGTGAGGTCGTGCTTGGGGATGAACTGATGCTTCAGGCACCCATCTCATAGGCCAAAGATCAACCGGTCCTGCAGGGCTTCCTCCAGGTCGCAGAAGTCGCAATGGCAGGCAGCCCTTTGAAGTGCAGCCATATAGGCGGTAGCTGACTCACCAGTGGCCTGGTTCCATGTGTAGAACATATGGTGGGCTGCAATGATGGACAGTTTAAGTGAGAAATGGCCTTGCAGTGTGTCCATGATGGTGTCATATGAGGTCACTCAGAGCTCTGCGAGGGCCAGCAGTGATTGAGTGATCTCGGAGGTCGACTGTCCACATACCCGAAAGAAGGTTGCTTGCTTCAAGTCCTCCTTTGTGATTTTGGATGCCACCTGGAAAAACTCAAACTGGGAGCTGTAGGAGTACCAGGCTTCTGTGGTGGGGTCAAAGGCATCGAACGATCCTGGAGCATCAGCAGGAACATGGCTAGTGCAGGAACATGGCTAGTGATGTGGTGGGGTGGACCGGGCCATGCTCAACAGGATCCCATCCTTGTTGCCACTATTAGATAGTGGGTTTGATACATGAGGTGGCTCTTGCATAGTGATAAAAGCTCTTTATTAGTGATTCAGCATCTCTATTAAGTGGCTACATACTACTCCAAGTATCAGAATAGGTGGCAATATTTACAGTTGGGGCAGGAGAAACCCAGCCCCCAAGAAGCCAAAGCTCATATGTGATTGTGCCCTTTTTTGATCTTTCATTAGAATATGCATTCTCATTGGCAGATCCTAGGATCCTCTCAGTCTATCATGATATGCCTCAAGCTCAGTACTATGGCTCCAATGAGCCAGGAGGGAGCTTATACCCAACATGTCCAGGCATGCCTTCACATACATAACACTACTTATGTGCTGTTTGCTTCATTTTAAAAAAGTGTACTGAAAAGCATGTTTGGTGTAAATTCAAGCCAGTGAGGATTACAATTTGCTAGACACTCACCCTGGCAAGAAAAATTATCACTCCCTCCTCTGTAGGGTTGCCAATCCCCAGGTGGGGGCAGGGGAACCCCTGGTTTGGAGCCCCTCCCCCCACTTTAGGGTCGTCAGAAAGCGGGGGGAGGGGAGGGAAACGTCTGCCGGGAACTCTATTATTCCCTATGGAGATTTATTCCCATAGAAAATCATGGAGAATTGATCCGTGGGTATCTGGGGCTCTGGGGGGGGCTGTTTTTTGGGGTAGAGGCACCAAATTTTCAGTATAGCATCTAGTGCCTCTCCCCAAAATACCCCCCCAAGTTTCAAAAAGTTTGGACCAGGGGGTCCAATTCTATGAGCCCCAAAAGAAGGTGTCCCTATCCTTCATTATTTCCTATGGAAGGAAGGAATTGCAAAGGTGTGCCGTCCCTTTAAATGTGATGGCCGGAACTCCCTTTGGAGTTCAATTATGCTTGTCATAGACTTGATCTTGGCTCCACCCCTAATGTCTCCTGGCTCCACCCCCAAAGTCCCCAGATATTTCTTGAATTGGACTTGGCAACCCTACTCCTCTGCTTGGGGTTGGGGGGTGGGGAGAAGAGCAGAGGCACACGGGAGTGTGCCTGCCTTGTCTGCCTGGCTGCATGTGAGTGAGAGACAGAGAGACAGTAAGTGAGCTAGAAAAGAGGCAGGGCGTTCTTCTCCCTTCCTGATGGCATAAACAGATGAAAGAGAGGAGCAAGCTGAGAATGTAGAAAGACAATCTGGACTATTCAAGAGTTGAAGCAAAATTAAGAGTGGATCAAAGCTGCTGCAGGCAGGAAATGTAGAAAGGGCTTTTATCTTTTAACGAACCCAGTGGGGAACCTGTGAGGACTTGTGGGGGAGGAAAAGTCTCATTCCCTCTTCCCAATACTCCTGTTCACAAGTTACAGTGAATTTACACACTGTCTGGGTACAGCGTACCCTTGAAGATTGTTTATATGTGTGCTGAGTAATTCTCATATTGCAGCCCCTGAATGTTACAGTGAATGTGTAATACAAACCCTGTATTGATCTAGCTACCAGTCCCCAGTTTCATTCATAAAAGCGAACATGCATTGACTCTTTCTTGCAAACAGATGTACAGGGAGGACATGAGTTCACAGCAACACATCAATTTCTCCCCCTTTTCCATTTTCTCATCCTTCCTGCTTCTTCTCTGCTGCTTTCTCTGTTTTCCTATTCCCCTCCTGCTGTCACTCTCTCCATTTTATCCTCACTCCGTCTCCCAGGTGCTAATTAGCCCCTTTCCCACCTCCCCTCTCAGCTGCATCTTCATTTGTTTTCTCCCCTCCCATTCACCTGACATCACTTGCATTGGTTTTATTCCCTTTATAGGGAAGGTTGCCAACCACCAGTTGGGGCCTGGAGATCTTCTGGAATTATAAAGGCAATAGGGTTCAGTTCCTTTCTCTCTATATTATTATATATACATTTATTGACGGAATAATATTGAAAACACCTCGATTTTAACAGGAAAACTTGGGAGCACTGCAAGTGACATAAAAACGAAGGCTTGTGGATTCAACAGACATAGGTACAATTGAAATACAGTTTTTTGAATGGAAACAGTGGAGATTGAAGTTCATCAAGTGCAGAAAAGGGCAACTAGAATGATTACAGGTTTGGAACACTTTCCCTATGAAGAAAGGTTAAAACGCTCGGGGCTCTTTAGCTTGGAGAAACGTCGACTGCGGGGTGACATGAGAGAGGTTTACAAGATTATGCATGGGATGGAGAAGGTAGAGAAAGAAGTACTTTTCTCCCTTTCTCACAATACAAGAACTCCTGGGCATTCGATGAAATTGCTGAGCAGTCGGGTTAGAACGGATAAAAGGAGGTACTTCTTCACCCAAAGGGTGATTAACATGTGGAATTCACTGCCACAGGAGGTGGTGGCGGCTACAGGCATAGCCAGCTTCAAGAGGGGGTTAGATAAAAATATGGAGCAGAGGTCCATCAGTGGCTATTAACCACAGTGTGAATATATGTGTGTGTGTGTGTGTGTGTGTGTATACACATTTTTGGCCAATGTGTGATAGAGTGTTGGACTGGATGAGCCGTTGGCCTGATCCAACATGGCTTCTCTTATGTTCTTATTATCATCTCCTTTTCAGAAAGGTGGTTCTTTTTTTTTTTTTAGTTTTATATGTTTTATTAAACATAAAATAACAAAAAATCAACTATATAGGAAGGTGGTTCTGAAAGCCCCACTAATTACATGGAACAAAATGAGCAGAGCTTTAAATCTCCGCCTCTGAAAAGACAGCACCACTGTTGATGGGCTCCATTCACACATTTGGATACTGTGCTTTTGCTGCACTGAAGCAACAATTATTATTAGATGAAGAAGATGAAGAAGAAGATATTGGATTTATATCCCGCCCTCCACTCCGAAGAGTCTCTGAGCGGCTCACAATCTCCTTTACCTTCCTCCCCCACAACAGACACCCTGTGAGGTGGGTGGGGCTGGAGAGGGCTCTCCCAGCAGCTGCCCTTTCAAGGACAACCTCTGCCAGAGCTATGGCTGACCCAAGGCCATGTTAACAGGTGCAAGTGGAGGACTGGGGAATCCAACCCGGTTCTTCCAGATAAGAGTCCGCACACTTAACCACTACACCAAACTGGCTCTCCATTACCATTATTACCATTATTACTTTACATTTCTATCTCGCCCTTCCTATGAAGAAGCTCAGGGTGGATTACAGCAATATGTTAGGACAATAAAAACAAATATAATAAATATCAATAAATAAAACAGTTAAAACAATTTGATTGTACAGCTGTCTGCTCCAAGGAACGGTAGGCCAATGATAGACCAATATCCAATCATGTGTGGAGGCAACTGTGGCCCATATGGTATGATAGAACAAAGAGAAAGATTCCCTGAAAACATCAGGGGTCCTAACGCCAGCAGAAAAAATGCTGAGAGAAGAGGGGGGGTGATTTTGCAGCCTCCCCACACCCATGTGATCATTCATCTCTCTCTCTCTCTCTCTCTCTCTCTCTCTCTCTCTCTCTCTCTCTCTCTCACACACACACACACACACACACACACACAGAAGTACCATCAGGTACAGCCAACATTTGGTGACTCTGTAAGAGAGCCAGTTTGGTGTAGTGGTTAAGTGTGCAGACTCTTATCTGGGAGAACTGGGTTTGATTCCCCACTCCTCCACTTGCACCTGCTAGAATGGCCTTGGGTCAGCCATAGCTCTGGCAGAGGTTGTCCTTGAAAGGGCAGCTGCTGGGAGAGCCCTCTCCAGCCCCACCCACCTCACAGGGTGTCTGTTGTGGGGGAGGAAGGTAAAGGAGATGGTGAGCCGCTCTGAGACTCTTCGGAGGGGAGGGCGGGATATAAATCCAGTATCTTCATCTACCCCACAGGGTGTCTGTTGTGGGGGAGGAAGGGAAAGGAGATTGTGAGCCGCTCTGAGACTCTTCGGAGTGGAGGGCGGGATATATATCCAATATCTTCATCTACCTCACAGGGTGTCTGTTGTGGGGGAGGAAGGGAAAGGAGATTGTGAGCCGCTCTGAGACTCTTCGGAGTGGAGGGCGGGATATAAATCCAATATCTTCATCTACCTCACAGGGTGTCTGTTGTGGGGGAGGAAGGTAAAGGAGATTGTGAGCCGCTCTGAGACTCTTCGGAGTGGAGGGCGGGATATAAATCCAATATCTTCTTCATCTTCTTCTTCTAAGGATTTTGAGATAACAGACAAACAAAAGTGGTTTGCCACTGCCTGCCTCTATTCAGCAAATCTGGGCTTCCTTGGCGGTCTTCCATCCAAGTACAAACCAGGGCTGACCCTGGTTAGCATCTGAGATGCGATGACATCAAGCTAGCTTGGACCATGCAGGTCACATAACCTGACAAATCCAGTTCCTGGGGATCAGAAAGAAATTCTGGAAGAAGATGAATGTGGCAGCAATCTTTTATTATTATTATTATTATTTTGGTATTTTTATGTGCAGATGTGAGCGTGTGTGTGAGAGAGACTGTGCACCTGGAAGTCAAGGTGACCTCTGGTGACCAGGACCAGCTCTAGACTTTCTGGCACTCTAGGCAAGGGTAACTTCTGGTGCCCCCCCCATGATTACATCACTGAGTCACATGGGGGTGCCCAATTTGGTGCCCCGAGAAGGCTGGCACCCTAGGAAATCACCTAGTTTGCCTAATGGCAGAGCCAGCTCTGTTGATGCCTGACCACTACTGGGGCATGGAGGATCTTCAGAGAAGTGGCTGAATAAAGCCTGCCCTGGCCTCTGGGCTCTGGTATTCCATGGAGGTCTCCCATCCAAGTCGACTCTGCTTTGCTTGAGAGCTGACAAGTTCGGGCTTGCTTGGGCTATCAAGGCCTGGGCTGGCAACAATTTTCATTTCAGTTCAGTTCAGTTTGCTTTATTACGGTCCATGACCAAATACACAGCACAATGCAGGCCAACAACAACCACATAAAAATTGTAAAAATCAAGATGGACCTAAATAGGTAGAATGTAAGATATTTAAAAAATAAATGTGAAAATAAAATATAGGACATTCGTATGAATAATGAGATATGACAAATAATACAGTAGTGGTCAAACATCTTCTAGCTTAATAAATATAGTACATATAATAAAAAAAAATAAAAATTATACAGCTCCAGAAAAAAATATTAACTAGAATACACTGGTTAAAATTACAATCTGTTACCTCAACATTAACTTGTAAGAACCATAAAATACAATTTGATTGCATGGGAACAAAATTTGGCAACTTTATGCATGGTCTCTGTATTTATATCAGTTTCAGTAGCATTTGTGATGGTATACAGAGTACTCAGGCATTTAAGAAAAGATAAAATACAAGCTTGGAAATATTCAAAAAACAGTCAGTTCAGGACCCCTTCTTTACATAATCCTCACGAATTATCCTAGCTGCCGCCATAAATTTGGCACAATTAATTGTGAATTGGGGGTTAAAATCTGATAACAGCATATTTACCCGAGACATCCCTCCAACAAAGAATAAATGTACCTGGCTTGTATGCCAGGGTATAGGCCAATTTTCATATCTTTTGATGCCAGTAACTAGGATCCAACCCATGAATTTTTCTTTTAAAAAAGATAGCCAGGTAATTTGCATAACGATCAAGAGAGTGAACCTGCATGTAGAAAACCTTCTCAGACCACAATGTAAAAAAACATCAAAATTTTATTTGATATTTACACCGCTTTAAATGGTATCACACTAGAAACTTTGTTTTTTGCCCCTCAGCACTTCGAAACAATTTTGTTTCCTCATTATATTTTAGAAATAGTTTAAATTTGAAGGAAAATACAAGGGGCCTGTATTCCTTAAAACAATTTTGTCACACCCAGCAAAGGCTACGTGTGACAAATGTACCACCTAACTGCAGAAACGGAAACTGATAAATATTCCTTGACTGTTGTTTGGGAGCTCTTTCTCTCTCAATATGAAAGTTCTGATTGAAATAATAAAATAAGTTAGTTTCACTTCATTTGAGGGACAAATGGAGACCTTTAACAAAAGTCTATTGACATTATTTTGTAAAAGGTGGGAAAGCACCCTTTCCAGTTCCTTACTTGAAAGGAAGATTACTCTGAAAGAAAGATGATCCGGCTTTAAAAAGTTATGCGCACACACAAAATGTGCTGTTAGACATAACTGTAACTTACATGCAAATATAGGATCTCCCCCCTCTTTTTTAATGGCACAGCCATGAAAAAACCTAGGGCGTTTTCCCACAGAGCTTATCGCGGAGCGACGTCCCTCTTCACCGCGCAGTGTCTGCGCGGATTTCCCACCAACTGCTCCGCAGAACCAGGAAGTGCCGGACCTTTTGCGTTGCAGATGTAAACCGCTAAAAACCAGTTTACATTAGCGACGCAAAAGCCGCGGCTCTTCCTGGTTATGCGGAGCAGTTTTTTGGGAAATCCGCGCAGACGCTGCACGGTGAAGAGGGACGTCGCTCCGCGGTAAGCTCTGTGGGAAAACGCCCCTAGTGTTTCATTTGAGTCCATACTGTATCTCAGCACTAAGCCACACAGGACTCTTCTATGTGCAATACTGTGCTTTCCTATAATACTGTGATATGCGAAATGACATCTGATGCCTTATTTTCCTTCAGATCCTATTTTATATTTCACACTCATTAACAAATAACACTTTCGTATTTATTAAGAAGAGTGGATTACGAATGAACCAAAACTATTTACCTCAGTTTCTAGTTTTGCTGTCGCGAGCATCAGAAAGTATATCCTGCTCTCAACAGTTCTCAGTACTAAGTTTCATCATATGCACGTTTGGGGAGTATGTCTTCTCAGGCCTCTTTCTTTCTTCATCCTCATCTTCACTGTCCTTGATGTCATTTACCCTCACTGCTATTTAATTCATAGGCTACTGTGATGACACTATGATAGGGCGGCTGATGTGCCAAAATTATCAAGGCCCTAAAGAGAATCATGTGAGTCCCTGTAGGTACCATGGGCAAGCGATGTCTAGCACAGTGAATGCAAAATATAAAAAGGAAAGATAGAGCGTTTTCGCACTTATCTTATGCCGGAGCAACGTCCCTCTTCACCGTGCAGCGTCTGCGCGGATTTTGCACTAATTGCTCCGCAGAACCTGGAAGAGCCGCAAAGTCCCATGGCTTTTGCGTCGCAAATGTAAACCGCCAAAAACCAGTTTACATTTGCGACGCAAAAGCCGTGGGACTTTGCGGCTCTTCCGGGTTCTGCGGAGCAATTAGTGCAAAATCCACGCAGACGCTGCGCGGTGAAGAGGGATGTCGCTTCGGCGTAAGGTAAGTGCGAAAACGCCCATAGTGGTTCAAACCAGCAGCATCCATGTGTTGATTGGAGTGCTGGGCAAAGTCTGGAAGTCTTGGATTAGTCACACCTCATAGCCTAACCTGCCTCACAGGATTGTTGGGAGAATCAAATGGAGGTGAGCAGAAAGATGGAAGCTGCTTTCAGTCCCCGTTGGTATAAATAAATAAACAATAGGAATTGTCAGTGGGTCATTCCACTTTCAAGATGTGGTTCAAATAAGTTGAAGGTGCTGTTTTCAAGGCTGATGCCGAAATAACAAAATATTCGGTGTGACCCCAATTTAGATCCAGACCGTTAATGATGCGCTGTGAAATATCATACCCCATTATAGATTTTTTTCCCTTTGGATTTCTTTGGTTACGTAACATAAAATATGCATGCAGCAAGACGAGGTTAAAAAGAAACATTAAAAATGATGTGTAATTATGACGTTAGATTCGTTTATAAGTTAAATAATCATGATTAAAATCAGACCTGGGTATGAATGAATTGTGCTAGAAGCATTTTGCATTCCCTGCTGATGCGGCAGAGCTACCAGCTGGAGAAAGTGTTTTGTTTTAGATTTCACTCCTTTCCTCCCCACCACAGGCAAGGGAGCATTCATGCTTGCAACAAGGAACAAGGCTAATAGGCAAACAACAATGAGCTCGCCAGGGAGTTTGATGGCAAAGTTCATCTCCCCAGTGAACCTACTGCAGCAATTCTGTCTAACACATCACATCTCAACAAATTAGAGGCATAAAGATGCTTACGACACCGAAAAAGACAAATGGGAAGCCTTGTGCAGTGAAAAACAGGATACCAATATAATTGCAGCGGTGAAAATAAATAACAATGTCGCCGTGTCTGTATGTGCGTGAGACAATAAACCTCTAATGTTTAGCAAAAAAAATAGTGATAATTAAGAACCTTTCCTCAAGAAAAAGAGGAAAGAGGGCTTGGTTGCTTCTGAGCCAAAACTGGGTGAAAACAATTTGAGAATGGTATTCATTGTGTTGCCTCCCATTCCCAGCAAACAAATAACCTCACAAATCTCCACATTCCGTTGCTGTCATACATCATCATTATGGTTTCACTGTGCCCATGTGACACTTCTCAGGCATTTTGGTAACAATTTTTTTTTTCCCACTGGTGTTACCACATGATGTAATTCCACCCTGCATACCTCTAGTCTGAAATAAAGATTTTGTGCTATCACAAAAGAGAAGTTCAAATAATAATGCTACTCAAATGGGGATATTTATACATTTGAGAATGCAGTAGATCTAGCAGGTGTTAGAATGCTATCAGCCCAATTTAGTGACCTCTTGTTTGACTTTGTTATGAGCAGCCAACCAAGTAAGAAAACAGGAAGATTTGTTAGGGTAGCATTCTTAGGCCAAAATGCTGTTGTTAAGAAATACTGGGAATACCTCATTCTTTCCATTTCAATATGAAAAAAAAATCTTTTTTTTTAAGTTTGTTTTTTCCTTGTAATACTCAGAGAACCATAATGCATTTATTTTCACACCCAGTTTCTGTTGCTTTCAACAACTTCCCCCCATAAAATGTAAGTATTTTAAATATTTGTGCGCCAATAGATCAGTGCTATATAGATGATAGCTATTGTATGCAAGAATTACATACCGTTTTCACAATGTAAATATACCTGTGCATAAGTGAAAACCATAGAACTAAAATTGCCGACAAAGATATAAATTCGTGAAAAGTAGAATGTTCATTCATCCCTAGTTCTGCTAGTCTGAAAGGAAACCACCCATATCCGTTTTAAGTTATGCAGGTTTCCCCAGAGCTATAGTTCCTGAAACACCGGAGTAAATAGGTGTTTGTGTGCTGTGCCATCAAGTTGCAACTGAGTTATGCTGACCCCAGTAAAGGGCTTTCAAGGCAAGTGAGAGCAGAGGTGGGGATGGGACGGTGGCTCAGTGGTAGAGCATCTGCTTGGGAAGCAGAAGGTCCCAGGTTCAATCCCTGGCATCTCCAAGAAAGGGTCCAGGCAAATAGGTGTGAAAAAGCTCAGCTTGAGACCCTGGAGAGCCGCTGCCAGTCTGAGAAGACAATACTGACTTTGATGGACCGAGGGTCTGATTCAGTATAAGGCAGCTTCATATGTTCAGAGGTGCCTTCCTCTGCAGAGTCTTCCCTGTTCATCTCCCTTTCAAGTACTGACCCTGCTTAGCGTCTGAGATCTGATGAGATCAGGCTATCCCATGCTACTTTCCCTCCCGAGGAAATAGGTAGGAAACAATACGAACCCATTCACCGTCTAAGGACACTGAAGTCGATGGCTTTGCTCCCACTTAGAATTTCTACAGGTACAAATGGAGGCGATTTTCATTGATCCTGCCTACATTTCCATATGCAATATTGAAGAGGCTGGTTTGAAAATCACAGACACACCCCTTGCACCCATGGGGATTCTAGAAGGGATCCAAGCCAATAGCCGTAGACTGGAGTAACTGCACACATGATTGCAATAGGGTCATCTCCTTCACTACAAAGTAGTTGAGAAGCTCAGCCTACATACCACTGATGGTGGAATCAGTCATTAGTCAGTTTGAGTTCCCTGTGGAACAGAACAAAAACCACTGTAGTACTAGCTACAGTGAGATATCGGGATCTTCCATAAGTTCAACTGATCTCCAGGCTAGAGAAATCAATTGCCCTGGAGAAAATGGCTGCTTTGGAGAGTGGGACTCTATGGCATTATATACCATTAAAATCCCTTCCCTGCCCAAACCCCATAATCCCAAACTCTACTCCTGAATCTCCAGGAATTTCCCAAACCAGAGTTAGCGACTATAGTACTAGCAAATGTTAGGGTCTGTTGGGCTCGATCTCAAAAGATCAAGTATAAGCAGAAGATATGGATTTGGGGGAAAAAAAAGAATTTTCATTTGTTTTTCAAATTGCAAAGCTACTTATTCATTTCAATCCTAATAATCAGTAGCATCTGGTCAAACTGGGATATGTGCTTGGCTAGAAATGTTATTGCGATAATACAGCTATAATTAGATTTGTGAAAGATTTTGCATGGTGTTTACTGTCAGAATCATAACAACGAGCTTGTCGCAAAAGATACATGCAGTAGGAGGGATTTTGATTTGCAGCGCTTTTATTTATTTCATTACATCTGCAACTAACCACTAGCTTTTTTTTCATTTTTACCGATTTAATAAGAAGCTGAAATTGATCTAGGCCTAGTCACTTAAGAAATAGGCAATGAAAGTATTATTACAAACAATGTTTTAAAGAAGTGTGCTGAAGCGTCCCTATGTATCTTCTGCAGATGAACTATAAACATCCAAGGCAACCTAAATATATTAATGCCCGTTTCTATGATGAAAATAGACTTACTTGTTTGAACACATGAAGCTGCCTTATACTGAATCAGACCCTTGGTCCATCCAAGTCAGTATTGTCTACTCAGACTGGCAGCAGCTCTCCAAGCGAAAGTTTTTCACGCCTACTTGCCTGGACCCTTTTTAGTTGGAGATGCCAGGGATTGAACCTGGGACCTTCTGATTACCAAGCAGATGCTCTACCAGTGAGCCACTGTCCCTCCCCATTTGTTTGTGTGTTTGGCAGTTCCTGTTTCATAGAAATATTCCTAGTGATTAGTTATGGTTTACTGACATCAGAACTACAGTGAAAGTGTATTCTGCTCCCAAAGGAAATCAAAGCTGACATGGAGTCAGTACAACAGCAGTGAGTTGTATATATATTTTTTATTTTTTATTATTTTATTTTATAAAATTTATATTCCACCCTCCCCACAACTTAAGCGAGAGCCAGTTTGGTGTAGTGGTTAAGTGTGCGGACTCTTATCTGGGAGAACCGGGTTGGATTCCCCACTCCTCCACTTGCACCTGCTGGCGTGGCCTTGGGTTAGCCATAGCTCTGGCAGAAGTTGTCCTTGAAAGGGCAGCTTCTGGGAAAGCCCTCTCCAGCCCCACCCACCTCACAGGGTGTCTGTTGTGGGGGAGGAAGGTAAAGGAGATATTGAGCCTCTCTGAGACTCTTCGGAGTGGAGGGCGGGATATAAATCCAATATCTTCATCTTCTTCTTCACCTGCTGGAATGGCCCTGGGTCAGCCATAGCTCTGGCAGAGGTTGTCCTTGAAAGGGCAGCTGCTGTGAGAGCCCTCTCCAGCCCCACCCACCTCACAGGGTGTCTGTTGTGGGGGAGGAAGGTAAAGGAGATTGTGAGCCGCTCTGAGACTCTTCGGAGTGTAGGGCAGGATATACGGTAAATCCAATATCTTCTTCTTCTTCTTAACAACTCTGTGCCAAACATTTTCAAAACCAGTTGTCATGTTTCATGAAAAGCACAACCATCCAGCTTCTTCATATGGTACAGTGAAGATATATAAGGCAGACATTAAATAATAGGAATTGTGTCCAAAGTTGTCTCAGATTCTTTTTGTGATGCAAGGAATTCCAGGAGAGGAAACCAAGTTGAAGCAAGATTAGGTTCATAGTCATATAAATCATTCAGTAGTAGTGTCTCTGTGATTTTGTCCAGTATACAAAGTTCACTTGTTTTAGATATCCAGTTAGAGAGTTTTATCAGAACTGTGCTTTTCCTAATCTTCCATTGTTTTAGGTTCTGCATTCATGTACATGTCGGTTTGCAGCAAGCAAAGATTTTTGCAGATAGAAGGGAAAGGATATTCTGCAGCTTCCCCCTTTCTATATATAATATAGTGGGCTCTATGCATTGAAGAGGCAAGGTGGTCATGATAAACTGCTCTTTATTAGATACAGCATGGTCAATGACTGCTCTACAAAAGACTCGAGAACTGGGCCAACTAGAAGAATAAGAAGATATTGGATTTATATCCCGCCCTCCACTCCGAAGAGTCTCAGAGCGGCTCATAATCTCCTTTCCCTTCCTCCCCCACAACAGACACCCTGTGAGGTGGGTGGGGCTGGAGAGGGCTCTCACAGCAGCTGCCCTTTCAAGGACAACCTCTGCCAGGGCTATGGCTGACCCAAGGCCAAGACCCAAGGCTGACCCAAGGCCATGCTAGCAGGTGCAAGTGGAGGAGTGGGGAATCAAACCCGGTTCTCCCAGATAAGACTCCACACACTTAACCACTACACCAAACTGGCTCTCCTATATACAACACTGGGTTCCCGCACCAGCACGTTATTGGGTTATTTAAACCAGCCAGGGGTCTCTGATTGGTTCAGGGCACCTGCTGCCCATTGTTCCCAAGTCTCCAAGCTCCGTTCGTTCGGCTCCAATGAGCCAGGCAGGAACTCCTAAAACAGTCTTCACTTGAGTCCAGTGCACAACACTCTACCAGACTTCCAACTCCCTGCATGTACTTCTCGAGGGGCTTCCCTATCTTCCAGGAGAAGCATTTGGGACTAAAGCAGGAGGTGGAGGAAATCCCATGTGTGGACGTTTGGCACAGGAGTGATGGAAAATGTTAGGACAGTAGGATCTGAGTGTTGCTGAAGGTTTTCTCCTACAACTTTGTGCTGTTGAAATTGGGATACCCACAACAGCAATTATTATATGACTGACACATTATACAACATGCTTGTTTTGACTCTAAGAAAACTATGATTTGGAGTTGGTTGCTTTTTAATACCATGACGCAGAGGCTGAAGAATATTATGATGCAGAGGCTGAAGAAAGAAAGGCATATTTTGCTGTAAAATTCTCCCACAGAGTGGGCACAGGGGAGGGACAGGTTTGTCAATGGCTTGAGAGGAGGCAGCAAGTATCAAGTATCAAAGTAACCTTTAATGGCACACAACAATTTAACAGACAACCAACAGCCAGCAATAGGACAAGAATCAAGAGCCATTGTTGGTACAATCTCTCCTCCTAGCAGGATCGGATGAAACCCTGTGGAGGCCCTTAGGCAGTGGAAATCTCTAGGGCCCCCTCATAAATTATCTCAGAGTTGGAGTGGCTGCCCCGCCACCTGCAGCTCCCACTGCGGTGTGCAGGCACCTTCTCAAAAGCCCCTTTGACAAAGCTGCGGGGGAGAGGCAGAGTGAGGCAAACTTGGTGAGGACACCAGCATCAGTCACACCAGGCAAGTTGGGCAAAGAGCAGCTCAGTTGCTGGCTGGGAGGGCTGCAAACAGGGTGAAAACAGGGGGGAGGAGCCAGCCTGGAGCCCCTAAAGGCATGGGGGCCCATCTGCCGGTGCCTACTTGGCCGAATAGTTAATCCAGCTTTGCCTCCTTGGTGACGACTTCGATTGTACCAACAGAACGGGTCTTATGTTCATCAGGCTGATTTTTCTGTTTTCTCAATAAAGGCTCGAAATACAAAACACAGGGGTCACAATAATAAGAACAATAGAAGAGGAGGCAGCAGATGGGCAAACAGCCATCTTAGGCAATGTCTACACGTCTCCTGCAAGACATGCAATAGCAGGTGGTGTTAGCTCCAGCTATTTCTGCCAAGAGGAATCTACCTTCCAGAGCAATTTGATATTGTGTGGCTCTCACTCAACCAGTCCCAGATAGTGCAGAGTGTTAATAGTGGCTTGCCTTATGGGGACTCAGTAGGAATCCTCCACACCCACCTCCACAGCATTGACTGTGAATGCTATTATAATGTGAATCAATTGCATTTATGTGAACCCCTTTGATAAAATGCAGCATGCATAGTTACATGTGAATAACAGGGATAAGAGGACATCATTTGAGAGCAAAGGGTCCTCTGCTAAGTCTCCTTGTCTTCATCAGCCCAAGGTACCTTGATGATTATCCACCTATCTACTCAAAGCTTAGTGGATATGGAAAAGATTATTTGGCCAGACTTTGCACATCATTCCTTAGAATAGATGGGCTGCAAGGAGCCAAGGACAACAGCGTCAGGGTGGAAGCCACCCAGATGTTGGAGATGCACGAATCAAAACCAAGTAGAGGGCAAGTTTTAAGATATTAAAAATAGTTCTGAGTTTTTCCCATTGTAGGGAAATCAGTAAAGTAATCAGTAAAGCTGGGACCATCTATTTATTCACCAGTTTGTGTTTGTCTTGTCACTGATGTGTGATTATTCTGTCTAACCATGCCCAGAGAATATTTTGATCCAAGGTATAATAAATCTCTGCAGATGGATGGATGGATGGATGGATGGATGGATGGATGGATGGATGGATGGATGGATGGATGGGTGGGTGGATGGATGGATGGATGGATGGATGGATGGATGGATGGATGGATGGATGGATGGATGGATGGATGGATGGGTGGATGGATGGATGGATGGATGGATGGATGGATGGGTGGATGGATGGATGGGTGGATGGGTGGATGGATGGATGGATGGATGGATGGATGGATGGATGGATGGATGGATGGATGGAATGAAGACTGCTGGGAATGAAAGCTGCTATGAATTGTTCAGATACTGCAGAGCATAGTGAGTAGTTAAAAAATATGGCAATAACTCTTTTTTTTTTTTTTGCATTTTTAGGATTTAAAAAAATTCTAAACTTGTAGCAGGGCACTCCTAAGTGGACTTGCACCCTTCCACTGAAGTAAAATATATATCAGGGCCATCAAGCTGTGAGTTTCTTAGCCACTGAGAATGTATTTATTTATGTACTTCATTTAATATTATGTAGGGACCTAGAGTGCCTTGCAACATTCTCACATTCTCCATTTTATCCTCACAACAACCCTGGGAAGTAGGTTAGGCAAAGGGTGTATGGTTGGTCCAAGGTTACCCAGAAAGCTTCCATGGCAGAGTGGGAATTTTAACCTGGGTCTCCTAACTACTAGTCCAACACTCTAACTACTACACCTTGGTGCTAGCATAAGCTCTATGAAAAAGCACATTTGATGACTGTTTACAGATGCTAGAAGAAAGGGAGAGGAGTTACCATGGAAATGCTGTGGCAAACATAGCGTGTGTTAGCTCTCTGTTCAGGATCTCAGGGTTCATTTTGACCCAGTGTCTCCCAAGAAAATGTCACTGGAGTGCGTGAGATCTCAAACAGTGTCAACAACATTAGCTCAAGTTGCTGTTTCCATCTCAGGAAAGCACAAATGGAAATAAAGAAAAATACAATATTTCTATTGGCAGACTCAGTCACTAAAAAAAATTAATGAGATCTTCAGGAAATGGGATATTAAAGCAGAAATAAATGGGAATGAGCTGAGAGACCTGTTGCTTCCCTAATTTCATAAAGCTCTGTCTCCTCAAGATGTAAACCTTATTTTCTGCTCAGCCATGAAAAAAAGCCTCTTCTCTTTATCCAAATGCAATCGCTGTCCAGGGCTGTTTGCATAAACTGTGAATCAAACCTTCCATGGAAGCAAAATACAACTTAGGGGGCGGAGCTCAGCAATCATGCTTGCAATTATCTTAACAATAGGTAATCATTGCTTTGATGAATTTCACTCTTCTGTTAGTGAATAGCCCTGAACAAAATATGAGCTCTTTGCATTTGCTGGCTGTTTAAAATGGTTACTCAAATTATTTGGATAATCCTGGGCATCTAAGCTCCAGAAGAGTCATTTGTTTTGAGTCATCATTGGAAGCTTGACATCGCTTGCATGTATGTGTGTGTGTGAGTGTGCTCATGTTCAGAGATGCAGCCCTATAGCAGGCCTATGCTACTTGTTTTGACCCCAAAAATCATGTAGTGGTCTGCTAGATAATTAAATGCATTTTGCTTTTGTACTTCCAGGGAAACTGCAATAGTTGGAGTTTTATTCAGCCACTGATTCACCAACTCACATAGCCTATACAGGTCTCTGTTCATCTCAGAGGGTCACACAATCCTCATATCTGTGAAATGTGGAACTATAGTGTAGTGATTAGAATGCTGGACTCTGAGAGAATCTTTTAAAAAGCAAACTTAGGGTGATTACAGACTGGCACTTTGGGCCGACTCAGAGACACCTCTGAAATTGACCCAAAAAATCCTTCCACACACAAACATCTGCCGCCCATCCTTGTACTCACCCCATCCTCCAGCCTCTGCAGTGCAACTCAAAAAGCTACCACTTCTGAAGTGGTAGCTGTCAAGCATAGGTATTTCGAATAGCCAAGCAATTGTTTGATACAAAGACTTGCTTTATTCATAATCCATTGTTGCTCAAGGTGCAGTACCTTGAGAGTGATACGGAGTTGTTCATAGCCTAGTGTTTTAAGGACTACATCAAAGAGTATAGAAAAGATAGCCTCAAGACGTAACAAGCATGTGTGAATTGTTACAACTATGCAAAAATACTACTTGTGGTTGAAACTTCCCTCGATCTTGAATTATGTAGACAAGAAGACAAATGTTTTACAAACTTGGAATGAACAATTTAAATAAATACTTAGAGTAATCTTGCAGCACCTGTTGCAAACATTATACTATTGCAAAAAGCTCTGCCATGCTAACAGGACCAGCAATCTAATAAGTGTGCGAAGTGGACCGCAGACTGTACTGTGCTTTGTTCCACTACACCGAATAATTATCTTCCTCTTCTGACATTTGCAGCCTATACAAAGGTTTGTGTTTTTTTTTAATGTAAAGTTTATTGTAATATTTCTTTGCAAATACAGTTCTCTAACTATTTGTCCCCTACTGTTTTCCTACCATTCTGGCAACCATTAAAGGGTACAATTCAAAAGGAGAGAAAAATTATTGGAAAGAGGAGAAGAAACAATCCTGTGAGTCAGGTTAAGCCAAAAATGTGAGACTGGCCCAAGATTATCCATTGGGCTTCATGGCTGAATTGGGAGTAGAACTCAGGTCTCTGAGATTTTAGTCCAAGATTCTAACCATACACTACCCGGATGCTGCAAGTATTCTGGCACTTGTGCTTGAGCTGTTAAAGGTCTAGTACTGCCCCCCCCCCTTCAACCCTCCTTATGGGGAATCCTACAGCTAGTAAATAATAGTGTTAAATTGATCAGATCCCTCTCCTAAAGGAAAGGGAATGATGAAAGACTTGTATATAGATTTTTTTTCCCCTATCAGAAATGAATCTGCCCTTTATATTTCTCTGTGTGACTCTTAACATCTTTTTCCATCTAGGAGTGACTCTGAATTAATGCCCATTTTGCTTCTCCCTTGTGAGTTTTGTTTCTTGTACCGTTTTCGCACACAGCTTACCTCGCAGTCACAATCCTGTTCCCTCCGCAGCGTCCGGTCGGATTTCCCACCATCTGCGCCGAAGTTACAGGAAGTGCTGCGGCTTCTGCGTAGCAAACGTAAACCGCTAAAACCCGGTTTACGTTTGCTACACAAAAGCCGTGGCACTTTCTGATGGTGGGAAATCCAACAGATGCTGCGGAGGGAACAGGATTGTGACTGCGAGGTAAGCTATGTGCGAAAACGGTCATTGTGTCAAATGTTTCTGTAATGTGGACGCCTTTTCAATTTTTTTCTCTATCAATAAATCATGTTTATATAAACATAAAAATGTGCACTGACTGCATAAATGCTACCTAAACTACATACGCACAAACAAGTAATCAGTATCAATAATGAAAAGGGCAGACTGAAACTATTCACAATGGGTTGGATCCAGCCAGCTTTTCTTTTTTTTTGCTTGATCTTACCCAATCCCCTTCCTTACTTGCAGCTCCTGTCCCACATGGCAGTTGTTCATGGAGGTCCCAGAATTCTCAGGTATGGTTGTCAAAAAAGATCTTGTCTTCCCTTTTCACCAGCTGTAAACCTGGTTGAATCCACCCTATTGACGACCCACAGAAACAGAGAAAAATGAAAAATGGTGCTGCTGTCCATCTCCATTCCCAGCCATTTCAGGTTTAGAAGATGGGAATGGCATTGCACAGGTTAACACTACATACGGTGCTGGTTACCATATACAACAAAGGACACTGCAAAGCTGAATAAAGTACAGAAGAGAAATCAAGATGGTTAAGGGCAGGATAATCTTTCCTATGAGGAGATGCTGAACAATCTGGAGCTTTTCAGTCTGGAAAAAAGGAGATAGCTAATGAGAGGGCATGATAGAGGTTTATATATGGAATGGGAAAAGTGGGTAGAGGGTGCTTTTCTTTCATAATACTAGAACTCAGGGGCACCGAATGAAGTTAATGGGTAAGAGGTTTAAGACAGAGAAAAGGAATTACTTCTTTGCTCAATGAGTGAATTGTAGACATTCTCTGGCAGTGCACATAATGATGGCCACAAGTATGAATGACTTTGACAGGGAGTTAGCATAGATCCATCAATGGCTACGAGCCATCGTCCGTTAAAGGAACCTCCCCATATAGAAGTAGCATAAGAACATGAGAAGCCAGGTTGGATCAGGTCAATGGCCCATCCAGTCCAACACTGTCACACAGTGCCCCCCCCCAAAAAAAAAGGTGCTATCAGAAGGTCCACTAGTGGGGCCAGGACACTAGAAGCCCTCCCACTGTCCCCCCTCCCCCCCAGCAGCAAGAATACAGAGCATAACTGCCCCAGATAGAAAATTCCATCTATACCTTGTGGCTAATAGCCACTGATGGACCTGTGCTCCATATGTTTCTCCACTCCCCTCGTGAAGCCATATATGCATATAACTGCCACCACCTCCTGTGGTAGTGAATTCCATGTGTTACTCACCCTTTGGGTGAAGAAGTACATTTTATCCATTCTAACCCTAACCCAACTGCTCAGCAATATCATTGAATGTTCATGAGTTCTCATATTGTGAGAAAGGGAGAAAAGTACTTTCTCTCTACCTTCTCTATCCCATGCATAATCTTGTATACCTCTATCATGTTAGCTCTCAGTCAATGTTTCTCCAAGCTAAAGAGCCCCAAGTGCTTTAACCTTTCTTCATAGGGAAAGTGTTCCAACCCTTGAATCATTCTAATTGCTCTTTTCTACATTTTTCCCAATGCTATAGTATCTTTTTGAGGTGTGGTGACCAGAATTGTACACAGTATTCCAAACGAGGCAGCGTCATCAATTTATGCAGGGGCATTTTGATACTGGCTGAATTGTTTTAATTTCCCTTCCTAATAATCCCCAGCATAGCATTGACCTTTTTAAAATTGCAGTCACACACTGTCTCAACATTTTCAGTGAGTTATCTACCACAACTCCAAGATCTCTCTCTTGGTCAGTCTCCGCCAATTCACACCCTATCAACTTGCATTTATAGTTAGGATTTTTGGCCCCAATGTGCATTACTTTGCACTTGGCCACACTGAGCCTCATTTTGATGTCCACTCGCCCAGCCACAACAGATCCCTTTGAAGTGCCACACAATCCTCTCTGGTTCTCACCACCCTGAATAATTTAGTGTCATTCGCAGATTTAACCACTTTACTGCTTACTCCCAACTCTAAATCATTAATAAACAGGTTTAAAAGCATTGGGCCCATTACTGAGCCCTGTGGTACTGCACTGTTTACCACTCTTCACTGTGAAAATTGCCGATTTACACTCACTTGATGTTTCTATTAATTAGCCAGTTTTTGATCCATAAGAGGACTGGTGCTTGCACAGGGGACTACCTTTACCTTTCATGTTTTTTGCAATATTAAAAAATATTTTTTGCAAAAAGTCCCTTTTTGCCTGCCTGATCATAGACTTGCATTTTATCTGCCACAGGCTGTGTTCCTTTTTATTAACCTCACTTGGACTAGTTTTCCACTGCTTAAAGGAATCCTTCTTACCTTTTACAGCTTCCATTACTTTGTTTGTTAACCATGCAGGTCTTTTTAAATATCTATTTGTGTCTTTCCTAACTTGCAGTATATATATATTATCTGAGTTACTAGAATTATAGTTTTAAATAGTCTCCAAGCTTCCCAAGGGTTTTGCCCCTTTTTAGCTTTCCTTTCCTCTGAATGCCAGTGCTATGAGGCAGGCAAAGATTTTGGCCTCTAAATCCTGTTTGTTGGCCTTCCATGGCAACAGGTTGGCAACTATGTGAGGCTAGACAGACCATTGCTGTGATCCAGAGGGGCTCTTCTTGTGTTCTAAATTGCAGCCCCTTTCCTTCATCTGTTAGCTTCATGGTGTATATTAAAATTTCTTTCAATATTTTCACAAACAGGTATTCAAAAAGATGGCACTCCTCATTTTCACATTTATATACGTCGCATTGTGTTGCTGCGATTCTTGTTATAGCTTTATATTGGGGAATTCACTGTCTGTTCTGATCTGCTGCATCGTCTAGGTGGCACTATTGCTCTCATTTTCGCATCCTGTTCTCCATCCACCCCACTAGTGATGTCATGTTTTCACTTCTATGGTCTGAGTGCAAGGGCTTTTACAGGACCCTCGGTAGCTCACTTGGAGAAGCGTGTGTCTCTTAATCTGAGGGTCGTGTTCCAATCCAAACGTAGACTGACTTAGCTTGAGACCCTCACACTGCCTCTTGTGGAATGAAAGAATGATTTTCACATACAAAAAAAAAAGGCTGATGACAAAATGAAGGAACGTGACTTGTCTTTTTGATGTTAATTTAAAGCACATTCTTATGTAGCCTTAAAGTACTTGCTATAAAATGCCATCATTTATTCCAAAGCTGTAATTCAAAAAAGGTGCGGTGAAGCCTGATGCATGCAATCAATCATTGTTTTGTAGATAGCCTTGATGAGCTGTTTTCTTGCCGCTTCCAACCATATCTTGAAAGGAAGTCTGGCTTCCAATTTCACTCTTTTTTTCCCCAAATAATGCACCAATTAGCCAGTGTAGCAGGAACTGCAGTAACAGAAATCAAAGCTTTTTTGGGTGGGGGAAGAAAATGCTCTTACCGTTTAGAAAGTTCATCTAAAGGAGTCGATGAACATTCCCAAGGGTATGCAAGCATAATATTTCAGTGTAGATTAAACAGATATTAAATAAGAAAGAAAAATAAATATAGCCTCTGGATGGAATGAGCAAGTAAGGAATCAAAATTAAAAATTGTATAGACATAAGGGTTTTACTACATTAATACCATATGGGTGGGGGTCTGGCCCCACTGATCTTGCCCCACTGATGGACCTCCTGATGGTGCCTGGGTTTTTTGGCCACTGTGTGACACAGAGTGTTGGACTGGATGGGCCATTGGCTTGATCCAACATGGCTTCTCTTATGTTCTTATGAAAAACATATGGAGCAGAGGTCCATCAGTGGCTATTAGCCACAGGTTATTGTTGGAACTCTCTGTCTGGGGCAGTGATGTTCTGTATTCTTGGTGCTTGGGGGGCATAGTGGGAGGGCTTCTAGTGCCCTGGCCGCAGTGGTGGACCTCCTGATGGCACCTGGGTTTTTTGGCCACTGTGTGACACAGAGTGTTGGACTGGATGGGCCATTGGCTTGATCCAACATGACTTCTCTTATGATCTTACGTTTTTGTTTTGTTTTAATTCTGCCATTTTGCATTGGGATATTCTAAGACACTAAAATTTAGCTGTGGTTATTTTGTACAAGCAAAACTGGGAGGTTTTCTTGTAAACTAAGGCTGATTCTATATTCATGTTTGAGTCTGATTTTTTGGCATTGAAATTGCCTTATAGAAACCCTGATTATTTTGTTCCATCTACATTCCAAATTTTGTTCCTCACTTTTTCTGGATTATTACTCTACACTGGCTGGTTTTGCTGTGATTCTTGTTATAGCTTTATATTGCGGAATTCACTGTCTGTTCTGATCTGTTGCATCAGCTAGGTGGCACTATTGCTCTCATTTTCACATCCTGTTCTCCATCCACCCCACTAGTGATGTCATGTTTTCACTTCTATGGTCTGAGTGCAAGGGCTTTTACAGGACCCTCAGTAGCTCACTTGGAAAAACATGTGTCTCTTAATCTGATGGTTGTGTTCCAATCCAACCATAGACAGACATTTGATTCCACGTATATACACCCTCTCATGGATTGCTGCCTTGATGTGTCGAGAGGGCTTGCACGGTTCAATGAGGCTGTGGGCTATGTCATGCAGGGCCACCCAAGATGGATAGGCCACAGCTGAGAACCCAGACAAAATATGATCCACTGGAGAAGGAAATGGCAAACCACTCCAGTATCCTTGCCAAGAAAACCCCATGGACAGTAACAAAAGGCTAAAAGATATGGCGCTGGAAGATGAGCCCCTCAGGTCAGAAGGTGCCCAATATGCTACTGGGAAGAGCAGAGGGCAAGTCCAAGTAACCACAGAAAGAGTGAAGTGGCTGGGCCAAAGCCAAAAGGATGCTCAGCTGTGAATGTGTCTGATGGTGAGAGAACAGTCCAATGCTGCAAAGAATGAAACCACATTGGAACATGGAATGTAAGATCTATGAATCAAGGTAAACTGGATGTGGTCAAACAAGAGATGGCAAGACTGAAAATCGACATCTTGGGAATCAATGAACTAAAATGGATGGGAATAGATGAATTTAACTCAGAAGCTCACTACATCTATTATTGTGGGCAAGAGTCCTGTAGAAGAAATGGTGTGGCCTTTATAGTTAACAACAGAGTCAGGAAGGCAGTAATGGGATACGATCTCAAAAATGACAGAATGATCTGAGTCTGTATCCAAGGCAAACCATTCAATATCATAGTAATCCATGCCCCAACCACTGATGCAGAAGAGGCTGAAGTGGACCAGTTCTATGAAGATCTACAACACCTTCTAGAATTAACACCAAAAAAAGATGTCCTCCTCATCATAGGGGACTGGAACGCCAAAATAGGAAGTCAAAAGGTAACTGGAACAACTGACAAGTTTGACCTTGAAGAACAAAATGAAGCCGGGCAAAGGCTAATAGAGTTTTGTCAAGAGAACAAACTGGTTATAGCGAACACCCTTTTCCAACAACCAAAAAGGCGACTCTACACATGGACATAATCTGATGGGCAACACAGATTGATTATATACTCTGCAGTCAAAGATGGAGAAGCTGCTTACAGTCAGCAAAAACAAGACCTGGAGCTGACTGTGGCTCAGATCATGAGCTACTCATTGCAAAATTCAGGCTAAAACTGCGGAAGCCATTTAGTCATTCAGGTTTGATCTTGATCACATCCCTTATGAATATATAGTGGAGGTGAAGAATAGGTTTAAGGAACTAGAGTTGATAGACAGAGTGCCTGAAGAACTATAGACAGAGGTTCGTGACATTGTACAGAAGGCAGCAATCAGCCCCATCCCAAAGAAAAAGAAATGCAAGAAAGCAAAGTGGCTGTCTGATGAGGCTTTACAAATAGCTGAGGAAAGAAGGAAAGGTGAAAAGGAAAAGTTCATCCAAATGAATGCAGATTTTCAAAGAACAGCAAGGAGAGATAAGGAGGCCTTCCTGAAGAATAATGCAAAGCAATAGAGGAAAATAATAGAATGGGAAGGACAAGAGATCTCTTCAAGAAAATTGGAGAAATCAAGGGAACGTTTCATGCAAAGATGGCCATGATAAAGGACAAAAACGGTAGGGACCTAACAGAAGCAGAAGAGATCAAGAAGAGGTGGCAAGAATACACAGAAGAATTATACAAGAAGGATCTCAATGTCCTTGACGACCATGACAGTGAAATCATTGACCTTGAGCCAGACATCCTGGAGTGTTAAGTCAAATGGGCCTTAGAAAGCATTACTAACAACAAAGTGAGTGGAGATGACAGTATCCCAGTTGAGCTATTCAACAGCCTAAAAGATGACGCTAAAAAAGTGATGTACACATTATGTCAACAAATTTGGAAAACACAACAGTGGCCACAGGATTGGAAAAGGTCAGTTTACATCCAATCCCAAAGAAGTGTAATGCCAAAGAATGTTCAAATTGTCACACCATTGCACTCATTTCACATGCCAGCAAGGTCATGTTAAATATCCTACAAGATAGGCTTCAGCAGTATGTAGATCGGGAACTACCAGAAGTTCAAGCTGGGTTTTGGAGAGGAAGAGGAACTAGAGATCAAATTGCCAACATTATGGAGAAAGCACGGGAGTATCAGAAAAACATTTATTTCTGTTTCATTGACTACACTAAAACCTTTGATTTTGTGGATCACAACAAACTGTGGCAAGTCCTTAAAGAGATGGAAGTACCAAACCACCTCACATGTCTCCTGAGAAATCTGTATAAGGGTCAAGAAGCAACTGTTAGAACGGGTTATGGAACAACTGATTGGTTTAGAATAGGAAAAGGAGTTCGACAAGGATGTATATTGTCACCCTGCTTATTTAATTTATATGCAGAGTACATCATGCGCAGTGCTGACCTGGATGAAGCAGAAGTCGCAATTAAGATTGCCAGGAAAAACATCAACAACCTTAGATATGCAGATGACACCACTCTAATGGCAGAAAGTGAGGAGGACCTAAAGAGCCTCTTGTTGAGGGTGAAAGAGGACAGCACAAAAATAGGCTTGAAACTCAACCTCAAAAAAGCTGTGATCATGGCATCTGGCCCCATCACACCTTGGCAAATAGAAGGGGAAGACATGGAAGTAGTGACAGACTTCACATATTTGGGATCCAAGATCACCTCAGATGGTGACTGTAGACATGAAATTAAAAGATGTTTGTTCCTTGGGAGGACAGCTATGGTGAACCTGGGCAGTATAACAAAAAGTAGAGACATCACCCTGCTGTTAGAGACAATTTGTCCGCCTCTCCCAGCCCCTCCAGGAGATTCAGTGAAAAAGAGCTGTCAGTCAGGAGCCTCCTTTAAAATATACAACTTTATTGATATCAAGAAAGAGGGGAGTCGCTTTTCAATGAGCTCCCTGATCGGTTCCATAAATGCCCTTTTATCCTCTACTCCCGGCCGATGAGTCCCTCCTCCTTTCCCCATAGGCTGAGGTACTCAAAAGGTACAGCCTACCCGATCGCCTACTTCATACTCCCGCCTTGATATGTACCCCTCCCGTTACATACATTGCATGTGCATTTAAATTTACCTTTCTTCGAAGTGGGGTGTGTCAGTTAATATTCATTACTTGATTACACCTGTGTACTTGCTACTTATTAGTCTCTATTGCTATTAATCTTTACTGTTGCCATGGCCTGTTCAACCGTGCCATTTCTTTTACTACAATAGTTCTGCTTCTGCGTTCTAACAATGGCCAATACACCTGTTCTATGGTTACTAAATAGTTGTGCTTTGCATACCTGGTTCTGCTTCCTGCGTTTTTACAATCACTAAGACATTACATTTGGTTCTTTCTTTGGGAAGTACCTTCTGTTGGTTTCAGCTCATTTCATTATTTCACTCCTCTCACTGCCAACAAAAGTCCGTATAGTAAAGCAATTGTATTCCCAGTAGTAATGTATGGCTGTGAGAGCTGGACTATAAGGAAGGCCGAGCACAGAAGAATAGATACTTTTGAGCTGTGGTGCTGAAGAAGAATCTTGAGAGTCCCTTGGACTGCAAGAAGATCAAATCAGTCAGTCCTAAGGGAAATCAACCCTGACTGTTCCCTAGAAGGTCAGATGCTGAAGCCAAAGCTCAAATACTTTGGCCACCAAATGAGAAGGGAGCACTCCCTGAAGAAGATCCTGATGCTGGGAAAGACAGAAGGCAAAAGAAGAAGGCGATGGCAAAAGATGAGATGGCTGGACAGCATTACTGATGTAACAAACATGAATTTGAGCAGACTTCGGAGGATGGTGGAAGACAGGAGGGCCTGGCGTGACTTTGTCCATGAGGTCACAAAGAGTCGGACTCAACTGTGCGACTGGACAACAACATATACACCAAACAGACAGCAGCTTGGAGAATGCGTTTAAAGCTGAAGTTGCTCCCACTTCCCATACTTGTCCCTCCATCCTTCCCTTACTTCCTCCCTCCCTTTCTTCCTTCCTTGTACTCCAGCTCTCCAGTGTCCAACTGCTGTTGGCATGGTATCATATTAGCAACCCATTCACCCCGTCGCTCTCTTGTGAACATAATAGACAACTTTAGTAAACCAGGGCCTGTGTACTTTTTTTTTCTTTCTCTTTCATCTCTCTCTCTTTAAACAATATGGTCAGGACCCCACTGAGATCTCTGCAAATTCATGCCATAGATCTAAAAACTTATCTTGATAAATAAATGATTGCTACCAGGGTTGTTATGAAGAACCTGGCAATTGCAAAGTACCTCTGAACATCTCTGGCCTAACATGGGTGGCCCAGGCTGGCCTGATCTAGGCAGATCACTGAAACTACTTAGTCGGCCTTGGATGGGAGACCACCTAGGAAGAGCAGGGTTGCTACACAGAGCCTGGCAATTGCTAACTGCCTCTGAACATCTCTGGCCTAACATGGGTGGCCCAGGCTGGCCTGATCTTGGCAGATAAGGCCAAACTAAGCAGAGTTGGCCTTGGATGGGAGACCACTAAGGGAGACCAGGGCTGCTACGCATAGCCTGGTAATTGCAAACTACCTCTGAACAGATCTAGCCTAACATGGGTGGCAAAGCCAACTCTGCTTAGTTTGGCCTTATCTGCCAAGATCAGGCCGGCCTGGGTCACCCATGTTAGGCCATAGATGTTCAGAGGTAGTTTGCAATTGCCAGGCTCTGCATAACAACCCTGTTAGCAATTATTTCTTTATTGAGATAAGTTTTTAGATCTAGGGCGTGAATTTGCTATGCAAGGTCCATCAGTTCTAATATGATCTGGTATCTGCTTAAGCATGCATTTCCATTAAAGTGCGTTTATCGCTCACTTTTTATAACCCTACTTCATACAAGGAAACAACCTGGTTCCTCCCTGCCCCTTGCAACTACCCTATGAGGCTATATCATCTCACAGGGGACAGTTTCCAGAGCATGGGGATGCGTCACTTGGGGTGGTCCAAATATTGTTTTGGGGTACAGCCTCACAACAGTGTCCACTTTTGTGAGCATCCTGGGGGCACCCCACTTTGAAGCATCCGGCAGAAGAACTACTCTTTGGACCAGGAACCAGCCCATGTCCTCTAAAAGGGCAAAGCCCCCTGAAGATGGAAGTGTATGGCATGTGACGGTACATACTTTGTTTTGGAGTGCAGAGGGCAATCAATCAAAATAGTACCTTGGTACCATCTGATTTGAAGAATGATGGGGGGATAGGAAATTTGGAACAAACACCTCCCCAGGACTGAACAGGGATATTGGTTTTTTTATCTCATTACATACGCTAAACCCACTCTCACCAAGTATAGCTATATATCCACAGTATTCCAATATATTTCTCTTTTAGTGTATCAGAGTAATATTTTTTTTTATATTGACATACTCAAATAAGGGATATTGGCTGTTTATCTCATTACATATACTTAACCCATTTTCACTATATTTTAATATATATTTTTTTTTCTATCTTCAAGCATTACAATAGGTACTTGTTCTTCTATGGAAATGGACTTGTAGAACGGACTAGCAGAAAACAGACTATAGTGGCATAATCTACAGCAGAAGCTGAGTGTGTATCAGCAGCCAGTGCCTGCAGTGAACTTGAATGGATTTTTCATCTGCTGAAAGACTTCAAGATAAAAGAACCTGTACCTATTGTAATGTTTGAAGATAATCAAGTTTGTATTGCTATATGTAAAGGGGAAAGTAAAACAGCCAAAAATAGATCTGTTGGTATTAAATGTGAGCTAGTGAAAGATCTACACCAGAAGGGGCTAATTAAGATAGAATATTGTACAGAAGCTATGGTAGCTGATATACTTACAAAGCCATTACCTTGTGCTAGATTTGAACGTTTACATGAAATGATGAATCTAGTTGATGTGAATGTTACAGTGAATAATTAATAATGACTATTGAATGTATAATGACTTGCACATTAGGCACTGAGAAGGGGTGTTGGAAATATGTGTTTTGTATGTCCTTTGCAATGTTCTAAAGTTCCAGTCATTATAGGGTTAACACTGTACCTGTTTCCCTATTGTCTACATGACCTAGGAAGAAGATACTGACTGCTGTCAATCAAGGTCTAGAAGCCAGAAAAACCGCTTTGTCTGTTTAGTCAGTTAGTCAGGTAACTTCCTTTGTTCAGGCAGAGAGGTCAAGAAGGAGGAGGAAGTGGTCTTTGGACATGCTTCGGAGGCACATCTGCTATGGAATGATGATCTTTTGAGTATGTGAACCAATTTACTAAGTGATATGGCTAGACACCATAAAAGCCAACCCCAGCCTGAGCATGAAGCAACTCAAAGAAACAGTAAAAGTGTCCCACCCAGACTGGGCTGGGACTTGCCGGGGAGCCCCCCCCCCCCACGACTAACAGCCCCTCTCATTCCCTGAAGGCACCCTCGCGGCACCCCCAAAAGACGGTGACAGACCCAGACCCAGAATCCAGGCCAGGGGATGGAATGCCGCCGACAGCAAAGCCCGCCAGCCCCAGCACTAGTCGCACCTGTCCCAGGGCCCAGGGACAATGGTGTGGCCTTGACTTCCTCGGCAGAGAGCAGGAGGCTCAGCTACCGCATAGCGGTAGGGTCGGAGAGGGCCTTCAGCCTGAGACGCAGCGGCGCCAACATACCACCACAGGCTCTGACTCCCCAGCAGCCCCGGGGAAGGAACACCCAGGGATGCCTCTCCTTGGCGTCCAGGCTTATAGATGGGGGTGGAGCCATCCTGTGGGTGGGACCTGGGAAGGAGGAGGGGAGCCCAAGGAGGATAAAAGGCAGGCCTGCAGAGGGGTCAAGGAGGAAGAAGGCTGCTGCTGAGTAGGGGCTGCCAACCTGAGAGAGAGAGAGAGAGAGATGGGAGCCCAAGCACAGCCGGGGAGAGGAAGCTGAGGGTGACGTAACCCAGCTCCCTCCCAGTTCTGAGACCTCTGGGATACCAGGCTGGGGGACACCAGGAGTTAGGGCCAGGTCGGAGTGATGGCCACATCAGGGACCCCTGGGGGGCATCAGGGGCATCACAAGATTAGAAAACGTGGAAGAGAGCTGGCCCAAAGAATCGCCAAGAGTCAGACATGACTGAATGGGTAACAACAATTGTGTACTGAATATGTACCTCATAATAGAAAGTACATTGTGCTTCTTTGGTCACCAGTACCAATACCACTATCATATTTGACTGAACAACTTTGGTACCACCTGAATGAAATCTCCTTAATCAACAACAGTACTCATCTGTTTTCTTCTTTCCTTTACCATGATGGAAAAATACAAAGCAAACACATGCCTTTTGTTTAGCCTAAAATACTCCCGTTTGTTGCTCACTCATTTTTTGTTACTAGGAGCACCTTGAGAGAGAGAGAGAGAGAGAGAGAGAGAGAGAGAGAGAGAGAACTATTAAATATAAGCCAACCAGGAGTGCTGTCACAAGTCAGTGTCTTTTCTTTCCAAATAGCTGCTGTCCACCATTTCTTATTGACAGCCAAGTTTTCATGTTTCAGTGCCTTGCTGATCTGCAAACACAGAGGCAGGCAATCTGAAATGAGTTCAAGTGAACTGGAATTCTGATCCAAAATCAGTTTGTCAAATATTAACTTTTCCCTCCAAGTGACTACATCTTTCCCCCTTTAAAAACTTTTCTTAGGTGATATCTTAAAGTATGTGCCATTTAGAGCATAGGTGGTGGTCAGAAGATCATGCAGGAATGGTCAGTCATTATTCAAGCAATCCACCCCTCCTCTAGTGCTGCTGTAATCATTTTCTTAACCTTCCCATCAACATTACTGCATCAGCTTCTTTCCTTTTTTCTCTTTCATGAAGAGGAGTAGGAAGTGCGTTGTTTTTGTTCTGGATGGAAAAATGACAGCACCAGTCCTCTTTCCTATACATCTCACTGCCACCATTTCCATCCATATAATTCCAGTCTTCTTCTGCCCATACTGACTTCCAGACCCAGTTCAAAGTGTTGGTATATGACTCGTAACCAACATACCTTAAAACCACATATTCACATATAAACTTACCTGTTGTGTCTTCAGACAAGATAAAACATCCATGAGGGTAAAACAAATGGTTTTATTACAGCTTCATAAAAACAAACATCATTACAGCAGCCAGACCTGCTGGCAAGATAAAATCTGGAAAACAAGTTCTCTGCATGGAGTGTAATTAGCTCAGTTAAGGTTAAACCCTCACAACACATATCACAGTAAATCACAGAGGACAATACATTACACTCCTTTTCCCTTAGCAGACATAGTCCTGCAGGTACCTTGGTTAAACCCTATTATACTGTGGGTGACCATAACTTTGCACTGGAGGTGGTGTAACCTCTTCTGTAATATCTGGTGTTTCTGTAGACATCAACTCACTTTGAAGCTCAGGCTCCACATCAACATGTCCCTATCTTGGTTCCTGCATAGAAGTTGACTCACTCATTCTCACTACTGGGGCAACATCAACCTCTGCATCACTCCCACTAGCAGAGGTAACTGATGAATCAGGCACATTTGGTCCCTCATTTGGTCCACATGTCATTGCAATACAAGGCCATCTGATATCTCCGTCCAATAAGATAGTGGGTCTGTAGCCTGTGCCACAGTAGCAGGAATCCATGCTGCTCTGGAACCATAATTCCTAACATAAACAGGGTCATCTGGAGCAAATTAGACAGGCCTTCACACCCCAGCCCCATCCTTTTGTAGATCCTTAGTTAGATCAGGATGCATCTGATTTAGAATAGCTCAGCAGGACTCCAGCCTGTAGTAGTGCATGGTGCAATGTGTTACATTAACAAAAAACTTACCAGGCAACGATCCCAGTTGTCCTCAACAATTCATTTTAAAGTCTTCTTTGTTGTTCCTACCATTCTCTTGGCCTGCCCGTTTGTTGCTGGATTAAACCATCTGCGAGGAATGTGCAAAATTCCTCTGATGTAAACTGAGTGCTGTTATCAGATACAATAACTTCTGGCAATCCATGCATTACAAAAAGTTGACACAATGCTTTAATAAAAATACAGGACATCATTGTTGACACAGGAATGACTTCCAAACATTTGGAGTATGAATTGACCACTATCAGGAAACTGGCCTTGAACTGGACCAGCAAAGTCAATATGAAGCCATGACCACAGAGTGACTCTCACGGAGCTGGCCTTGAGGCCTGACATTCATTATACTTCTTGACCCACTCTTCTATCTCACTATCCTTGGGCCACCACACATAACTTCATGCAAGAGTCTTCATATGCACAATGCCAGGGTGACCAATGTGGAGAGCCTCCAACATGTGATGCCCAAGGTTGTAGGGATAGCAGCTCTATTTCCCCAAAGGAGACAACCTTTATGTACTGAAAATTCATGTCGTCTCATCACATATGGTGCAAACATTTCCTCAAGCTTCCCCACTGGCCACCCCTCCAAACCCAGTTAAGAACACAAGCAAGAACTTGGTCCTTAGATGACATAGCTGCATTATCAGTTGTATGAAGGGTTGGTTCTGATAAGGATTCTAACATCAAAACTTTCAACAGAGGCAGAAGATCCACTTCAACTGATGGAAGAGGAAGATGGCTCAAAACATCAACATGAGCGATACTCTTACCCTCTCTATGCAACAGAGTATAATCATAAGCATTTTTTTTTTAAACTGCCCACTGAAGCATGCGTGTCGACAATAGCTGTAGTGTCTATCCATTAGGGACAAATAGTCCCAGCAATGGTTTATGGTTAGTAACTACAGTAAATGGATGGCCATCAACATAATAATGAATTTTTTTCATGCTGGCTACAATTGCAAGGGCTTCTTTGTCAATTTGTGCATAATTCCTTTCCATTGGAATTAACATTCTGAAATAAAATGCAAAAGGGACCTCACAAGAATCCACAAGCTGATGATTTAGAACAGCCCCAATACCATATGGAGACACGTTGCCAAGCAGCCACAGTTTCCAGAAAAAAAAACAACCAACACTGCTATGGGACTATAATGGATTCTGTTCAGACTAACACAAGATTGTCATCTATGCCAAGCCAGCTATGTGCATTTGCCCTCATGAACAGTCATAGCGCTGAGCCAGGCCAGGCTCAGAGCAACCCTTACTTGGACTGCTATACTGTGGGTAGATTCTGCCCACAGAGCCAACGAAGACTTCAGACCATTCTTCATCTCTCAGCTGCCAAAGCCATCCTGTTGCAGACAGCTGCTGCCCTGTCCTCATGGAGACAAGATCAGCAACCTTAGGAGAAGCCATGTTCCTGAAGCATTTCAAAACAACACATTATTTCCCTGTGGAAGCCATGAAGAAACCCTGCCTTTACCACATACTCCTTGCATCAGCTGCGATTATGCAGACATTGGCTGCCTAAGCCAGAAACAAAAGAATTGATGCAAGAAGCCCATAACAATGATTACCTATTGACAAAGGAGCCTCCCTGTTCCCATTCAACCATTGCCTCTGTAAACAGAACATCATCAGACTTATCTCTTCAACTTCCAACTATCATCAAGCCAGATCATACTACTTATCATCTCCTACCATATAGTCCCCAAGAAGTGTCACAATTAAACCCATCAGACCTTAAATTGCCCAACGTATTTTTCTTTAAGTGTATGATCCACTCAGAGAACTGGGTATGAATGCTGCTGCAAGGCTTTGTTTATGGTGCGCTTATAGTCACCACAAATACAAATGTCCCCATTGACCTTCATTGGGGTGACAATTGGTGTCTCCCAAGGAGGACATGCCTTGTTCCAATAGATCGTCAAGTTCAGCATCAAACTTTTCCTTAAGCACAAATGGGACAAAACGAGGTTTCATCAGAAGAAGAAGAAGAAGAAGATATTGGATTTCTATCCCGCCCTCCACTCCGAAGAGTCTCAGAGCGGCTCACAATCTCCTTTACCTTCCTCCCCCACAACAGACATCCTGTGAGGTGGGTGGGGCTGGAGAGGACTCTCACAACAGCTGCCCTTTCAAGGACAACCTCTGCCAGAGCTATGGCTGACCCAAGGCCATTCCAGCAGCTGCAAGTGGAGGAGTGGGGAATCAAACCCGGTTCTCCCAGATAAGAGTCCGCACACTTAACCACTACACCAAACTGGCTCTCCACCGGGTTTAGAATAGGCACCACAGTAGGATTCAAAGCCAACGAGATGGGTGATACTGTCCAAATCCTTCAGAAAATACAGTCTTAAACTCAATAAAAAGATGAGACATTAACATGATGAATACTCTTAACTGTAATTCCCAAAGGCCCAAACCAGCCCAAACCAAGAAGACTGGTATACTGACCATAAACAACAAGTAATGGCAAAGTCTCACTAAATGTATGGTACTACACCTCAGCCTCAAAGATACATTGTACCCTCACCTTATTCCCTTGCTAATCAGTAAATTGGGTATGAAAGGGAACAATTTCTGGGCCCTTATATGGAAAAATCTGATAACATGTCTCTGAGGAAATAATAGAGAAACCTGATCCAGAGTCTACCTCCATAGCACATGGGGCTCCCTGAACAATGACAGTTGCTGTTAATTTCTTTTGTACGCATTGTTGAATATGATTAACAATATTCTCTGCCTCATCATACAATGTTTGTACATAATACGTAGTATAAAAATTCTGGGACTTCCTTTCTGTTGTTTTCTAGGAACTGGCTTGCTTCTCTTTACACCTGTTCAATGTGCCCCAAATGTTTGCAAAAATGACATTTCACACCTCTAAATTTATAAAACCACCCTTCATGTTGTCATCCACAACTGTTGTACCTCACAACTGGCACTGACAGGTACCTCTGATTTCCCACAGCCCCCTCTTTAGCTGAGGGGATGTTACGCTGCACGCTATGAATGTCCACCACCTATAAATCAGAGCTATTAGTCACATGAATTTGAGAATAAGGTGGACTTCTTGCCGGCGTGCTTCTCTTGTGCTCACAGCTGCTGCTTCAGAAGCTGATGCTACCTTTTTTACATCTTGAAAGGTAAGTCTTTTCCTTGCAAACAGACATCTCTGTAAGGCTTCGTCATTCAAGCCACACACCGAATGATCATGCAATATCTCCTCCAAGTTTGGGAAATTGCAATGCTGTGCCAGCAAGCCCAATTCAGTTATATACCTGGAAACACTTTCTGTTGAACTCTGATTACACTTGTAAAACACATTATCATGCTATCGCAGAAGGTTGTGGTGCAAAATGCTCTCCCAATGTAGTCAAAATATCCCCATAGGGTGTGTCAGCAAGCTTAGCAGGTGCCAAGAGAGCTTGGGCTAAATCAAATGTATCTGTCCCACAGACACTCGCCAAAATGGCACATCTTCTCTCTGGATCTACGATGCCATTGGCTACTAGATAAAACTCCAGTCTAGCTGCATGATTTTCCCACTTACTGGGACAAGCAGGATTAAATTTTTCCATCTGCCCTTGAGTTGCCACGCTGGAACACTACCAACAGACCTGCTGATATTCCGGCATTGAAATTCAACACAATCCCATCCTTGTTGCCAGTTGTAGTATCCTCAGACAAGATAAAATATCCATTACAGCTCTGTAAAAACAAACATCATTACAATAGCTACAGCTGCTGGTGAGATAAGATCCAAAAAACAAGTGCTCCACAAGTCAGCCTAATTAAGGCTAACCTTCACAACACACAATATGGCAAAGCACAAGGGACAATAAATTACACCGCTCAACCACAGTGGTCATATTCAGGGTAGAGTTGCTAATCCCCAGATGAGGGCAGGGGATGTCCTGGTTTGGAGGCCCTCCCCCTGCTTTAGGGTTATTAGAAAGTGGGGAGGGGGGGAGAATGTCTGCTGGGCACTCCATTATTCCCTATGGAAACAGATTCCCATGGGGTATAATTGAGAACTGATCTGCAGGTTTTGGGGCTATGGGGGGCTGCTTTTTTGAGGTAGAGGCACCACATTTTCAGTATAGCACTTTCTCCCCCCCCCCCCCAAAATACCCTCCAAGTTTCAAAATGATTGGGCCAGGGGGTCCAATTTTATGAGCCCAAAAAGATGCCCCTATCCTTCATTATTTCCAACGGAGGGAAGGCATTTAAAAGGTGTGTGGTCCCTTTAAATATGATGGCCAGAACTCCCTTTGGAGTTCAGTTATGCTTGTCACAACCTTGCTCCTGGCTCCACCCCAATGTCTCTTGACTCCACCCCCAAAGTCCCCAGATATTTCTTGAATTGGACTTGACAACCCTAATCCAGGGGCTATTTTTTGCGTGTCCTACTTTTGGCTAGAAACCCGAGAAAGGGTCTTCTCAGCTGTTGTACCAGAATTATGGAATTCCTTCTCCAGGAAGGTTTGTCTGTCCCCTTCAATCATTATCTATCTACCATAAGCAGTTGAAGATTTATCAGTTTTCTTTGGCATTTCCCCCATTGAATGCGTTTTTTTAAAAAGGTTGTTCAAATTATTTTGATTGTTTGTCATGTTGGGGGGCCCTTACTTGGGTTGAAAGGCAGCATGAAAGGTTTTTAATAAAAACGTAAATCTCTCTCACTGTTTGTTCATGTATGAATACACACACACATCCTTGTTATAGATGGGAAAGAAGTGAATTATTATCTCCCTCTCCCTGGATCAAAGTTGTTGTTTGTCTTTTCCAGAGAAAGAGGTAAATGTAGGCAAGCTGCAGTTTGGGTAGTGGGTAGTGCTGGTTTTCTTTGGGAAAACAGTACATACTTCTTCACACTTTGAACCACTGTGATTTTTGTACTTCTGCCATTTTGTGACTAGCTCCACCTACTGAGGTGACATTTCGCAACTGGTAGCTTTCCAGGCTCTTGACAAAAATAGCTCCCAGAAACATAAAGTTTATTGACTTAGTGAATTAATGTATTTCACATTTCACAGATATCAAAGAAGCATATATTTGTGCAAAAAATATATATATATATATATGTAGTTTGAAGACTCTACTTGGAATTATAGACCAGAAAAGATTTCCATTAGTGACCTTTGAAACATGTATTCTTTGTATAATCTCTTATGAGAGAGTTTCAGAAAATTGCTGGAATATCACATAATTGTAATATGAAAACATAATTTGCTTTGACTTTTAGAACTGACTACAGTGGTATCCATAGTTATCTTAGTTCTAGTCTAAACAACATACTTATAACATTCTCGCCTGGTAATGTGATATCTAGCAAGAATATTTAACAATCACAAAAAAAACTACAGTATGTATACCTATTGTAAAAATAATCTAGTACTCTTGTATTCTTCAGATACTGTTTTGTTATGGCAATGGGAGCTTTATACACATTTGCTTGTTAAATAAAAACTAATTGTGATGCTTCTATGCATATTGTACATATTGTGCATCCACATAACAGTATGCGGGGTCTTAAGTTTGGAAACTGTCATTAACAGAATGCTACAGTGATATTTGTTAATGGGCTCCAGTTACATTGGTCGCATCTCATCAGTCTTAGATAAGCTCCACTGGTTTACAGTTCATTTCCAAGTCCCTGTTCAAAATATTAGTTATTATTTTTAAGGGACAAGAATATCTAAAAGCTGTCTTGTTCTCTATACCCCTACCCATCTACTGATATTGTTCTTCTCAGGTTCCTTCTCAGGAAGTCCTAGTTGCATTGAGGCACTCCAGCTTTGGAATGTTCTTCAAAGCAGTGCCAGATGCTACATCTGTTATCTTATGCTACTGCATAGTAATGTACCTTCCTTCACTTCAAGATGACTGATTTTTTTTTGCTACTCTCCTACTTGTGAAGCTTGATTTTAAATTGCTGCTTCAATTGACTTGGCTGTTTTTAACCCACTGTGTTGCTAGCTAGGATTGGGAATGAACCAGGAAAATGCAGGTTGCGATGTTCCATGATGTGCCTGGTTTGCAAACCACTAACCATCATGAACTTTTGAAATGAACTAGTTCAGCTTGTGAGGTTCATGATGAAGTAAAACACCCCTGTAGTATGCTAGAGATCTCCACTGGAGATCTCCAACCTACTATCTGCTACCTGACCAAGTTTAGTGAAGATTGGATTTATGTGGTCTGAGTTATGATCCCCAAAGAAGTTGCCCTCATCCTCAATTGTTTCCAATGGAGGGGGGAAACCAGTAAAAAAGCAAGGGCAATAGAAGCCCATAGAGCTTTTATTGGATAAAAGGAAAGGAAAGGAATAGCAGCCCAGAAGAACAGAATCAAAGTTCCAGAGAATCTCTGCAATAGAAATTGAAAGTGTTTTTTTTTTGGGGGGGGGGACTTTTTGCAAGACCAGCAGAACCTGTGCAATGTACTACTGCCCAGTAGAACCCAGTGCCATTGTGGTAATGCCAGCACAACAGGTCTGATGTGAAGTACAGAATCACATTCCAACTTGGGGGGGGGGGGTTGCAAGCTCAGCAAAACCAGTTCAGTGTACAGAATACCCTGCAGAACCCAGGGCCACTGTGGCACTGAAAGCTTAAAATGACTGATCTCAAAACAGCATCACAAAAAAATCAAAGCACAGGGTAGATTTTGCACAACCAGTTACAATGTGCAGAATGCCCAATAGAACCAAGTGCCATTGGCATTGCAAGCTTAAAAGGACTGATCTCAAAGAAGAGTCACAAGAAATCCAAGGGCACAAATGGTGGTGGTGGGGAAGTATTTTGCAGGCCCAGTACAACCACTTACAGTGTGCAGAATGCCCAGCAGAACCCAGTGGCACTGGCATTGCAAGCTTAAAAGGACTGATCTCAAAGCACACAGTCACCACAAATCCAAGTGGGTGGGATTTTGCAAGTTCTGTGCAAGAAAATAGAAAGTGATCAGAAAGAAATACTGGCAAAGGGTGGGGGATCCTCTTGAAACTGACATGATTAGTTTGATCTTGGCAACAGTGATTCCAACGCTGGAGAATTCTGCCTCCCCCCCCCCATTGCTTTGAAGTTCAGTAACCCTTTTGTTTGAGTGGAGACAGTCTGTCAGGAAGTGTGTCCATTCACCAGCCAGCACAAATCTCCATGAACTGCTTGAGAGTCCTAGGGTTGCCAAACCCCTGCCCTTAGCCCCTGAGAGCTTTGGGGAACAGGGCATGGGGACAGGAAGCATTGATTCACATTGAGGTATTACTTCCAGGTTTCACCTAAAGTGATATCTTGATGCTCTAGGAAGCTGTGATGCTGATCTGTATTCTCCTTCTCATTTCCCAGCTCCTGGTCATTTGGGCACCAGCAGGGACAGGACAGCATGTGTGGGAATTTGATGGCAGAACTGGACAACCGGTAATCCTAACGTTTAAGTTAAACCCAGCACCTTGCATTTTGGATGGTTCCCTGTGGCAATTTCTTTGTGCTGCTTAATCATTCCTTTTCCACCTTAAACTGGATATAGAATTATGTATTTTCAGGCATTGTGCCATTAAAATTAATCACCTCCCAGGTTCCTATCCACACATCTCTGTTGTTTGTCTCACATGCCAAGGTAGCAACAACCTTATCCAATGTGAAGCCTTTCATTTAAACATACACTGCCCAGGAGCAGGCAAAATCCTTGCAAAAAAAGAAGTTCTCTTTATCCTTTAACTGCTTATTTCCCCAGCAGTCATGCCTTGCGGGCTTTCAAAGTTTCAAATGGCTTTTTCTACCCCTTAACCATAATGTACATGTTGTACCTCTGTGGAAAGCAAATTTGTGGTGTTTGAAAACGACAGGCTATGTCCTTGCCAGTGAAGTATCTGTGGTTTGATCTTCATTTTCCTTGTTTCTGTTTCATGACATCTTCTTTAGTAGAAAGCAAAGGAGCAATATAAGGGACGAGATCCATGTAATATTGACGAGTTCCCTTTTGACCCCAGCTCCTTTTCTAAGTTGTACTTGTGGCCAAAAGCAACGGTAGCAAGTGGAGACCAAAGACCAAGTTTTCTTTAATTATACAAGCCTGAGATGGTGGTTTAAAGAGTTCCCTGAGAGGCTGCAAAGTGAAAGATTAACTGTAATAGCAGAAAGTGGGTCCAAATACTCAGCTGCATCAGTGGAAATAGCTAATCCTTTTGCAGGACATATAGAGACAGTACTCCTTCAGGGACGATTTATGTGTATATAAGGAGAGGGGGCTCATACTCCAGTGGAAGATGTTGTTGTTGTAAAATCTGAATGGATTTGGAAAGGAAAGTATTGAGATCTGATTCCCAGTAGTTTGATTACGATATTTTATTTGTGTAAGCAATGGGACCTGGAGTTCTCTGAACATTACAACTGATCTCCAGGCTACAGAGATCAGTTTCCCTGAGGAAAAGGCTGCTTTAGATGGTGGACTCTATGGCATTATACCCACTGAGGTCTCTCTCTTCTCCAAGCCCTGCTTACCTCAGACTCATTTCTAAAAGCTTCAGACATTTCCCAGATCAGGAGACCTTCACAAACCTTGGCAACTTTCACTGCCCAACAAAAAAACACGCATAAGCACACACTTCCCTCCCCTCTAACCCGTGATCAGATGAAAATTAATTTACTCCTAGTTGCTTAGAAGAGATGCTTGCATCCTGGTTCTTCATCCCATTATTTATTAACTTGGTGCATCCCATTCTCCTTTCAAGGAGCCCTGGGAGACAGACCTACTTCTTCCCCTTCTATTTTACTAGCACAGCAACCCTTTAAGGTAGCTTAGACTGAGAGAGAAGTCCAAGTCCAACACGTCCAAGTTCACACCGTCAGTTTTGTGGCAGGCAGGAATTTGAACTTGGATCTCCCCACTCCTAGTCCAAATAATCTAGCCATGGCACTACACTGGCTCTCACTTGTATTCACATCTGCCTCTGGAAGCAGGAGGGACAATACCCCCCTCCCTCAACTGCAGGTATATTGTTCCTACAATGTAGTGAGTTGAAGCAATAGGGGAAAGTGGGGCTGTCTCAATCTACAAGGTCTGTTATGGGAATGGATGCCTCTGAATACAAGTTTCCATGTTTAATATAGAAAGACATACTGGTGATATTGAAAAATTGCATACACTTTGCCAGAAATAATAAGTGGTGCAAAACCAAAGAATCACGTACCGTTTTCCCACACAGCTTACATTGGAGTGACGTCTCTCTTCATCGCGCAGTGTCTGCTCGGATTTCCCACCATCTGCTCCGCAGAAGCAGGAAGTGCCGGGCCTTTTGCGTCACAAATGTAAATTGCTAAAACCCAGTTTACGTTAGCGATGCAAAAGCCGCGGCTCTTCCTGCTTCTGCGGTGCAGGTGGTGGGAAATCCGAGCAGACGCTGCGCGGTGAAGAGGGACGTCACTCCGATGTAAGCTGTGTGGGGAAAAGGTTATGAAGTCAATTTGCACAAAGGTCAAGTGAAAACCTCACACCTGGATTTGGATTTTTTAAGGGGCGGGGAGGACAGAAATGAGAAATTTTAAAACCATCCCTGGTTCTCTGTTGTATGAAACCAAACAGCATGAAGGAAACCTGGGAGCTCCCCCCAACTCTGTAGGAACAGCTTATAAAAGAACAATATCTTAGCAGTACTAGAAACTGGCAAAAAGAGAAGGGATGGTTAGGTTACAGGTTTAAAGGAAAAGAAAGCACTGTGAAATATTAGCTCTATTAGCCAAAGATGTTGTTGCAATAAACTACTCATTAAAAAGCATTAGCTTGTTAGGCCCGTGAACTCCTGGCACCTCCACAAGAGGAACATTACACAGAAGCTGCAAACTACATAAAATCTTATATAGTACTGCCCAGCTGAGGAAAGAATGCCCAGCCAATATCTCCAGAGTGGCTGGATTTTCTTTCTGTAGATTGTAGATTACTGATGTGAAGGGAATTCAGGGCCCCCAAATAGACTCTGTTATACAGTGAGCTTAAACAGCTGCATCAGCATAATTCTCTCATTTGTTGACTGGCTTTTATGGTTCAAAAGATGCCTAGAGAGTTATAAGAATCCAACAATCACAGACCAAATGCAAAGGTGCTACAAACATACTTTCATTTGCAAACAGACAACATGTGTCAAGCGATATGTCTGGTCCTTGGGGGTGAATTTCTGTACCCTGTGGTAAAAGAATGAAAAATGTATTATAGCTAACTGCCTTTAGAAATAGGCAGAATTCTTGAGCACAAGCTATATATTAAATGCAGTGCCTTTTTTTAATAAACCAAAGCAGCCAAGGGCAGGCCATTTACATAGAAAACCAGCCTATGGCAAGAAATCATTTCCATGTAGATTGTTTTTCATATCAAAATTGTTCTCTGAAGTTGTTTTTTTTTTTTTCAAATGTGGGAGAAATTATGTATCTTTCTCCCTGCAGGTGAAGAAACATCTTGGAGAAAGTCCTGTTGAGTTACACAAGGGCTGGGGGAGTGGAGGGTTAAGTTGCCTCTCTTCATACAGCCTCCTTCCACTCAGGTTCTTACTTTATATAATTTTATTAGTTTTAATTAGAAAAGAAAAAGCATAAAAAGGGGAGAGAGGGCATACACGGAATAGGAAGATTGGGGGGGGAGGGAAGAAAAATACAAATACATCAATTTTAAATCTACCTCCAAATAAGATATCCGATTCAATCTACCTGCAAGTATAAAATTCTCCATATGTTTTGCCATCTTTATCTTCCATTTTAAAACATTTTTACCAAACTATTATTTACAATACAAGTCTAAACATTTCTTCTTCCACACATATAAATCTGCACAAGTCAGAGCAGTCTCAACACAAAGCTTACTACTTTGGCTTAAACTTTAAAAAAAAAAAAACCCAAAGTGATTTAACAGATTGGCCCTATCCTCATTAACAGAAACACGAAAAATTTATATCTTTATCCTTAAGAGAGAGAAAAAAACCCTCAAACAAAAAGAATGCAACCTGGTATTACATCTATTTCAATATCAACAGTTTATCCTGAGAAGCATTATTATTAAAGAAACAAGTCTAGCAATTTACATAACATCTGTCTCTCTCGGCTTGACTTCGCGAATGAAGATTTAAGAAGGGTGCAGTAGTCCACGTCTGCTGCAGGCTCGCTGGTGGCTGACAAGACCAATGCGGGACAGGCAGATCCGGCCACAGTGGCTGCAGGGAAAAGTCTGATTTGGGGTTGGTGCTGTAGCAGTGCGATGCGATTCTTCCTCAAATAACATCTGTATTGTCTACCTTTTTAACAATTAGTCCGTCTCTTGTTTTCCTATCAAGCTAGGAAAAACACCTTTTAAGATCCAAAGGTAAAAATCTCCAACCTGTTCTTATTAATCTTTACCTACCCAACTTTCTAAAATAAAAACATTTCAGGAAATCCTTCTTACTGAAAAAAAAAATATTTTCCTCCTGAGTTATAGCTTAACTTATAAAATTACCCATATTTATAACAAACATAGAGACTAACATCGTTATCTATTAAAAACAAGTTCATCAATTTGCGAAGAAATTACATTCTCTGCCTTCTTAATCTAAAACAAACTATTTTTACATAAAATTCTTTTCAAAGAACTTTTTAGCCCTTTAACTTTTAAATCCATCTTATTTTTAAGGAAGACAGCGTATTATAGCCCAGAAACAAACAAAAACAAAGACAAAAACAACAACAACAAAAACATTTCACTTAGCCTTCTGATTTCACATATTCAACTTTCTTACAAAGTCCATGTCCAGCTACCCACTGAGGAAAGTCTACTTCACGATAGCCTTCTTTCTGAAAGATTTCCACATCACGATTTTCTGGTTGGAATGCATCTTCTCACTTCTTAATGCAGTCATTCTTCTCGAAGCAGATAAGGAGAATTCCATAGCCTTTGCTCCTCTCCTCCTAGCTTGAATCAGCCTCCATTTCCGGTCCTCTTTTTTGGGGGGGGTAGGGGGGGATACGCCACAAACTTCCATTTTAATTCTCTTTTGATGATTTCCCAACAGCTCAATCTCCCATTTAAAATCCATTGATATCACCAGGTTCTCATTAGCACTTTGCTCATGTAGATTTGAGGTTTCACTAGCTTTCAGCAAAAAAGCTGCCACTTGTTTCTGAATCAAATCAACCAATAAACCAATATCTTGCTTCAGAGATTTTAAATCGCTTAAAATATCTTTTTTGTAAGAAATTTTGCTTAGCAAAGCCATTTTTTCTCTGTCAGCAGACTCAGTCCATTAATCCTGCTTACAAAAGAACTCAAAGTCCCAGACAGCTCATCCTTCTCAGTCTCTTCCAACTGTAGTTGTAAATGTTAATGTATAAGTTTCATATCAGAAAGCAAAGAAAATATCCTTCGGACAGGTATCTTATTTTGTTCAGACCGTATTGCAGCCAAATAATAGTCTCTCTGAGAAATATCCAATTATAATCAGGGTCGATCTAAATGTCCATATTCTGATTGGTTCAAATTGCTTCCAGTGTTTAAAGATGCTATTTGACTTTTCACGGCCTCATTCACAGGGAAATTAGAGATAACAATCTCATCCCCTTCTTTTTGAACTGTAAAATCATTAGCATCTGGAAAAGACCCTTGGTCTTGGCAGTTAAAAACAAAACTTACTTGCATTGCAGATTTGTCATGCTTGAGATAGAGGGGTGATAGATGATAAGCTTGTTAGAGAAAAGAAAATAAAACAGTCGAGCGGTCGTCTCTTGTTGCTGTATTAGCGATCGCGACGGGGAGAGTTTCAGAACACACAAAAGAAACAGGAGCAACAGCCATTGCACCCCCATTCCCATGTGAAAGCCCCATGCCTAAGACATCCCACCAGAGTCTCTTTGGGGGTGTCAGATCAGTGACACCGCTCCCCCTGCCCAGTCAGGGGGAATTGCAAGCAGCAGCTCTCACGAATCCACCTGCTAGCAAGACGACATAGCCCGGAAGTCCACTCAGGTTCTTCAGAGTCTCACAGTTCTGTTTCTGGCCTGTACCATTACAGACTGCAGGTGTCTTTGTGTGTATGTGGGGTATCACATCATTGAATGTTCATTCCTCTATTTAAAAATAATAATTTTATCTGGAAAGTAGATGTCAGGGAGAAAGGCCTTCTTTCTGTGAAGGATTTTTTTTTAAAAAAGAAGATATTTTATTATGCGGATGCCCCCCCCCCCCAAAGTGGAACATCCCAACACAGCTTTAGTACGTTAAAAAAAAAGTTATGTCTCCATTGGGAGGCTGAACTAGGAGGAAAAATTATGCCAATGTAATACCAAAGAGATGGTTGTTCCACTCTGATGTTTGCTACCCAAACATTTGAAACTATGGAAACAACAGATATTTCTACTGAGTCACAAGAAGAATGGGTTTTGGACTGAACCAACCATTTTATCTCAGTGAACACTTACTAGAGGAGACTTCAAGCAGACTGAACTTGAATTGTTACATTGTACGAATATCATTGATCAGAATGACTATTTGTGTGACAAACACCTGGTCAGTGGTATAAAAGTGTGGGATGAAAATGCAAATCTGTACATGTATTTATTCAGTTCTAATTTACAAAACAGGGGTGGACAGATATTCCAGCAGAAATCTGTGATGTGCTTGAGGCACTGTGTAATAAATAACCTAGATGCATAATTAACTTTGAGAATTGTTTGTTTTTAGATATAATATTAGTACTTCACGTGACCCAGAAAGAGAATTACACAAGTAGATTGAAAGTAGCTTCATTAAGGGATGTTAGCTCTGGTTAGCCTGGGAAGGAGCTACGTCTCAGTAGCAGAGAATCTTCTTGGCATGCAGAAAGTCCTGGATTCAGTATCCAGTTTAAAAAGAACTAGGTAATAGGTGATGAGAAGGACCACAACCTGAAACCTTGTGGAACTGCTGCCAGTCTGAGTAGATAATGCTGACCTTGAGAGATTGACTATATAGTTCAGCAGATTGCAGCTCATATGTGTGTTTATAGTTTCAGAATGTAACATCTTAAATTTTGCAGCAGGTGCAACCAACTCTTGGGGGCCAAATTATACCATCATCCTTTTTCCTTGAAAGATTTCCACCAGCAGCTGCTGGAGAAAGGATGCTGAGCTAGATGGACTTTAGTCTATATTGTCAGCAAAGGGTTCATTGAAGTTCCAAAATGATCAGACTTGTCTTTGTTTAAAACGAAGTTTCATTTATTGATTACAACAATGTTACTCTCTACTGGTAGGCATTGAAAGTGATAAGGAATAGCTTGAAACATTGGCATATATGGATACACCTCAAAGGAGGGCCCTTTAAACCATTTCTCATAATAAAACCACAGTCAGTTCTACAAGTGATACTTTCACACGCCTGTTATCTCTTCCCGGAGATGGCTGCGCTCTCCCCCCTGGTGATGTCCTTGCTCCGTTTAGGAGGCGCCAGAGAGGCTAGCTTGGCCCTCCGCACTTCAAAGGTTTCACTGGCCTTTGGAGTTCTGGCAACCTCGGTTCCCACCCCTCCTTCCTTTCTTGCAATGCACAAGGTTAGTAAAGTAGGGTTCAATCAGTGACAGGGGTTAATAAGCAGGGGATACATATGATCATACAATACAGTTGCTTCAATGAATCACAAGCTGACATATATCAGCAAGGCAGTTCTCCCCCCCCCCCCCCGTTCCCTCTGATCTACCTATATTTGAGGAATCTAAACAGTTTATAACACTGGCCTTCTTATTCTAGGATAGCAGATTGTCAGAATGACCAGGGTTACTATTTATTTAGGTATTTACACTCTTCTTTTTCTCCTCAATGGGGACTCAGAATGGCTTACAACATTTCCCCGTTTTCTCCATTTTGTCCTCGCAACAATAGTCTTGGGAGATAGGTTAGTGCTGAGAAATAATGACTGGCCCAAGATCACACAGTGAGCTTCCATGGTAGAGAGCAGGTGTGAAGTGAGATCTCCTGGGTTGTTGCCTGAAACTCTAACCACGGCAGCACAGTGGTTCTACAGATTGAACCATGATGATTGTCTTAAGGTTCAGCCCCGTGCAACCTGAACAGCAGCATAATTGCTGAATTCTTTTGTCCCTGGTTTGAGAGACATGAAATGCCTCTCAAGCCTTCAGCCCTGCTATGTAAGCACAGAAAGTAAAGTAAAAAATTGTACTTGGTCCGCCCTTTCATTCTACTTGGATAAAAATTTTCTTTTGATTCGTTCAAAAAAGACTGTTGGATTTGGTTCGGGTGTATTTTGCTTTCCTCAAAAATATATTGAGTTTGTCGTCTTTCTCCTATACTTCTCTGTTTCTCTCCTCCTCCCCTTGTAAAAAGGAGAATAAATTTAGCTAGTTTAAAATTCATTGGTGAACAATTAATTTTTTCCCCCTTTTTTATGTCAAAGTCTCCTTTCAAATTATTCTGTGCAGAGGAAAAATAATTGCAATAATTTCTGCTAACTGTCTGGGTTTTATTTCATTATTAATTAAATACTTCGGGGTAGGGGAGAATTATATTGCGCCATTAGTTTTTTGTCCTTTTGAATCACAGCATTATAGGAAAAAGTGGGTGACATTTCGTATATGTTTCAGCACCTGTTTTAGCCTTCCCAGCAGGGTTGTTAGGTCCCACTTGGCCACCAGTGAGGGATGGTGGGGTATGCATACCGGATCCAGGTTGGATCTAGTGATTTGGAGATGGAACCTGGGGGTGACAGGGACCACTGTGGGGTACAGCACCATAGAGTCCATCCTCTAAAACATTCATTTTCTCCAGGAGATTGGATCTCTATCATCTGTAGATGAGCTGTAACGGGATCCTCAGGTCCCACCTGGAGGCTGGCATCCCTTGCAAAGTCAGTCCAGCCATTAGGCACACCTAGGCAATTGCCTAGGACAGCAGGGGTAGAGAGTGCCAAAATCAATCCCACTGCTACCCTGCTCACTTGCCTGCGGTGTTGGGGTCTGCTGCAGCAAGCAGCAGCCCTGGGCAGCACCTCCAGGCCCAGAAGGTAGCCCAATGATTTTGCTCCTTCCTTCCCTGTATTTCAGGGCCATTTTTGCCTCCCAATCAACCAACCCATGTTTTGCTTCCCAGTCAGGCATGGCACAGTGACAAGTCAGCCCTGATGACTGAAGGGGAGGTTTCCTAGCAGTGGGGGAGGATAGGGCACCAAAATCTTTGAGCTAACTCTGCTTCCAAAGAAATCCAGGGGGACTGAAGGAGGCAGTGGTACATCCACTCTTAAAGAAGCCATCCTTGGACCCAACAGTCCTGGCCAACTACTGCCCAGGATCAACTCTTCCATTCTTGAGCAAAGTAGTCGAGAGAGCAGTGGCTAAACAGTTGCAGGCTTTCCTGGATGATGCCTCTGTCCTGAATCCCTTCCAGTCTGGATTCTGGCCTGGTCATGGGACCATGGCTTTGGTCACCCTTTCAGACAATCTTCAGAGACAGCTGGATCAAGGTGGGTCAGAGCTGTTGTCACTACTTAGGGTTGCCAAGTCCAATTCAAGAAATATCTGGGGACTTTGGGGGTGGAGCCAGGAGACTTTGGGGGTGGAGCCAGGAGACATTAGGGGTGGAGCCAAGATCAAGGCTGTGACAAGCATAATTGAACTCCAAAGGGAGTTCTGGCCATCACATTTAAAGGGGCGGCACACCTTTTCATTTCCTTCCTTCCATAGGAAATCATGAAGGATAGGGGCACCTTCTTTTGGGGCTCATAGAATTGAACCCCCTGGTCCAATCTTTTTGAAACTGGGAGGGGTATTTTGGGGAGAGGCACTAGATGCTATACTGAAAATTTGGTGCCTCTACCCCCAAAAACAGCTCCCCCCAGAGCCCCAGATACCTGCAGATCAATTCTCCATGATTTTCTATGGGAATAAATCTCTATAGGGAATAACAGAGTTCCCAGCAGACATTTCCCTCCCCCCGCTTTCTGACGACCCTGAAGCGGGGGGAGGGCCTCCAAACCGAGGGATCCCCTGCCCCCACCTGGGGATTGGCAGCCCTATCACTACTTGATCTGACAGTGATGTTCAGCAGGGATCAGGGTGGAGGAATCCAGCTCCCAACCTTGGATGGGGCACCATTAGCCCCTACATCCATGGTCCAGATTTTGGGTGTGACACTGAATACCTCCTTATCAATGGAGGCCCAGGTCACAGCAGTTGCCAAGTTGGCCTTTTTTTTTGTCTTCAGCAGGCTTAACAGCTGGTCTCCTGTTTTTCATCCTGCAGCTGAGCTACAGTGTTCCATGCAATGGTCACTTCCAGATTAGACAAATACAATTTGCTGTACGCAGGCGTACCCTTGCGCCTGACCTGGAAGTTACAGCTGGTGCAGAATACAGCAGCGCGCCTGCTGTCTGGAATGCTTTTGCAGGCACATGTTCGGTTGGTCCTCTGCAGACTGCACTGGCTGCCAATAGAGTTCTAAATCTGGTTCACAATTTTGGTTTTAACCTTTAAGACTCTGAGCAGCCAGGGACCAACATACTTGTGGGACCACCTCTCCCCATATGTCCCCTGAAAGGCCCTGAGATCGGCTAATCAATATCAACTGGCAGTCCTTGTGCCAAAGGATGTCTGTTTAGCCTCAACTAGGGTCAGGGCCTTTTTCAGCCCTGGCCCCAACCTAATGGAATGAGGAATCTGTTGCAGCTCTGCAGGGCCTGTAAGATGGAGCTCCTCTGCCAGGCTCTCAGGTGAGGCAGCGGACGTCTGATACGTTTGGCCTTTCCTGTCTTAAAGTGGCCCAGACTGCTCTGAAGCTGCTCACAATATTAAACTACTCATGTAAATGATTTGTGTAGATCTGAGGAGCTTCCTGGAAAGCTTCTGAGCAGATGCAGGGGGGATACTGCTATTTTGCTGTTTTTATTTGTTTTTCTGGCGTAAATTATTAATTTGATGGAATGTTATGAATTTTAATGTTTATTGTATATCACATTTTATGTTGTGACCAACTAGGGTTGCCAAGTCCAACCCCAGAAATATCTGGGGACTTTGGGGGTGGAGCCAGGAGACACTGGGGTGGAGCTAGGGGGTAGGGTGGCCATAATGTCTGAAGGCCAGCCAGGGACACCTTTGGGGGGGAAGGTAGGGGTGTGCGCGCGCGAAGGGCGTGCGCCGCCGGAAACAGGAAGTGACATCACTTCCTGTGACATCATTTCCCTCGCGTCACCTGCTGGAAACAGGAAGTGGCGTCACTTCCGGTGACGTCACTTCCGGTGACGTCACTTCCGGTGATGTCATGCCACCGCCAGAAACAGGAAGTGACATCACTTCCTGTGACATCATTTCCCTCGCGCCACCTGCCGGAAACAGGAAGTGACATCACTTCCTGTGACGTCATTTCCCCACGCCACCTGCCGGAAGCAGGAAGTGACATCACTTCCTGTGACATCATTTCCCCAAAATGACATCATTTCCCCCAAATGCCACTGCCGGAAACAGGAAGTGACTTCACAGCACTTCCTGTGATGTCCCCAAAAATCCCCCAAATATCACCGCCGGAAACACCAAGATTATTTATAGAGAGGGAAAGGGGGAAATAAAGTTAAATAAAACTCTTTTTTTACTTTTTTCAAAGTGAGAAGACGAGAGAGAAGGGGTTCCATGCTGAGAAGCCAGTCAGATTCCAGTGAGATTCCAGTGAGACTGTGCTGCATAATGCAGCCTATTTATTTTGTCCTGTTTGCTCTGTTGGCTCTATCTGCGCCACCTTCATCACTTTCGGGGTGTGGATCCCCCAGTGGGGTGGTCTCCCGACTCCCTCTGCCGGCTGTTTCTGATAGCCCTGCGCCCCCTCTTTCATTTGATATGTGTCCCGTGCGGGTGCCATCCTCCCGCTGGGAGATGCCGCAAAATGAGCCCCCTTGAGGCTTATGGTGGCAGGGCTCGGGGGAAGCGAGCTAGACTGCTGTTCTTTTGAGGGGTTATAGAGTGTTTTGAGCCCGTCCCTGTGGCATCGGTCCCATCGTTGTGGGACCCAGGGGGCCGGCGCAGCAGCCCGCCGAAGCAGCCTGTCACTAATAACACAGGTCGAGATGCAGGACAGGAACCCAGAAGTGACCGACAGGCTGCTTCAGCGTGCCGCTGTGCTGAAAGTGATGAAGGTGGCGCAGATAGAGCCAACAGAGCAAACAGGACAAAATAAATAGGCTGCATTATGCAGCACAGTTGAGAAAGTGCCTTATCCCATATACTGATGAAGTAAATACAGGATCTGAGAACAAAATTGCACCAGAAGACACAAACACAAAGCTCCCTTACACTGAATCAGTGCTTGGGTCCACCAAAGTCAGTATTGTCTAGTCCAGTCACAAACACAAAGCTCCCTTACACTGAATCAGTGCTTGGGCCCACCAAAATGAGCATTGTCTAGTCCAGTCACAAACACAAAGCTCCTTTACACTGAATCAGTGCTTGGGTCCACCAAAGTCAGTATTGTCTACTCCAGTCACAAACACAAAGCTCCCTTACACTGAATCAGTGCTTGGGTCCACCAAAGTCAGTATTGTCTACTCCAGTCACAAACACAAAGCTCCCTTACACTGAATCAGTGCTTGGGTCCACCAAAGTCAGTATTCTCTACTCCAGGGGTGGCCAGAGGGAGGGAGAGAAGGAAGGAAGGAAGGAAGGAAGGAAGGAAGGAAGGAAGGAAGGAAGGAAGGAAGGAAGGAAGGAAGGAAGGAAGGAAGGAAGGAAGGAAGGAGGGAGGGAGGGAGGAAGGAGGGAGGTAGGGAAGGAAGGAAGGGAGGAGGGAGGGAAGGAAGGAAGGAAGGAAGGAAGGAAGGAAGGAGGGAGGGAGGAAGGAGGGAGGGAAGGAGGGAAGGAAGGAAGGAGGGAGGGAGGGAAGGAAGGAGGGAAAGAAGGAAGGAGGGAGGGAGGAAGGAGGGAGGGAAGGGAGTGAGGGAAGGGAGGGAAGGAAGGAAGGAGGGAAGGAGGGAAGGAAGGAAGGGAGGAGGGAGGGAGGGAAGGAAGGAAGGAAGGAAGAAAGAAAGAAAGAAAGAAAGGAAGGAAGGAGGGAGGGAGGAAGGAGGGAGGGAAGGGAGGAGGGAAGGAGGGAAGGGAGGAAGGGAGGAGGGAGGGAAGGAAGGAAGGAAGAAAGGAAGGAAGGAGGGAGGGAAGGAGGGAAGGAAGGAGGGAGGGAGGGAAGGAAGGAGGGAGGGAGGAAGGAGGGAGGGAGGGAGGGAAGGGAGGAAAGGAAGGAGGGAAGGAAGAAAGGAAGGAAGGGAGGAGGGAGGGAGGGAGGGAAGGAAGGAAGAAAGGAAGGAAGGAAGGAGGGAGGGAGGAAGGAGGGAAGGAGGGAGAGAAGGGAGGAGGGAAGGAAGGAAGGGAGGAGGGAGGGAGGAGGGAGGGAGGGAAGGAAGGAAGAAAGGAAGGAAGGAGGGAGGGAGGAAGGAGGGAGGGAAGGGAGGAGGGAGGGAGGGAAGGAGGGAAGGAAGGAGGGAGGGAGGGAGGGAAGGAAGGAGGGAAGGGAGGGAGGGAAGGAGGGAAGGAAGGAAGGGAGGAGGGAGGGAAGGAAAGAAGGACGGAAGGAGGGAAGGAAGGAAGGGAGGAGGGAGGGAGGGAAGGAAGGAAGAAAGGAAGGAAGGGAGGAGGGAGGGAGGGAAGGAAGGAAGGAAGGAAGGAAGGAAGGAAGGAAGGAAGGAAGGAGGGAGGGAGGGAGGAAGGAGGGAGGGAAGGAAGGAAGGCCGGCCGCCCCCTCCCGCCAGCCGCCCCCCCGCTTTCGCCCCCCCTGCTTACCTTGTTTCAGGGCGGGTGGCGGCCTCTCCTCCGGGTGGCTGGTGCTGCTGGCGGGGCTGGCGGCAACTGCGGAGGCCGAGGAGGCTGCGGAGAGGCCGGCGCTGGTCTCTTGAGGGCCTCCAGGGACCAGCGCCGGCCTCTCCGCGGCCTCCGCTGGTCTCTGGAGGCCCTCCAGGGACCAGCGCCGGCCTCTCCGCGGCTTCCGCTGGCCTCTGGAGGGCCTCCAGGGACCAGCGCCGGCCTCCGCGGGCCTCTGGAGGCCCTCCAGGGACCCGCGGCGGCCTCTCTGCGGCTTCCATGGGCCTCTGGAGGGCCTCCAGGGACCCGCGGCGGCCTCTCCGCGGCCTCCCCGGCCTCCGCCACCGCCGCCGGGCCCCGCGCACGGGCGGGGAAGGCGGGGAGTGAGGGAGCCAGCGTCCCTGCGCGTGCGCACACCGCCGTGCGCACGCGCAGGGACGCTGTCTCCCTCACTCCCCGCCTTCCCCGCCCGCGCACGCAGCCCGCCGGCTCCCCGCTGGCTATACGGAGACTTCTAATGGTCCTGGTATAGCCAGCCCGGGAGCCGGGAATTGGGGGCCAGAACCGGGAAAGTCCCGGGAGACCGGGACGGTCTGGCCACCCTACTAGGGGGGAGGGGGGAAATGGCTCCGGGGAGCGTGGCCAGCCACCCCGTCTCAGAGCGGGCGACGCCGCTGCGCCGCTGCCACCTCTTCTCCGCTCGCCGTGGCTGCTCCTCCGAGATGGGCTCAGGCTGAGCCCATCTCGGAGGAGCAGCCACAGCGAGCGGAGAAGAGGCGGCAGCGGCCTCACCCGCTCCGCCTCTGGGGTGGAATCGGAGGGGGGGTGAAGGTGGGCCGGGGGCATGGCGAGCCGCGAGTCCGAGTCCTAGAAGGGCCTGGATTCGCGGCTCGCCATGCTCCTGGCCTGCCTCCACCCTCTCCTGGTTTTGCCTGTGCTGCTGCTGCCTCTTGGCTGCTCCTCCCAGATGGGCTCAGCCTAGGCCCATCTCGGATGAGCAGCTGCAGTGGGCGGGGAGGGGGCAGCGGCGGCACAGCGCGGCAGCCTCATCCGCTTTGGGATGGGGCGGCTCGCCATGCTCCCCGGCGCTGTTTCCCCCCTCCCCCCGCTTCCATTTTTGGGGGGAGCGGGGGAAGAAGGTGGAAATCCTGGGGTCCCCCGCCAGGGCGGGAGGGTTGGGAAGCCTATGACCAACCGTGAGCCCAGCAGGATGGATGGGATAAGGATCCCAATAATAAAATAAAATAATAAAATAAAATTGTATCAACATGACTCCAGCCAAGGAGAACCATCTGAAGCTTTGTATGTCCAGAATCTTCCTATTTCCATTTCTATGAAGAACAATATGCTATGGGAGCAGTACTAATCACTTTTACTCAGAAGTAAGCCCCATGTTGTTCAATAATGAGGCCGGTTCCCAGAAAATTGTCTTTAGGACTGCAGATTTCTACCATGATTGATCCAGGTGGGCAGCTGTGTTGGTTTTGAAGCAGCAGAACAAAGTTGGAGTCCACTAGAACCTTAAGCCCAACAAAATGAAAGCTTTTGTGTGCATGCGCACTTTGTCAGATGATCGTCTGATGAAGTGTGTATGCGCACAAAAGCTTACATTCGGAATAAAACTTTGTTGGTCTTAAAGATGCTACTGGACTCCAACTTTGTTCTACCACCATGATTATGGACGAAATCAGAGGCCCATATCCCATATAGCGAGGAGTCATCCAGTGCAGTAGTGCATGCACCTCTTTTCTTTTCCTCATTTTCTGCATAAACTCTGGAGGACTGGCACTGCAATCCCACAGAGTTACTCCAGTCTAAGCCCATTGATTTCAACCACCTTAGAGAGAAGTAACTCAGCACAGGATTCCATTTGTCAATTGTTTAATGTCATCTACCATCTTTTAAAAAATGTCCATAAAGTCCCACTGTGTGAGACTTGTACAGTTTTTTCCTTATTTGATCCCCTCTTTTTCCATACAGATGATGAAGTGGACCATATCCTCCCAAAGCATATACTGCACAAACATTAGGGTTTGTAGAATCTTTCGGGCTCAAGTGCCGTGTTCTACTGGAGAAAGTTTTCCTTCCAGACGTTTCGTTCTCAGCTGCGGAGAACATCCTCAGTGCCGTTGCAGCCGGAGCAGGCGTTCTGACCTTCTTGGCTGCTGTGCATTGAGTGAGGCCAGGGCTGCTGGAGAGCTGCTATTTCTAGGCTGGAGGGGGTGTGGTGAGAGGGCAATTGGTTTGTGAATGTACCCATTGTTTGGTGGGGCTTCCTGGAAGGGTGATGATAAGGAAACTGGCTGTGGAATGTGACCATTGTTCTGTGTTGATTGCTGGGAGGGTTGGACGGGGTGTGAAGATAAGGAAGATGGTTGTTGATTGTGCTGATTGTTCTCTGGAATGTGCTGGTTGTTCTGTGACCTTCTGCAATTTGTAGTCTGTAGGGTGTTTTGCAGAGCTGGATACCAAGAATGGTGGATGGAAATGCCTTCTGCCTTTCTGTTAAAGTTGTGCTGGTGTTTGTAAATCTCAATAGCTTCTCTGTTTAGGCGGGTGTGATAATGTGAGACCGTAGAAAGGACTTCAGTTCTTTCAAAGTGGATGACGTGATCTCCTTCTTGAAGTGCATGTTCAGTGATAGCTGATTTTTCTGGCTGAAACAAGCGACAGTGTCTCTTGTGTTCGGTGAGGCGGGTGTTGATACTGCGTTGGGTAGTGCCAACATAGACTGCACCACAGGAGCAGGGTATTTTGTAGACTCCAGGGGTTGAAAGTGGATCTCTCATATCTTTGGCAGAGCGCAGCATGTGGCAGATCTGTTGTGTGGGCTTGAAGACTGTGTCCACATTGTGGTGTTTGAGAATTTTGCCAAACTGCACAAACAGTTCAATCCTATGTAAAGCCCACAATTAACTAAGACTGGAGTAACTCTGCATAAGATAATAGTACAACTGTGTTATTGCTTAAGGTGCCAGAGGGATCCATTATTCCCTGATTTAAAGAGATTTAGGACTGTCCTCCATCATTTTGCACATATTGTTATATTTATTTACCAATTTGTCACCTGCCTTTCTGCCCAGTTATGCTCTGTTTACATAGAAACATAGGCAGTATATATTGTATCATCATGAGGTAAAAGCTGTGCTCTGTCTGAAGTTAACATACAAAACGGGCTAGTCTTTCATTGACTTTCAGGAAAATGGTGATAAATCCTCAACAAGGTTCAGATGGCAAATTGCCCACTCAACAGCATTGTGTCAGAACTTGTAACTTTATTATTGCTAGCTTAATGTAGAACCAGTATAATTGATGGTTGGCAAGTATGCATAGAGTGGACCTGAGCGTTGAACCAGACCGACCCCATATTGTAACCTTTCTTAACCTGAAGTGCCTGAGTAGTAGTTAACCCTGCCCCGATGGTATCCAAAGTATTTGGGGGCTGTAGACTGAATAATGTTGTATCTCTGTACTTTCTCACACTGACACCCTTTGAAGCCGAATCGTGTGGCCTTCAGAGTAAGGAGGCAACGTCTTTGCTGATAGCACTGGTGGGAAGACAGATGTGCCTGTAACGGTGTGAATTAAAGCTTTGTGGGTTGTTTGTTTTACTATATAAAACTGGGCCAGTGCTGGCTCTCGCCATCACTGTTATCTTGTACCTTGTATCTAACAGTTCTTAGTTCTCTCTAATAAAATCCTAGCTTGGAAACTAAGTATGGGATCTGCCTGGAGTTCTTAAGTTCTGACATTATAACAGTGATCCCATTGTTTCGGAGCTTATCTGAACTGGAAACCCGGCCCGATGGCTGCAAAGGTTCCAGACAACGGAGAGCCCACCACTCCAACGGAGGACCCGCCGCTCGACCCGAAGGTGACGGGGGTGAGGCGCAAGATTAAGGTGCCCGCACCTTTCTCGGTGGACGCGTTCGCCGCACCCCGATCCTGGAGCCCGCGGAAGTCCACGGCGGCGATCGACGCGGCGGAGCAGCGGTACAGAAGTATGCTGGGCGACGGGGCAAGCGGAGACGGAGACGACGACCAGGGCGAAGGTCCAGAACCGCGAGGCGGGGACGACCCGGTCCGGAGCCTCCGCAACGACCTGTTCGACTATGTACGGGAAATTCACAACGACGTACACGCCTCCCGAGTTATGATGGCCAAGGAGATGCAACAGAACCTAGGCGCGATCTACGACCAGCTCCGCACCTTGCAGACGGCGGTCCTGGGGATCCCCGTGGGAGGGCTGCCGCTGGGGCAACCGCCCGTGGCTCCACCGGCCCCGCTGGCTCCCGCGCCGCCGGTGGTGCCCGCTCCAGCCCCACCGGCCCCACAACCAGTGGCGCCTCCGGCCCCGGGGGCCCCCGCGCCGCCGGTCCCAGCGCCTCCGGCGCCGCCAGTTCCGGCGCCCCCGGCGGTCCCCGTGCCCGCACCGCCAGCGCCGCCGGCCCCAGCTGCACCAGCCCTACCGGCCCTGCCGGCCCCGGTGCCCCAACCCGCGGCACCCCCGGTCGCAGGGGGGGGGAGAGAGCTGAAAATTACATTCGACGGGAGCCCAGAGGACGTGGAGTACTTCACCATACAGTGCGACACGTTCTTTACCCACTGGGGTGCGGACTACCCGACCGAAGCCAGCCGAGTGTACCACATTGCGTCCCGACTGAGAGGTCCAGCCCGCAAATGGTACGTCGGGCTGTTCACCGCGAGGAAGCCCGAGCTAGCAACCGTAGCGGGGTTCCTGCACGCCATGCTCCGCCAGTACGGCGACCCGCTCCGCGAGGAGAAAGCCATCGCAGCCCTCCAGCGCATCGAACAAGGCAACCGATCCATTCGCGAGTATGCCACGGAGTTCCTGGGCTACTGCGCGGCAGTGAGAGGGTGGAACGAGATTATGAAATATACTGCTTTTTGTAACGGGCTGAACCCGAACGTCCTCGACCGCTGCTACAGCCACGGGCGACCCGACACCTTGGTCGGGTGGATCCAGCTAGCCGGAGAGGTCGAGACCAACATCCAGCACGTGGGGCTTCGCCGACAGCAACTGGCGAAGAAGGGGTTGAAATCCATACCCACCAAGGCGGAGGGGCGACGGGCCCCGACAACCTCGACCCCCACCACTGCCCGAAAGTGTTACCGGTGCGGCGACCCGGACCACCTCGCCTCCAACTGCCCAGCCAAAGCGGGGTCCACCCCGCCGACAGCCAGGCCAACCGCATCGGGGCCCAAGAAGAAAAAGAGTAATCGGCCGAAAGAGCCCGGACGGGGCTCCGTCGCCACCACCTTGGCGACTGACGAGGATTTTACCGCCGAACCAGAAACCGTGGAAGAATCGACCGGGGAGTCGGACGACACCGAGTCGGCGGGAAACGACAACGACCTGCTTTAATGGGTGCCGCGAAGCAGGTCCAGCAACAGCCGGCACTCCTCACGGTGAGAGCCACTGGGGGTTTATTGTTTATGGCCGTAACCCTTCTCAACCCGAACCTAAAACGGTTCATGCATGCCCGAGCACTAATCGACTCGGGGTGCAACCGGGACTTAATCACCCCCCGCCTAGTAGAGGCGCTAGGATTAGCCACGTCCCCCCTCCCGCTACCCATGCTTTTCCAGCAGATGGACGGGGGGCCCATGAGGGGAGAGCCATGTAAGCTAGAAACGCAGGCGGTCCCCGTTGGGACCGAAGAGCATTGGGGGATCGAAACTTTTGTAATTGCCCCCTCTTGCTCGTTTGATGTGGTGATGGGCTCGGGTTGGCTCGCCCGCCACCAGCCAGACATAAGGTGGGAGGAGCAGATCGTCCGATTCCCGGACTGGAGGTGCGAACACCACCATTGGCGCCCCGAATGGGGGCCGCATCCGCCTCCCCGGAATGAGCGAGCCTGCCTCACCCTCGAGGAGGTCGCCTCGATCCCCAAAGAATACCGGGACTTAAAACTGGCCTTTAGTGAGAAGGAGGCGGATGAGTTACCACCTCACCGCCCCACGGACTGTGCAATCGAACTGATCCCGGGGCAGCAACTGCCAAAAGCGAAACTGTACTCCATGGGTTGGGCGGAGAAAGCGGAACTCCGCAAATTTTTGGACAAAAACCTGAAGCGGGGGTTCATACGACCGGCAACAGCCCCCCATGCCGCCCCCGTCCTCTTCAGAAAGAAAAAGGATGGGTCGCTTAGACTTTGCACAGATTTTCGCTCGATAAACGGGATTTCGATGTCTAATGCCTACCCGATCCCATTGATTAAGGACCTATTGAATACTGTGGCCACAGGGAAAATATTCACAAAACTCGACCTCCGAGACGCGTACTTCCGAGTCCGCATCAGGGAGGGGGACGAGTGGAAGACCGCGTTCAATACCCCGCTAGGACAATTTGAGTACTTGGTTATGCCTTTCGGGCTACAGGGGGCCCCTGGGGTATTCATGAACTTTATCAACGAGGTTCTGCGAGAGTTCCTGTTTAAGGGGGTGGTGGTGTACCTTGATGACATCATTATCTATTCGCCAGATCTCAAGTCACATGTACCACTAGTCAGAAAAGTGTTGAGCACCCTGTGCAAGCACAAGTTGTATGCCAAACTATCAAAATGTGAATTTCACAAGACTGAACTAGACTATCTAGGCTTCCGAGTATCGGGGGAAGGGTTGTCAATGGACCCAGCAAAGGTTCAAGCGGTGCTAGACTGGGAGCCCCCACGAACCCGCAAACAGCTCCAAAGTTTTCTCGGGTTCGCAAATTTTTACCGCGACTTCATAAAGGGGTTCGCCACCATCATGTTACCCCTTACGGAGCTCCTTAAAACAAAGGGGAAGGGGGCAGAGGCAAAAAAGCCGGGCGCGCGCCTAACGTGGACGCCCGAGTGTCAAAAAGCCTTTACAGAATTGAAACGCCTCTTCACCTCGGAGCCCGTGTTGGCCCACCCTGACGAGTTAAAACCTTTCGTGGTTCAATGTGATGCTTCCGACGCCGCCGTCGGAGCCATATTAATGCAAAGGGGGGACAACGGGGTTCTGCGCCCCTGCGCCTACATTTCACGAAAGTTCTCGAACGAGCAGAAAAATTGGTCAGTGTGGGACAAGGAGGCTTTTGCAGTCATGTTTGCCTTGAAAACCTGGCGCTCCTGGCTTGAAGGGGCCAGAGTCCCATTTGAAATCTGGACTGACCACAAAAATCTCGAGGCATTGACCGGGCGCCGCAAAATGACTGCAAAACAAATCCGGTGGGCTGGGTTTTTCGCCAAATTCGACTTTGTACTGAAACACATCCCAGGTACCAAGAATTTCTTGGCGGACGCCCTCTCCCGCCTGCCACAGCACGAGAGCCTCCGCGAGGAGGTGGTGGACTCCCTTATCCCCCCTTCGGCCATCGCGGGGGGGGTCACCACCCGCTCCGGGAAGAGGATCGGCCCCCCGGAGCCAGACCTCTTGTCTCAGTTAGTTGCGGAGACTGCTCGGGAAGCAGACCAACCACCGAACCTCCGTAAAAGCGAGGACGGCCTCCTGTTGCACAACGAAAAGATCTATGTGCCCTCCTCCCTCCGCAAGCAGATTTTAGAGCATTGTCATTCCAGCCGCCTGGCGGGCCATTTCGGCTATGTCAAAACCCTCAACCTCCTTACCCGACAGTTTTGGTGGCCTAGGCTCAAAAGAGACGTCTCCGAATTCGTCCTCTCATGTCCCACCTGTCTGATGGCTAAACGAAGAGGGGGTAAACCTCCCGGCCACCTAGTGCCCCTCCCAACAGCCACCCGGCCTTGGTCGGTAGTGTCTATGGATTTCATTGTGGAGCTCCCGCCGTCGCAGGGCAAAACTGTTGTTTTGGTAGTGGTCGATACATTCTCCAAACAAGCCCACTTCATCCCCTGCAAGCAGCTCCCCACGGCTAAAAAACTTGCCCAACTTTTCTTTACACACATTGTACGCCTACACTCGTTCCCAGACAAGGTCATTAGCGACCGCGGGACGCAGTTCGTTGCCAACTTCTGGCGGGAGTTTTGCAAACTTGCGGGTATTGAGCAGGGCCTCAGCTCAGCCTACCACCCCCAGTCGGACGGACAGACGGAGAGGGTTAATAGCCTTCTAGAACAGTACCTCCGCTGTTTCATTAACTTCCAACAGTCCAACTGGGTGGACCTACTCCCATTCGCTGAATACGGCTACAACAACAGCCTTCACAGCTCTACTAAAACCTCTCCTTTCCAAATCATAAATGGCTATGAGGGCAAGCCTTTCCCAACGCTTCCCCTCCCTGCCACCCCCTCAGAACCCACATCGTGCCAACAATGGTGGGAAGGCCTTCGGGAGAGCTGGAAGGGAATTCAGGAGAACCTGGAGGAAGCGAAAAAGGCTTACAAAAAACAGTTTGATAAAAAACACTCTCCTGAATGGGAATTGAGAGTGGGAGACACTGTCTTTTTGTCCACAAAAAACCTCCCCCTTCCTCAGCCCTGCCGCAAACTTGCGTTGAAGTTTCTTGGGCCTTTTAGGATCAAACGAGTAATCAATAAGGTGACTGCAGAACTCGAGCTGCCCAAGTCTCTAAGCAAAATCCATCCTGTTTTTCATTGCAGCTTACTCCGGAAAGACCCTGGTGCCACGTCCTTCCATCCCAGGGCTCCGCCGCCCCCTCCGACGACAGTGAGGGGTCAGAGTCACCATGAAGTCCACGAAATCCTGGACTCCAAAGTCAAACGGGGGAAACTGTATTACTTAATCAGGTGGAAGCACTTCCCCCCGAGCTGTGATGAATGGGTCGAGTCTCAGAACGTAGCTGCACCGCAATTGTTAAAAAAGTTTCACCTGCTGTACCCGCACAAGCCCAAGCCGCCACCCCCCGGGGGAGGGCGCTTAGGGGGGGCAGTATGTCAGAACTTGTAACTTTATTATTGCTAGCTTAATGTAGAACCAGTATAATTGATGGTTGGCAAGTATGCATAGAGTGGACCTGAGCGTTGAACCAGACCGACCCCATATTGTAACCTTTCTTAACCTGAAGTGCCTGAGTAGTAGTTAACCCTGCCCCGATGGTATCCAAAGTATTTGGGGGCTGTAGACTGAATAATGTTGTATCTCTGTACTTTCTCACACTGACACCCTTTGAAGCCGAATCGTGTGGCCTTCAGAGTAAGGAGGCAACGTCTTTGCTGATAGCACTGGTGGGAAGACAGATGTGCCTGTAACGGTGTGAATTAAAGCTTTGTGGGTTGTTTGTTTTACTATATAAAACTGGGCCAGTGCTGGCTCTCGCCATCACTGTTATCTTGTACCTTGTATCTAACAGTTCTTAGTTCTCTCTAATAAAATCCTAGCTTGGAAACTAAGTATGGGATCTGCCTGGAGTTCTTAAGTTCTGACACATTGCTCAAAACAGATGCATATCTGTGCATGTTTGCCTGAAGGACACTGATCAATTTATCAACCACACAGGGTACAAGATACTCAATTTTGCCCAGAAGGCAGGTCAACTATAGTATGTGCCTTCGATTCCAAAGTCTGTTTTAGGGATTGTTAATTGCTAAGAAGATGCCTTCTGAGATTGGTGATGGTTTTTGGCTTGCCTGAAGGGAAGCTCTACAGGAGAGATGTTTTCCTGGTGACAGGTCTAACATGCTGAGATCAGTCCCAAGCAGGTGATTATTTGTGTATGCCTTGAAGCAGCCATCAGGCAGATTAATTTCTCTGCATACATCACATTTCAGTGTCCTAAAAAAGTGAATTGTTTTAGTTGGGTCATCTGTTTGAGGTATAGTTAAGGACATCCCACCATAGAGTGAGAGGTGAGAGAAATGAATTGTCCTCTTCAGGCCACAGCAACGACAGCAAAATTAAAAAAAAACAACGATGAAAACCAGTAATTTTTTTTAAGTCATTCAATGAAATGGGTTAGAACGGATAAAAGGAGGTACTTCTTCAGCCAAAGGGTGATTAACATGTGGAATTCACTGCCACAGGAGGTGGTGGTGGCTACAAGCATAGTGAGCTTCAAGAGGGGGTTAGATAAAAATATGGAGCAGAGGTCCATTAGTGGCTATTAGCCACAGTGTGTGTGTGTGTGTGTGTGTGTGTGTGTGTATATATATATATATATATATATATATATATATATATATATATATATATATATATATATATATATATATATATATATATATATATATATATATATAAATTTTTTGGCCAATGTGTGACAGAGTGTTGGACTGGATGGGCCATTGGCCTGATCCAACATGGCTTCTCTTATGTTCTTATGTTCTCTATTAGAATGTCTTTGTGCTGGGTTGTTGTGCCAAGTACACCCCTTCTAAAGGTCATTCATTGCAAGGCAAACCCTTCTAAGACTCCCCATACACATCCATAAACTTGTTATTAGCCCGCTTTCTGAAGACTGGGGCCCTATGCAAGAAAAGCAGCTCAGAGCATAGAGCCTTGGCAGAAAATTCCATTGTGTGGGGAAAATTTTAAAAGGAATCCAGGGTCACCTTAAAGATTTAATAAACTTTATTTCAGCATAAACGTTCATGATTCCGATACATGAAGTGTTCATTCATTAGGCAGAAACACTTATGCTAAAAGCTGGAAACAACAGGAGGGCTTTGGGGATGTTACAAAGAGAGGCCAGTTAAAAACAACATCCGGTAAAAATGTAATCAATCCATTCAGAGTAGATGGGGACCATTCCCAACTGCTGATAGATAGGCAAGGCAGGATCAACATAAAACCAGATTTAATCTAGGAAAGTGAAGAGTGAAACTTGATAAGGAAAACCAATTAAAATTATAATGATGAAGCTGAACTAATTAATATCTGTAAGGAATGTGATATACTGTGATAGTAGCACCTCTGATGAGTGAGACATCCCAGATCCTTGTAAAGGCCAGAAGAGTGGAGACAGTCCTAAACTTCTTAATGAACCCTCATTCTGTAATTTTGCACTGGATTCTCTTAATGAAGTTCTAGCTACTACTCTAGCCTTATCCATCTGTTTCTTTGCTTCATTCAGTGGATATTGTAACAAGAAGAATGCTTCTTACAAATCTTTCTAGGGTGAAATCCTTTCCAAGAAATGGGATAAAATGTAGTTGTAACACAGTGTTGGGCTTTTGACAATGAATTGTACAATATGCTCCAATAGATTTCTGGTATAACATGGTGTTTATGTATGTATCACATAGTTCTGTAGTGTCCAAAATGCCCCATTGAGTGGACAGGTCAATGGTAGGCTTCCCAATCCCCAGGTACCAGCAGGGGATCCCCTGGTTTTACAGGCTTCCCCCCACTCCCAGCCAGCTGGCCAGTGCAAGAAGCCCCACCCCCACAGTGACCACGCAGCTCTAGATCTCTGGCAGGTTTAAAAACCTGCAAACACGTCCATTTCAAAATGTGTGTGTGTGTGTGTGTGCCTTTAAAGTTGAGCAGGAAGTACTTCATAGGAAGGGTCAGCAATACAGTCCCTCGGTTTGTTTTGCTTTCATTTCAGAGGAACCCCATGTGTGTGTGTGTGTGTGTGTATGTGAGAGAGAGAGAGCAGCATAGCCTCTGTTCTTTTCAGATGTCGTTGTGGATGAACCAACCGGTAAGTGTGTGTGTGTGTGTGTGTGAGAGAGAGAGGGTTGCCAATCCCCGGGTTTGGAGGCCCTCCCCCCCCCCGCCTTAGGGTCATCAGAAAGCAGCAGAGGGGGGAGAGGGAAATATCTACTGGGCAATAATTCCCTATGGAGAACGATTCCCATAGGGAATAATGGGGAATTGATCCACAGGTATCAGGGGCTCTGTGGGGGGCTCTGTTTTTTGAGGTAGAGGCAGAAGATTTTCAGTATAGTATCTAGTGCCTCTCCCTGAAATACCTGCCAAGGTTCAAAAAGATTGGACCAGGGGGTCCAATTCTATGAGCCCCAAAGGAAGTTGCCCCTATCCTTCATTATTTCCTACAGAAGGGAGGCATTTAAAAAGGTGTGCCGTCCCTTCCAATGTGATGGCCAGGACTCCCTCGGAGTTCAATTATGCTCGTCACACCCTTGCTCCTGGCTCCAACCCAATGTCTCCTGGCTCCACCCCCAAAGTCTCCTGGCTCTACCCCCAAAGTCCCCAGATATTTCTTGAATGGGACTTGGCAACCCTAGTCAATGGTCAGGTTGATGGTGGTATGGAAATATTTGAAACCTTCTGAAATCTTCTAGAGAGTTTGCTTTCCATGTGTCGAGATGACAAAACTGAAATCTCATGTACAGTAGAGGCAGTAATGGGTAGGATATGATGAAGCACTGTCTAGGCTTCCCAACCCTCCCGCCCTGGCGGCGGACCCCAGGATTTCCAGCCTCTTCCCCCGCTCCCCAAAAAAAACAGAAGCGGGGGGAGGGGGAAAACGGCGCCAAGGAGCGCGGCGAGCCGCCCCATCTCAGAGCGGGTGACGCTGCTGTGCGGCTGCCACCTCTTCTCCGCTCACCGTAGCTGCTCCTCCGAGATGGGCTTAGGCTGAGCCCATCTCGGAGGAGCAGCTAAGATGAAGCCAAGAAGAGATGGCAGCAGCGTAGCGCCATCGCCTGCTCCGCCTCTGAGGTAAAATCAGAGAAGGGAAGGGTGGAGGCAGGCCAGGAGCGTGGCGAGCCGCGAATCACCTTTGGCTTTCCTGTTGCCTCTACTCAGTGTCACAAATTGCTAAATAAATTACATTGGAAGTTTTACAACTTGCAAAAAAATTGGCCTGTAGTCCTAAAGGGTTCATTAATTCAAAATATGCTCTACCCTCAATCATATGCTTCCATGCCTGGCATCTTTTAAACTGCTGAAACCCTATAGGCATATTATTAGTTTCTGGTACCTTAGCAAGTACATCTGCTCTCACAATGTAATTTCTAATATTTTTTTCCCGTCTCCAGCCAATATTTGGTGGGGTATTACATCCTGAAAGATGCTCTACCACATGCCAATTTCTGTTAATACTTTGTTGTATTTCTTTTGACAATGTAGGGTACTAGAATGCACAAGTGATCTTCCTCTGTTCTTTCCTATTTTTATATTCTAATAGAATTTTCCTATTATACAAATCAGCTCTGTTTCTAGCCTTATTAACAACCTGTTCTAGATAACCACGCCCCACAAACTGCCTACTCATTATATTTGCTTCTTTTTTGTAACCATAAATATTAGTAGAGTTCCGCTTCAACCTAAGGAATTGTCCAAAGGGAAGATTGCATCTGAGATGGTAGGGATGAAAGGAAGAAAAAGCCAAAAGAGTTTTTATCCTTAGATTTATGATATCGTTTGACAACTATAGAATGGTTAGAATCAACAAAAACCATAGTGTCTAAAAACAAATCTGTTTATTATCAAAATTGATTTCAAACTTAATGGTATCATGGAGATGGTTAATCCATGTAAAAAAAAAATTATATTCTGTCCCTCATAAATTAGAAAGATGTCATCCAAATATCGTAGAAAAAGTTTAATGTTGGAACAAAATGGGTTATAATCAGAAATAATATATTTATTTTCAAAAAAAATCCATAAAGGTAAGGGCTGGAGATCACTCAGAATTACAACTGCTTTCCAGATGGCAGAGATCAGTTCCCCTTGAGGTGTGTGTGTGTGTGTGTGAATGCCTTCACTTGGGTGGGTGGGATGACAGTAAGGGTAGGGAAGCACTTGCCAGAGCCTCCCTCTAGAGCACATTGTATTTTTCTTCACAACGGGCCTTCTAGTATGTGTATAAAACCCTTGCATGCTGTCATTTTCCAGCCCTCTCATGCACATCAGCCATTGGCAGATAAGCTGCCACTCAATTGTACTTACCTCCTATTGGTTGAGTCCACTCCTCTCTCCTGCCTGCTGAGCCACTGGGGAAGCTGTTAGGCAGTGGCTGTTGCTAAATAGCCAAACATGGTTTTGTCAGTAAAAACCAATCAGACTTGGTTCTGAGTAACAGGTGGGGGGAAGAAGCCCTTTCTAGGCCTGTTTTGGTCTTTGTGTTGGCATAAGAAATAGTGCCGGTAAGACATGAGGCATTGCTACTGATCTGACAGCTACTGACAGATAGATGACTCAGGAAGATCTGGCAGAGGAGAACTGGTTCTAGCCAGTAGAATGATGTAATCAGGTGAGAAGTGCGGAGTAACTCAGCACTGTCTTCTCATTGGTGCAGCAATTAGCAGCAACTGTATAATAATGAAGCTATGCTGTACTATCCTCTTACTATTCTATGATCGATTGGCGGAGCATTATGATAGAGAGTCTGTATATATGTAAAAAAAAACCTTGTATATAGTTTAAGAACACAGTGTGGTGTTGGCTGTGTTAAACTATTGCTCATTGGAGTGGACAGGCAGTGTCAGACAAAGGCAGTCACAAATCTGCTAACTTATACATCGACACTTTGAGGGGGTTACTCATTGGGTCCAGTCCTGACTACAGGTTGGTGGGAAATTACTGGAGATTTTGTGGTGGAGCCTGAGAAAGCAGAGTTTGGGGAGGGGAGAGGCCTTGGCTGAATATAATGTCATAGAGTCCACCTTTCAGAGAAGTTATTTTCTCCAGGAGGAGACAGATCTGTTGTCTGGAATTCAGTTATGATACCAGAAGATCTTCAGATCCACCTGGAGGTTGGCTACCCTAGGCCTGGCAGCACCCTTTTGGTGACTTGATGCTGCCTGACTGGCATGACTTGGCTAGTCATGGCTGCTTGCTACTGTTCAGCAGCAGCCCTCCTATGACAACCAGTGTGACATGGCAGTCAGTGCTTCAGAGTGGGATCTGCCAGACCCAGGCTCTTGCTGTGAAAGCTGACTAGGTGATTTCGAACCAGACACATACTTTCAGCCTAACCTACCTCAGAGGTTGTGCAGATCAAAAGGGGGAGAGGAGAACGATGTAAATGTCAGAACTTAAGAACTCCAGGCAGATCCCATACTTAGTTTCCAAGCTAGGATTTTATTAGAGAGAACTAAGAACTGTTAGATACAAGGTACAAGATAACAGTGATGGCGAGAGCCAGCACTGGCCCAGTTTTATATAGTAAAACAAACAACCCACAAAGCTTTAATTCACACCGTTACAGGCACATCTGTCTTCCCACCAGTGCTATCAGCAAAGACGTTGCCTCCTTACTCTGAAGGCCACACGATTCGGCTTCAAAGGGTGTCAGTGTGAGAAAGTACAGAGATACAACAGTATTCAGTCTACAGCCCCCAAATACTTTGGATACCATCGGGGCAGGGTTAACTACTACTCAGGCACTTCAGGTTAAGAAAGGTTACAATATGGGGTCGGTCTGGTTCAACGCTCAGGTCCACTCTATGCATACTTGCCAACCATCAATTATACTGGTTCTACATTAAGCTAGCAATAATAAAGTTACAAGTTCTGACATACTGCCCCCCCTAAGCGCCCTCCCCCGGGGGGTGGCGGCTTGGGCTTGTGCGGGTACAGCAGGTGAAACTTTTTTAACAATTGCGGCGCAGCTACGTTCTGAGACTCGACCCATTCATCACAGCTCGGGGGGAAGTGCTTCCACCTGATTAAGTAATACAGTTTCCCCCGTTTGACTTTGGAGTCCAGGATTTCGTGGACTTCATGGTGACTCTGACCCCTCACTGTCGTCGGAGGGGGCGGCGGAGCCCTGGGATGGAAGGACGTGGCACCAGGGTCTTTCCGGAGTAAGCTGCAATGAAAAACAGGATGGATTTTGCTTAGAGACTTGGGCAGCTCGAGTTCTGCAGTCACCTTATTGATTACTCGTTTGATCCTAAAAGGCCCAAGAAACTTCAACGCAAGTTTGCGGCAGGGCTGAGGAAGGGGGAGGTTTTTTGTGGACAAAAAGACAGTGTCTCCCACTCTCAATTCCCATTCAGGAGAGTGTTTTTTATCAAACTGTTTTTTGTAAGCCTTTTTCGCTTCCTCCAGGTTCTCCTGAATTCCCTTCCAGCTCTCCCGAAGGCCTTCCCACCATTGTTGGCACGATGTGGGTTCTGAGGGGGTGGCAGGGAGGGGAAGCGTTGGGAAAGGCTTGCCCTCATAGCCATTTATGATTTGGAAAGGAGAGGTTTTAGTAGAGCTGTGAAGGCTGTTGTTGTAGCCGTATTCAGCGAATGGGAGTAGGTCCACCCAGTTGGACTGTTGGAAGTTAATGAAACAGCGGAGGTACTGTTCTAGAAGGCTATTAACCCTCTCCGTCTGTCCGTCCGACTGGGGGTGGTAGGCTGAGCTGAGGCCCTGCTCAATACCCGCAAGTTTGCAAAACGCCCGCCAGAAGTTGGCAACGAACTGCGTCCCGCGGTCGCTAATGACCTTGTCTGGGAACGAGTGTAGGCGTACAATGTGTGTAAAGAAAAGTTGGGCAAGTTTTTTAGCCGTGGGGAGCTGCTTGCAGGGGATGAAGTGGGCTTGTTTGGAGAAGGTATCGACCACTACCAAAACAACAGTTTTGCCCTGCGACGGCGGGAGCTCCACAATGAAATCCATAGACACTCCATAGACACAAATCCATCAATTATACTGGTTCTACATTAAGCTAGCAATAATAAAGTTACAAGTTCTGACAGTAAGCTGCTTTGGTCCCTTTTGTGGAGAAAGACTGTCCTTTTCCTAGATAGAGGCTGCAGGGAGGGGGAAGGAGATGGAAAGCTGAACTCAGGGGGCCCAATAAAGGTAAGCTGAGAGTTGGCTGGAAAGGAAATATGGTTGCCAACTCCAGCTTGGGCAATTCCTGGAGATTTGAAGGATGGAGCCTGGAGAAGATAGGGTTTGAGGAGGGGTGGGACCTCAGACAGGTACAATGTCATAGACTTCAGCCTCCCAACCAGCCATTTCCTCCTGGGGCAACACTGTTGCCAATCTCCAGGTGAAGGCTGAAGATCACTCAGAATTACAAGTGGTCTCCAGACAGCAGAGATCAATTCCCCTGGAGAAAATGACTGCTTTGCAAGGTGCACTCTGTGTTATCATACCCTGCTGAGGACACTTCCCTCCTGCTTTGGTTCCCACTGCAGAGAAAGACTGTACTTTTCCTAGGTAGAGGCTGAAGGGGGGGAAGATGGAACACTGAAGTCAGATCAATTCCCCTACATAAACCAGCTGCCTTCAGGTGCATGCTCTATGGTATATCATAACACAACCAGGCCAAAAAAAACACAAACAGATTACACCACAAGCACACGTTGATACTAAGTGCTGCAAAGCTGAATATGGCAGGAAAAGTCAGCAACAATGTACTGCAAACAAAAGGAATGCTCAGCTTCAGTGTCTATGTAACTGTCATTATGACCCCCTGAAGCCCTCATAATTATTCTTCCTTCTCCCCATTCTGGGCCTGTTTCAGGGCTTTGAACCACTACAGACATGGGGGCACACACTCTCACACACACATTCATCCGGGGATGGGGAGTGAATGAATTTATCAATGAATTTATTTATTTATAACGGTCAGAGACCAGCAAACAATTCATAAAAGTCCAATTCATAGCCAATAAAAGGTGATATAAATATACAATAATTATTATACAATACAATATATGATACGAAATATGATACCACCTAAAATATACATAAAATATGAATGCAGACTTTAAGACACTGAAGCTGTAAAATTAGCGTTAAAATCAAGGATAAACTAAAAACCCTGTATAGACCTCTTTGTTTCTTCCCTTAATAAATAAATTGTTTATTCACTACTTAAGCCAGCATTTAAAGCAGTAAAATCATACAAAATTAACACTGATTGACCATAAAATCATACATAAAAGGCATAAAATATTGTTATAAAACTACAAATATAACAAAACATGGCAGTTACTGCAAACAGATTGGCAAAGGTGTTTAGCCATTTCCTGACTGAATTATTAGAGTTTTCCTTATCCTTGTGGCAAGTCAGCCAAATTTTGCTAATTTGTACGTAACCTCAGGGTTCCTATTGCTAAGAAGATTCTTAAGGAGTTGCAGTTTTTGGCTACTGGCAAAAGGTATGGCTGTGGAAAATGGAAGTACTTCTCAATGATCATTATAAGGGGAGGGACGGTGGCTCAGTGGTAGAGCATCTGCTTGGGAAGCAGAAGGTCCCAGGTTCAATCCCTGGCATCTCCAAAAAAGGGTCCAGGCAACTAGGTGTGAAAAACCTCAGCTTGAGACCCTGGAGAGCCACTGCTAGTCTGAGAAGACAATACTGACTTTGATGGACCAAGGGTCTGATTCAGTATAAGGCAGCTTCATATGTTCATAAGCCTCACAGTCAAATATGACATGGACTAGAGATTCGATACCATCATTGCAGCAGGGACATGATCATTCTTGGACATGATCATTCTTGTATCTCCCCTCCACCACCTCATAAGAGTAAACGTTCTCCTATATTCATTGTTTGTAAGCGGTATAGGTAGGGCATCGGGATCACCCTGTTGATTGATCCTGTCTTGGAATGAATATTTGGAATATCTGCTTAATGCTCGGATAATATCTGCTTAATGCTCAGATAATACACAGCAGCAGACCAATGTAAAGGCAGATAAAAGTAAGAGAGATTAATGTATATACATTATATTTGAATTTGAGTTTTAGATTTGCTCAGTAATGAGCAGGATGTGATCAACTCAGGTTTTGATTAGTTACTGTGTCAATACTTGCCAATAGAAAGGAGGGCTCTATTGAATCCTAAGCAGCAACTTCACACCCTGTTGTTGCATGCAGGCCACAAAGCATCACATCCCATGTCCATAGGTATACATAGGTATACAATTTAGTAATGTTTTAATTAAGTAGTGATTGGTTTTAATATGTAATTTAATGTTTTTATTTACTGCATTGTTTATTTACGAATGCTGTTAGCCGCCCTGAGCCTGCTTTGACGGGGGAGGGCGGGATACAAATAAAATTTTACTTACTTACTTACTTACAATTCCCTCGTGGGCAGATCTCTTTTTTCATATTTTGCGAAGGAGTCTTGAGGAACGAATCGATCTTCCCTTTCCAATAAATGTATAAAAAATCGTTGAAATCCAGAGAGAAAAGAGCCTATTAGGAAAAACTCCGATTATGCAGGTGAAAAATGTCTTCACATATAGGATAAACTGATAGCATAATTTTGCTGCAAAGTAGGCAAGAAAGATCTTTAGATTTTGATTGATATATAATTAAAGGAGCCTAAAAGTGTAGTTACTGCAACTTCTAACTTTGGTCGCTGGACTTACAACAGCACAGCTCAGCTATTTTTAACTTTTCTTATGTATGCAATTCAGGAAACAAAGGAACCAACTGGACAGCTTAAAATTCAAGAACTGAAATGCTTCCTCTGGATACTGACAACAGGCAATTAAGGAGCCCTGCAACCTTCAATTTGCTGGCAATCATATGCACCTCCAGAGAATAACACAAGTAAAGTCTGAGCGATATGGCTGTTATCGATGCAGATCACATCCATTTTCAGGATGGTTTATCACCTTTGCTAAAAAGTTTTTAACCGTCTTTTGTTCCCAGTAAAGACAGAGATACCACTATTTATCTATATTTGACATGATTATATGGAGACACCAGTTCACTTAGTATCTGACTGGCAACCATCAGGTCCCTTATTGTGAGCAACTATGGCTGATTCCACAGTTGGGAGGGCCTCCAAACTGGGGGATCCCCTGCCCCCACCTGGGGATTGGCAACCCCAGACCATGTCCTCAGGTCAGTCACCTAAGAGTGATTCCACTGGTTCACATGCAACCCCCCTCGCCAGCTAATTGGCCATGGGGCAGAGACCCCCCAAATAGGTTGGGGACCCTTCGTAGTTCTGCCCAGCAACCACAGTCCAGTGGCTAGCCTGGTTGAAATTACCCTTTTCGGTGGGGCATCCCATACAAGATGGTGCCAGCAAAAGCATTGCTTTTTGGAGATTGAACAATGCCACTGAGTGAGCCCCCACCATGGCCACGAGGGACAAAATTGTGACGGGGAGAAATTGACATGTTTTCCCTACTTTATCAGGAATTAGAAAAGACGAAGATGATTTGGAGAAACGTGACAAGGAATGACTGAAACACCACAAACTTCTATTAGAATCAGGCCTTGAATTCAGCAGGAGCTCACAGGAGCGCAGCTCCTGAACCTTTCTGAGGGTTCCCCCTCCTCCTCCCCTCCTATCTACCTTGTCCATTGAATAGTAGGTGCAGCTGCATAACAATCCCTGCATTAGGAGAGTGGGCAGCCAGCCAGCCACCAGGAACTTTGCCACACCCCCAGCAGCCCTCATTAACCTCTGGAGAAGCCCACGCCACCCTTTCTCCACTTCTTTTGTGGGTGGCTTGCTGGCCTTTTGACTGGAGGGAGGGGCAGCCAAGGAAAGCCCCAAGAGAGCAAGGCCTGCTTGGGCTGGCTGGATCTCTAGCCAGCCCAAGCAAGCCTTGCTCGTCTGGAGCTCTCCTTTCTTGTGTTGGGTTGCTTTTGTGTGTGTGTGGGTTGTGTGTGTGGGGGGGTTATGTGTGTGTGTGTGGGGTTGTGTGTGTGTGTGTGGGGAGCTCGTCTGGAGCTCGTCTGGAGCTCTCCTTTCTTGTGTTGGGTTGCTTTTGTGTGTGTGTGTGTGTGTGGGTTGTGTGTGTGTGTGTGGGTTGTGTGTGTGTGGGGGGGGTTGTGTGTGTGGGGGGGGGAGCTCGTCTGGAGCTCTCCTTTCTTGTGTTGGGTTGCTTTTGTGTGTGTGTGTGTGGGTGGGTTGTGTGTGTGGGGGGGGTTGTGTGTGTGGGGGGGTTGTGTGTGTGTGTGTGTGGAGCTCGTCTGGAGCTCTCCTTTCTTGTGTTGGGTTGCTTTTGTGTGTGTGTGTGGGTTGTGTGTGTGTGTGGGGGGGGAAGCATATGCTAATCAGTTATGCTCATAAGCCCCACCACCTATTTTGCTACAAAACAACCCCGATTAGAATCTCTTTCATACAATATAGTTTCAGCCTTCATGGATGCAGGATTAATGTTGAAAACGTGATTTTAAAAGTGTCCTTCAGCGTTGACCAAGTTGCTTACATATATTGTGCAACATCCTTTGCTTTAGCTCTGAATGCGTCTTGATTGTGTTTGGAGACACCAGCTGTGTCCTTTGATTAAACACGTACTAATTTTATAGAGCCCAGAATGCAATCAAGTGCTCCTAAATCTAGCGAAACCCATGGAAATCGACGGGATTAGGTGCATCTGAACCTTACTAAAATCAAACTGTAAATGCCAGGATTCTTTTGGTAGGATTCAGGACATATCTGCTCCTTGGGAAATAAACTCAGGCCTCCCACGGGCTGGCTGCCAGGTTGTCCTTATCCTAGCTCACCGGACTTTTAAAAAAAAAAGGGCAACCAAATTACAAATCGTGCCACTCCAAAACGGAATTTGTGCAGTCGTCCCACAGAAGTGGTGTTCTGTCACCTAGTATAACAGTTCTCGATGTTAGTGCTGTTCTGTCCCCAGTTCTAAGGATTTCCTCCCATTCTATACAGGATTCTAAGCATTGTGCCCTTACTCTGAAAATGCACAAGTGTTAGTACATGCTGTGAATTGCAATCATGTACCACAGTACAGTTCTAAATTTCATGTCAGAAATCCCTGGTAGTTCCAAGTGCCATTCTAAGCAGAGTTATATTCTTCAATGTCTGTTAATTTCAATGGATCTGCCTAGGATGGCTCTGTCAGACTGTTAAACCATGGCATGACTGACACAGCAATGAATGCCTGACTGTGCACATGCATGTGTATCCAAGAAGAAGAAGATGAAGAAGATATTGGATTTATATCCCGCCCTCCACTCCGAAGAGTCTCAGAGCGGCTCACAATCTCCTTTACCTTCCTCCCCCACAACAGACACCCTGTGAGGTAGATGAAGATATTGGATTTATATCCCACCCTCCACTCCGAAGAGTCTCAGAGCGGCTCACAATCTCCTTTACCTTCCTCCCCCACAACAGACACCCTGTGAGGTAGATGAAGATATTGGATTTATATCCCGCCCTTCACTTCGAAGAGTCTCAGAGCGGCTCACAATCTCCTTTACCTTCCTCCCCCACAACAGACACCCTGTGAGGTAGATGAAGATATTGGATTTATATCCAGCCCTTCACTCCGAAGAGTCTCAGAGCGGCTCACAATCTCCTTTCCCTTCCTCCCCCACAACAGACACCTTGTGAGGTAGATGAAGATATTGGATTTATATCCCGCCCTCCACTCTGAAGAGTCTCAGAGCAGCTCACAATCTCCTTTACCTTCCTCCCCCACAACAGACACCCTGTGAGGTAGATGAAGATATTGGATTTATATCCCGCCCTCCACTCTGAAGAGTCTCAGAGCGGCTCACAATCTCCTTTACCTTCCTCCCCCACAACAGACACCCTGTGAGGTGGGTGGGGCTGGAGAGGGCTCTCACAGCAGCTGACCTTTCAAGGACAACTCACCGAGAGCTATGGCTGACCCAAGGCCATTCCAGCAGGTGCAAGTGGAGGAGTGGGGAATCAAACCCGGTTCTCCCAGATAAGAGTCCGCACACTTAACCACTACACCAAACTGGCTCTCCAGGGCAGATCTGCTTCTTGTGAAGTAAACCCAGACACACAACCCAAAGTACTACCAAAGTATTTTTATTTATTTATTTATTTATTTATTTATTTATTTATTTATTTGTTTGTTTGTTTCTTTGTTTGTTTGTTTATTTATTTATATCCCGCTCTTCCCACAAAGTGGCTCAGGGCGGCTCACAACAGAAAGTCAAACATAAAATTAAACTAACATTTAAATATATAAGCATTTAAAACATTTAAAACTTAGACTTAGAAACATTAAACATTACAACAGTATGTATAACAGGACTCTGGTAAAGCTACATTTAGTTTCTCATATCAGTTAGGTGTAGGCTAGCCAGAAGAGGTTTCTCTTACAGGCCCTGCGGAACTGAACAAGGTCCCGCAGGGCCCTCACCTCCTCCAGCAGCTGATTCCACCATGTAGGGGCCATAACAGAGAAGGCCCTGTCCCTAGTAGATTTTATGCGGGCTTATTTTGGCCCGGGGATGGCAAGAAGGTTTTGGGTTCCTGATCTCAGTACTCTCTGGGGAACATATGGGGAGAGACGGTCCTTCAGGTAGGCAGGTCCCAGGCCATATAGGGCTTTAAAGATAATGACCAGCACCTTGTACTGAACTCGGTACATTACTGGAAGCCAGTGCAGAGTCCGAAGACCCGGCCAAATGTGCCCCCATCTTGGGAGGCCCAATAACAGCCGGGCTGCGGCATTCTGCACCAGCTGCAATTTCTGAGTTCGGCACAGGGACAGCTCCATGTAGAGGGCATTGCAGTAGTCCAACCTCGAGGTGACCGTAGCATGGATCACTGTTGCCAGGTCGTCGCGATCCAGGAAGGGAGCCAACTGCCTTGCCCGCCTAAGTACAGTAAATTGACAGTTCTGAATCTGAAAGGCCTCACCTATTTCTTTTGCTGTTTTAAGCCATAATTCAGTGCGCTAGTTAGCACAGAACAGCACTTGCATACTGCATGCTTTCCACTCTCAGCAAGTCTGCCTTGCCATTAGTTTGATACTTCAATAAATACTGTACACTGTGTGATCTTATAGGTCCTCTTTAATTAAAGGCCGTGTGTTGTGCATGACATTTCCTAGTATGGAATCTTACTGTGTTGGAGCTGCTCTCTGGAGTGTGTTCCTTAATTAGGAACACCTTTAAAAGGTTCTCTCAAAATGTGTAGACCTCCTTCATGAATCTTTTGTGCATTTTTTCCCCTTGATTACTAACTTAGATTTTATCTGTATTTTCCTGGGAGGATGTGCGAAACCGGAGGAAGAAAGGTTCACATCTCAAGCAAAAATTCCTCACATAGGCAAGGATAACTTTAGCTAAGGTTATGTTGTCTGCGATAAGGTTAGAGACAAATAGCCCTTCCCTTTTAAGGAGAATATTGGTTCTAAATAAATAAATGCTTAGCACTTGGGGTTTGAAATTTGTAGTAGAAATAAAAAGAACTGGAAATATGCATGGAAGGAAGGAAGGAAGCTATACCAGCAGCTATTGGAGGTATAAATAATCTTCAAGGAGCTTTTGACCAGCCCTGGATCTTCCTGGTATTGGTATAATCCATCAGGATCTTCTTATGTAGAAAAGAAGAAATAGGAAAAGTCAGATTAGTACCTCACATAGGGATGCTATGAAATTTGTAGAGAACACATTCAAAAGGTGAACATAGTGTGTTTGACAGGAGAGCCAGTTTGGTATAGTGGTTAAGTGTGCGGACTCTTATCTTGGAGAACCAGGTTTGATTCCCCACTCCTTCACTTGCACCTGCTAGCATGGCCTTGGGTCAGCCATAGCTCTGGCAAAGGTTGTCCTTGAAAGGGCAACTGCTGTGAGAGCCCTCTCCAGCCCCACCCACCTCACAGGGTGTCTGTTGTGGAGGAGGAAGGTAAAGGAAATTGTAAGCCGCTCTGAGTGTAGTGTATCAGTAAATAACATGCGACCAGGCGCAGGGGCAACTGGGCTGTCCCAGGAGCCCCAGCGCAGGGCGCGAGTTCCCCCGCCAATCAACAGCTGTGGCGGGAAGTTCAACTGGTCAGGATTGGCCTGACCAGCCAGTAGGCTGTACCGGGAGTTGTATATAAGCGGGACCCGGCCCGCGTGTTCTCTCTCTTGCAACGTGCTCTTAATAAACCATGTTGCCCTACTCTCGTCTCCGCTTCGAGTACGTTACACTGGCGACGAGGATGGGATGCTAGCCTCAGCAGCTACCACGGAGATCTAGGGCAACCGCGAGTCCTGACCGCCGCCATGGCCGCCCCGAACGGGACCACCGGCTACATCGAGACATTCGACCCCGCCAACCCCGAGGGCTGGGAGTCCTACGCGGAGAGGGTCGAGTTCTACCTCAGGGCAAACAAGGTCACCGACGCCGGCACGAAGAGGGACGTTCTCCTGAGCGTCTGCGGGCCAGCCACGTTCGAGATCGCCAAGGGTCTCTCGGCTCCCGTCCGCCTCACGGAGAAGTCCTACGAGGAGATCATCAGACTCCTCACCGGGCATTTCTTGCCACAGCCTTCGCGGGTGGCCCGCCGGTTCCTGTTCCACAGGAGGGACCAGGCGGCAGGAGAATCGGCCGCCGACTATCTGGCAGCCCTCCGCAAGATCGCCGGGAACTGCAACTTCCCCCAGCTGGAAGACACCCTGGCCGACCGATTCACGTGGGGCCTCCGCGACGAGAGGCTCCAACAGAAGCTCTTCGCCAAAGAAGAGCTCAACCTCCAGAGCGCCTTCAGCGAGGCGGTGGCGTTCGAGAGGACCTCCAGGACCTTCCCCAGGGCCCGGACAGAAGCTGCCCACCACGAGGAGCTGGACCACGACCGCACAGAGGAGGGAGAAGCCTACCAGCTACGTCGCCCCGCCGGGCCACCCAACAGAGCGACCCAACGCCCCCGAGCGGCCGATCGGCCACCAGCGTCGGAGAGGGTTCCGGCCACCAAGTGCGCCAGCTACGGCGACCCCCACGATCGGAGAGACTGCCAGTACCGGACCTGGGACTGCAGGAGCTGCGGGAAGACCGGCCACATCGCCCGGGCCTGCCGGGCCAAGCTCAACCGCAGGAGGCCGACCACGCACCACGAGTCAGCGGAGTCCCACTCGACAGACTCCACGTCCCTACAGGTACTGAACTTGCCCCTCGCCACCCCCGACAAAATTAAAGTGGCAGTCCTCATCGAAGGGAACCCCTGCCAAATGGAGGTGGACTCAGGGTCCTCCATTTCCCTCATAGCGGAGGAGACCCTGAGGGCACTGTGCCCCCGCCAGCGGCTACAGCTAAGGCCGGCGAACTTCATACTCCGGGACTTTCAGAAGAACCCGGTGCAAATTGCGGGGTGGGCGTGGGTGCAAGTCGAGAGGGGGTCCTTCTACGGCCCGCTGGACATCCTAGTGGTCAAGCGCCAACTCGCCACCCTGCTAGGACTGGCCTGGTTCAAACCCTTGGGGATCCGCGTGGAGGGGGTGGGGCAGACCCTCACGCCCAGCGGGTTCGGGGAGATTTGCAAAGAGTTCCCCGAAGTATTCGATGGATCTCTGGGAAGCTACAAGGGGCCGGCCATCTCCCTGCCCCTAGACCCCACGGTCAGACCGATCAGGCTCAAGGCAAGGAGGGTCCCGTTCGCCTTAAAGCCTAAAATAGAGGCAGAACTAGACCGCCTCACGGCCCAGGGAGTCCTGGAGCCCGTGGACTACGCCCCCTGGGAGACCCCCATCGTAACCCCACTCAAGCCAAACGGGGAGGTGCGGATCTGTGCAGACTACAAATGCACGATAAACCGGGCACTGCAGGATAACCCCTACCCAGTGCCGGTGGTGAGCCACGTCCTGGCTGCCCTCGCAGGGTCTAAAATCTTCGGGAAGCTGGATTTGGCCCAGGCCTACCAACAGCTCCCGGTGGACAATAAGACGGCCGAGGCCCAGACGATTGTAACACATAGGGGGGCTTTCCGGGTGAAGAGGCTACAGTTCGGGGTAAGCGTCGCTCCGGGGATCTTCCAGAGTATAATGGACGCCCTCCTTAAAGGGATCCCCGGAGTCCAGCCGTTCTTCGATGACGTTTTAGTCGCCGCCCCGGACCCCGAAGAATTCGGCAACCGCCTTAGAGAGGTGCTCCGCCGGTTCCAGGCTGCGGGGCTCAAGGTCAAGAGGGAGAAATGCCTGCTGGGGGTTCCGCGGGTGGAGTTCCTGGGGTTCGCCGTGGACGCAGCGGGAATCCACCCCACGGAAGAAAAGACACGGGCCATCGTGCAAGCTCCGGCCCCCACCTGCAAAGCGGAGCTCCAAAGCTTCTTGGGGGTCCTTAACTTTTACCACTCATTCCTCCCCCACAAGGCAGCCCTAGCAGAGCCCCTTCACCGCCTCCTGGATAAAAAAACCCCTTGGGTTTGGGGCAAACGCCAAGCCGCCGCGTTTCAGGCGGTCAAGGACGTTCTGGTGTCCAATGCGGTGCTCCACCATTTTGACGAGGGCCTCCCCGTCATCTTGGCTTGCGATGCATCGCCGTATGGGGTGGGAGCAGTCCTGGGGCACCAACTCCCGGACGGGAGGGAGGTGCCGGTAGCATACTACTCCCGCACACTGTCACCAGCAGAGCGCAATTACGCGCAGATAGATAAGGAGGCTCTGGCGATCGTGGCGGGGGTCCGCAAGTTCCACGAGTATCTGTACGGGCGGAGGTTCACCATAGCCACGGACCACAAGCCCCTCTTAGGTCTGCTGGCCCCAGATCGACAAACCCCCCAAATTCTGTCACAGCGTGTGTTGAGGTGGAATCAATTCCTCAACTCCTACACTTACACACTGATACACCGGGCCGGCAAGGCTATGGGTCACGCGGACGCGCTCAGCCGCTTGCCGCTTCCGGAAATGGGTCCAGACCCCGCCCCCGCACACCAGGTAATGCTGATGGAAAGCCTCCCAGAGCCGCCCCTACACGCAGCGGAGGTCGCCAAGGCCACCCAGAAACATAAGACACTGGCACGGGTGCTCGACTGGGTGGTAAGGGGGTGGCCAGAGGGAAACATGGGGGAAGAATTCAAACCCTATAAAGTCAGGAGGGAGGAACTAGCAGCCCACAAGGGGTGCTTACTATGGGGAAGTAGGGTAGTGATTCCGCCCCCACTGCAAAAGCGAGTTCTAGAATCCCTCCATGAGACCCACCCCGGCATAGTGCGAATGAAGGCCCTGGCTAGAAGCTACGTCTGGTGGCCGGGAATGGACGGGGAGATTGAGAGTTGGGTCCGCAGGTGCCAGACGTGCCAGGAGTCGCGGCCCGAGCCTCCCAGCGCCCCAGCCACTAGGTGGGAGTCCACCAGGAAACCATGGTCGAGACTCCACATCGACTTCGCGGGGCCATTCCAGGGGCAGATCTTTATGATAATCGTGGACGCCTACACCAAATGGCTGGAGGTCATCCCCGTAGGGTCCACCTCGTCCGCCGCCGCAATCAAGGCGCTACGCAGGGTCCTATGCACACACGGTATCCCGGACACCATAGTCTCCGATAACGGGACTGCGTTCACCTCAGCCGACTTCCAGGCATTCCTCCAGCGATACCTGATTAGGCACATAAGGTCGGCCCCTTTCACCCAGCCACCAACGGTCAGGCAGAGCGGATGGTCCGCACCACCAAGGAAGCCCTGGGCCGAATAGTACAGGGAGACTGGGACCACCGGTTAGCGGCATTCCTATTCGACAATAGGATCACCCCCAACCCGGTCACAGGGGTCAGCCCGGCCGAGCTCCTCATGGGGCGAAAGCTCATAACCCGGCTGGACAGACTACACCCCGACCGGGCGTCAGACACCCGCGAGAGCCCCGAGGTCCGGGACGCAGTCCGGGGGTTCTTCGCGGGCGACCCAGTTTACGCCCGGAACTACGCAAGGGGCCCCACTTGGGTGGCGGGCCGAGTACTACGAGTCACGGGGTCCCGCCACTATGACATATCAACTGAGGGGGGCCAGGTACTAAGGCGGCACATAGACCAATTGCGGCGCCGCACGCTACCAGAGGAGCTGGCAGACACCGAAGAGGCAAGATCCGGAGGGGAGCCCAGCGGGGACCAGCCGGAGGACGCGGCCCCAACACCCCCAACGCCGGTCCAGGTAGCACCGGAACCGCCAGAGCCCGAGGGACCCGCAGAAGCAGTCCGGTCGCCACCGTCCACACCAGCCGCACCTACCGCACCCACCGCGGTGGCCACGCCTCCCCCACAGGACCTCCCTAGGCGATCTACCAGGGAGCGCCGACCCCCCGCCTATCTTCAAGACTATGTTCCTTAACCAGGGGGGGAGGGGTGTAGTGTATCAGTAAATAACATGCGACCAGGCGCAGGGGCAACTGGGCTGTCCCAGGAGCCCCAGCGCAGGGCGCGAGTTCCCCCGCCAATCAACAGCTGTGGCGGGAAGTTCAACTGGTCAGGATTGGCCTGACCAGCCAGTAGGCTGTACCGGGAGTTGTATATAAGCGGGACCCGGCCCGCGTGTTCTCTCTCTTGCAACGTGCTCTTAATAAACCATGTTGCCCTACTCTCGTCTCCGCTTCGAGTACGTTACACTGAGACTCTTTGGAGTGGAGGGCGGGATATAAATCCAATATCTTCTTCTTCTTCTTCTTCTATGAGCAACAGTGAGCACCTGCCCATCTCCCTGCTGTTTTCCTCCGCCTGTACTGGACCTATGCTGTAGTATACTCCTATGTTGTGGTGGAGTTTCATTTTCTTGCCTTGTGAGGTCTTTCCATCTGCATAGTGTGTGAGATGTTTCTGAATGGTCTGATCAGACAATTACTTGATGTGAGCGGGGCCCTGTGGAGTTAGAGAAACGCAAGAATAACAAATGCCCTTGAGTTTTCCATGTGATCTGGGAAATCTCAATAGCAAAGAGAAGGCAATGCAATATGGTAGACATAGCAGGCTGTGAGTAGTGGAGCGCACTGTAACCTTGGTAGTGCAAAGGCAACAATAAGGGTACAGCATTTACTGGAGTATCAAACTAATGGCAAGATCCACTCTTAATAATTCACCTCATAATCAAACTTCTGATTAGTTCCATTCAACTGACAGACATTCAATATATTGGTTTGGATCCTGTCAGCTTTTTCATTCAATCCATTTTATTCTGCAAGGCAATGACCTCAGCCCCAGGGTCCCCAGCATAGCCTGGTATATGTCTATGATAAAAGGGGCCTCTCCTCCTTTTATACCAGCCGAAAAACTTGGTGAATCAAATGTATTGTGTGCAAATAGCACACTGCCCCTCATTTGCTCAGCAGAATTATCTCCATAGATGAGCAAATAATGTCTCCATGGACAGTTTCATCTGCTGCACTTACTCTGTGGTGTGTATATTTGGAGTTTTGAACTTCCCCCACTCAGTGTATAGTAGCGTCAGCAATCTGGAGAGTTCTGGGTTTTATCTCGATATAGGGGCTCACAAATTCTGCTCCCCTCTGCTTTCATTCCAAATAGTCAGAATTAAAGCAGAGACTAGCAACAGACTCCAAAGGGTAACACTTGTATCTATGTGGCGTTATTTTCTGTACTCCACAGGGATTCCAAGTGAAATGAAATTTTGCTAGACATTGTACTGCAGAAAGCAGGGGAAGGTTAATTTAAATGCATGGAAGCCATCTGGGACTTTCATGGCACTTAACACTAAGTGGGTTCCATTGCTCACGATATCCTTAATCTTCCCTCCGCCAATCCCTGTCTAATTGTCAGGTGCTCAGAGACTCTCATCATCAGTGGCAGAGTCCATCTTGTCACACTGCTGAACTTAGTAAATCACTTGGCTACAGCCCTGAAAGATGAAATCTTCCTTAACGCTTTGGGAAATATGTCCTTCCAATTGCAGCTATGAAGAAAGATATCTGAGTTCTGCTGTATAAAACAGGTCTCCATAACTTCTGTTTCACTAAGATAAATGCAGTCTTGAAGCCATCTATGGTGGCCCACCAGGGATCCAGTGAGGCTCTTGTTTTTGTTGCCTTCCTGGAACTGCAAAATCAAGAGGCCTAATGAGTACCTGGCAGACAAGGCACTGAAATACATTCTGTTAGTGGGGTATAAGTTTTGTGGGTCTGGATTTATGATTGTGTTGGAAGGGCTCTGACTTAGATAGGCTATGTAACTGTGTAGGTTCCACCGATGTTTTCTAGGAGCTGATGTTGCATAGCAGCTAAACCAACCAACCTTAATTATTTTGCTATTTTGATGAATTTAGATATTTGCACCCTGCTTTTCTCCCAAAGCTGGACTCAAAACAGCTTAAAAGACACCCCCCCCCCCCAAAAAAAAATCCATTTGATATTGTAAGGTAGGCTGAGAGACAGTGACTCAGCCACTGAGCTTCCAAGGCAGAGTGGGAATTTTAAACTGGGTCTTCTAAATCCTTACATGACACCACACTGAGTGTTGATCCTCTGAGGCAGAGCAGGCTGAGGTATTGTTTCTGGTTTACAATTATCCAGTGTGGGTAAGGGCTTGGACCCAGGATTCCCATAGTCTAAAGAAACTAAGAACTTAAACCCAGGACTCCCAGATTCTAATTTAGCACTCTGGCCACTGCACCAGACTGGCGCTAACAGTATTAAACATCATAGAACCATGGCGATCCAAAAATAGATTCTTTTCTCTCAATCTCTTCTTCAGAATCCTGAACACACATTTTACTGGGTTTTTTTTCTGTCTGTCACAGAAATTTTGTCTTCCTCTCCAGACTGGATTGAGACAGCGCAAATAGTTTTAAATTGATAAGTGAACTATGTTTTTATATGTTTTATGGAATTGATTGTTTTTATGATATTGTAAGCCGCCCTGAGTCCGCTTGCGGAGAGGGCGGGATATAAATGTAAAGTAATAAATAAATAAATAATAAAATGATGTAGATGCACATCTACCAGTTTAATAAGGCTAGACTCTCTTTGAATTTGCCTTATATTAATTTACCTGTTACATGGTTTAAGAGTCTATGTGGAAAGGGAAGGGAAGGGGAGTGAAAATGGTAGTTAATAGGGCTAAGGATAATCATGAGCGGCCAATTACTGCTGGAGAACACAGTCTCAGAACTATAGTAATTAAATGTTCTGTCTTGTTAAATTAATTGACCACAATGGAGAAACAGGCACTCTGAAAATGGCACGCTGTAAGATCTTATTAAGTAAGGCCTTCTAAAGCAAGCCTCATTTGCATTTGGTTAGCTGCTTTATTACTGCAAGAAGTTAGCTCTGAAACTCATTCTGTTGCAGAGTCCCTGTTCTTTGTCTACCAGGACGTTTCATGCTCATGCCTCGGAAACATGGGGAACACTAAAGGGACTTTTTCTCACCTCCCAGTAACAACAATCTGCCTCCAGACACCTCGGAACAAAGAGTATAATTCAGGGCTATGGTCAGGGTGAGTTCAGTGGATGTGTTTTCCTGCTATGACCACTGATGTACCACAACTAAGATTATTTTTTGAGCAGCAGTTTCCCCCCCTAACTTGTAGGTTGACACCTTCTACTTAAAGAATGGGTATTTTTGAACAGGAAAATATCTGGTTGAAGTAAACAAGTGGTAGCTTGTGTCCTCCCTCCATGGAAGTGCATGAATCCCCATATGTATCTATTTCTGGTCACCAACCAGGGCTGCCAAGCCCTCTGGGAGGGTATGTTGCCTACCGCCACTCTGAGTGGTGGTGGGAGAATTTTTTAAAAGGCAGCATTGTGTGTGGTATTACATCACATCCAGTAAAAACTCAGAAGTAACAGGGTCGCTCTAGGAATTGCCAGAAACTCCTCATTTTTTAAAAAAACTGGAAATTACACTGCAGTCAGCATCATGCTCTGTGGTGTCCTTGATGCTTCTTGGCCTGGAATATTGGTAGCAGAAAGAGTCAGATACATGAGATTGGGTAAACTAAGGACCACTTTATTTTAATTTTAATGTGTTTTAATGGCAAGGGCCAAAAAGCTAGCCAGTGGCACAGTCAAGGCAAGGGGTCACTCTCAACCCCTCCCCTTGGGTAGAGCCATCTCTCTGTGGCTCACATCTGGCTGGCACAGCCATCAGGCTATGCCATGGAGTTCCAGCCTCCAAGTTGCAAAATTTAAGGGGAGAATCTACCCAGGTAGTCCCAAAAGGCAGTCCTTATTCCTCACCCCACACCGCACAATCCAAGGGCTGATCCTGCAAGACCCCTAGGCCCCAAAATGGGGATGCTGAATGATGCTCACCAAGCTGCATATCAGTCCCCAAATACAATCTCCTCACCCACTTGAGATGGATCACTTTCCTGTTTCCTGAAATTGCAGAAATAAAAAAGGAGGTTTGCCAATTAAATATGGAGTTAAAAGGGGTCAAAGAACTGGCATTGAAAGCTGATAACGCTACAAAAGGAAATAAGGCACAGATTAGTGAGCTGAAGAAACAAATCACTGAGCTTTCGGACAGGAACAGAAGGGCTAATTTAATTGTACATGGAATCTCAGAAGAAGTAGATGCAAAACAGGTAGAGAAGAACATGATGGAATGGATTTCAGAGCAGGGAATAAAATTAAATGAAGAGCAGATAGAGCAAGTACATAGACTGCGAAGTAAAAGGAGAGGAGGGGAACCACGCCCTGTGATAGTTAAATTTGTGAGGGAGAAATTACAACAACAAGTATTCCTAGCTCTGAAGAAGAATAAACAACTGGAACATAGAGAGAGAACAAAATACAGATCACATGGGCTTACCCAGCTTCTATAGTAATTTTAAGAGGGGGAAAAGACTAATGGCAAGAAATTCAGCTGAAGCAGTGAAACTACTGGAGAAATTAGGAATTGACCCAAGAGACACTGACTTCCAACAGATGGCGGAGACTTCAATATTGGAAGAAGAAGAATCTACCACACCCCAGGACAAATGGCAAAGGATGCTCTCATAAGAAAAGGGAAGTATCCATAAAATAAGATAAGAGGTCATAAGTTAAGGATATAAGTAAGCTTGAAAGAGGGGGAGGATGTGCAAACCCAAAGGCATAGAGAGGGGATGAGGAATCACCCCCAGCTACAAGCTCTATGTCAGGGGCAGGAGGGAGGGGTGGAAGAGAAGGGGGGGAGGGATGTTGAGATGCAGGGAGGGAAGGATAACAAATGTTTGGCCAGAGTGACGGGGGAAATTTTGTGCAAAAGAATATGGTTAGAAGGTTGAAGATGCTTTCGCTCAATGTCAATGGTCTAAGTTCTAATCTCAAAAGGTATAGACTTGCTAGATTTATAAAGCAACAAAAATAGATATTATGTGTCTACAGGAAGCACATAAAGCCAAAAAGGATACTAAACCATTATTTAATGACCCACGGTGGGAGGTGTTAGCAAGAAGTACTGCTAAGGCAAGGGGAGTGGCAATTCTGGCACATAAAAGGAATGACATTAAATTGATAGAGATATTAAGTGATGGGGAAGGAAGATATCTTTTGGCTAAATGCTCCTTTCAAAATAGATTGATAACATTGATGAATATTTATGCCCCAAACAAAGGATGGAATTTTTTTTTAGTAAAGATATTACAAAAGTTACAGAGGTTTTCTGAAGGAGAAGTGATAATAGCAGGAGATTTTAACACTGATGTCACTAAAGACAAAATAATTAGGTGGAAAAAGTGGAATCTGATAGAAGCATACGAGGCTTTGGGTCTGAACCCCCAACCAACTCACTTTTCCAGTAGGCACAAAACAGCTTCATGTTTAGATCACATAATCTTTCAAAGATCAAATAATTGGGAATTGACAAGAATAACAACTCATCCAATATGGATCTCTGATCATGCCCCATTGAGTATAGAAATAGAAATAAAAGGTGAACAGGTTAAAAGAATATGGAGATATAATAATATGATTACGTCTAAAGAAAAAGATGAAAAAATCATGGAAAATCAGTTAAAACTATATTTTAAGGAAAATAGAGGGACAGTGACCACAGATATTCTCTGGGATGCAGCTAAAGCAGTGATTAGGGGGCAATGCATAATGAAGGAAAAGGAAATAAAAAATAATGGTTTTCTAATAAGACAGGAAAAATACAAGAACTGGAAATGTTAGAGATACCAAGCAAAAAAATTCTGTCCAGATAGGCAAAAATTAATTAAATAACTTAAGAGACAATTAGATTCTCTTGACTCTATGGCACTCTGGAAAAAAAAACAAACTATGGTAAGGAATGAATTTCAGAGGATCACAAGAAACTCAAATAGGAGATTGGCAAACTATTTGAAGGGTAGAAGGCATATGCAAAGGGTGAAAAGTATAAGAACACATGTAAACACAATGCAGGACCCGAATGAGATTAGAGAAGCCTTCCTGGATTTAAAACTTTATATGCAAAAAAAGACATAGTTGAATTCGGAAGCAAATAGGAATAAGTTTAAAAGATCAAGATAAAGAAAATTTAGAGAAAGAAATCACAACCCAAGAAATAGTTGAGGTAATAAAGGGTTTAAAAAATGGCAGATCTCTGGGATTAGATGGCTTTACAACAGAATTCTACAAGGAAATGAAAGGAGTATTGATCCCAGAACTGCAAATAGTGTTTAACACTATCCTAAAGGGAGGAAAGGCTCCCAATACTTGGAGGAAAGCGGAAATAACTTTAATAGTGAAACCTCAGAAAGATCCTCAAGAAGTGGGGGTCATACAGACCAATAAGTTTATTAAATCAAGATTATAATTTTTTTGCCAAAATAATGGCAAATAGACTGCGAAACGTAATACCTCATATAATAAAAGAAGATCAGTATGGGTTTGTGAAAGGTAGAAGTATAGCACACCCTATAAGAAATATATTTAATGTAATATGTCATAGTCAAGCTAAGAAATTAGGACTACTTAAATTAGAGGTATATAAAGCATTTGACACACTGTCTCACGAATTTTTGTGGTCCATAATGTCGAAATATGGAATCGGCCAGCAATTTATAAATACAATTCAGGAAATTTACAGAGAAGGCACAGCAGTTGTAAGAGTGAATAATGAACATATGGGGCAATTTCCAATTTTAAGGGGAGTAAGGCAAGGTTGTCCACTCTCACCAGCCTTATTTATAATGGCGATGGAACAACTGGCTGAAAGAATTAGGAATTCAGGCAGAATAGAAGGATGCAGGATGGGCAAGGAGGAAATGAAAATTAACTTATTTGCAGATGATAAAATTATGATTATATCAAATCCCAAAGAGGGAATTAAGGAAACAAAAATCATATTAGACAACTTTGAAGCGATATCAGGATTAAGAATTAATATAGGAAAATAAGAAATAATGTATTATAATGTGAATCTGAAGGAAAGGAAGGAAATTAATAGGTTAACCAAAATAGGAATGGGTGTCAAGATATTTAAATATTTGGGAATAGAAATTCATAAAAATATTAATAAGATAGTGGAAAAAATTACAAAAAGGTATGGGAAAAGATATCAAGAGATATGAAGGGATGGAGGAAGAAAACCATGAGTATAACTGCTAAAGTAAGAAGTGTTACAATGTTTTGGATACCAAAATTATTATATCTATTCCAAACAATACCATTAGAAATGGATAAACAAAAAATGAATAATTGGAAAACAAAAATACGAGAATGGATTTTTGGTACTAAGAAATTTAGAATTGCAAAAAAAGTTAGTATATAATCATAACTCTGAACTAGGATGGGGAGTACCGGACATAATAAACTATTATGAAACTTTTCAACTTAAAGCATTACTAGAAATAAAGAGAAGGGAATCAGAAATGGGTTAGGTTTGAAAATGAAGCTAACAAAGGGGTAGGGAAATTTGGTATTTTTATAAATAAATGGACTAAAGATCTTAAATTGGATACAGGACCAAGGAAAAGTACATTAATGATCTGGAGAAAGTGGCAGCCAAAATGGTTAAAATGAATATCTACATGGTCGCCTTTGGAAACTTTGGAAGAGGAAGGCATAGACTATAGATGGGCGGAACTACTTAAACAAAAAGGATATATTAGAGTACAGGACTTGTTATCTGCAAATACTGGTTAAAAGCTGCAGGCTTATACACAAAAATTAAAAAGATAATGGAAAATAGTGACATAAATATAGAAGAACTGATAGAAGAGATTTATAAATTAATGGAAAAAAACAAAAGAGGATTGGTAGGTGTAATCTATAAGAAAATGACTTCAGATGAAGAAGGAATAATAGACCACCTTCAAAGAAAATGGAGTACAGAAACTCAAATAACAGAACAAAAATAAAAAAAAATAATGGAAGGAATTAAGAGAATAAAAATACATACGTTTAGGGAAATGGAGCTAAAATTTTATATCAAATAGTACAGAACCCCAGCCACATTAGCCAACATGTTTCTAGGATTAAGCCCAAACTGCTGGCACTGCAAAAAATTGAAAGGATGGTACACTCACATGTGGTGGGAATGTTATGAGGTCAAAAAAGTATGGGAAAATATAGTAAGAATAATAAACAAGCTCTTTCAAGTAAAGCTGAATATAAACTTTAAATTGATGTCGATGAGTGTTCTAGGTAATGAGATAATAGGGAAAAAGAACCAAGATCTATTAAAAGCGATGATATTAGCTGGTAAAGCAGTAATAGCAGTAGGGTGGAAAGATAAAAATAAATGGACAGAAAGAACCTGGCATAATTATTTGTTTGAATTTGTTCAGTCAGATATAATGGATATAATAAACCAGGATCTACCAGGGGAAGATAGAACATCGAGGATTAAGGAAAAGTGGTAGCTTTACCTGAGCTGGATAAAAGAGGAACAGAAGGAAGTCGTTCCGTGGAAGCTTCAAGCCCTATGCCCCTGGCTGAAAGAAGAAGACTAGATTGAGGGGGGAGGGATGGGGGAGAAAAATTTACAATGGAACAATGAGACAATGGAAAATTGTACATTCTAATTAGTAAACAATAAAAAATTATATATATATATATATGACCAAATCCAGGATTGCCCCACCCCTGGTAAGTTCTGAGACCATCTGCTCCATAGCACAGTCATTGAGAGCATCAAGAAACTCAATCTCTTTCTTTCAACCCGAACACATATTGACCAATCAATCTGCGGGTAGTTAAAATCACCTATTACGACACAGTTTTTACGTTTAGCTGCTATCTTTAATCCTTCCATCATATTATAATCGTCCTCTATCTTTTGATTTGGTGGGTGATAACAAACTGTCATAATTAAATTTCCTTTTGGGCCCTCTATTTCGACCCAAAGCATTTCTAGAAGGGAATCTAATTCTTTGACCTCAGTCTTACTGGACCGTATACCCTCTCTGACATATAGAGCCACCCCACCTCCATCCCTTCCCTCCCTATCCTTCTGATATAACTTATATCTAGGAATCACCGTATCCCACTGATTCTCCTCATTCCACCAAGTTTCTGAAATTCCCACAATGTCTATGTTTCTCCCCAACACTAAACATTCCAACTAACCAATTTTACTACTGGTTGTCATTGCTCCCTTTGGGAGCACTGGGGCTCGGCCTGAGGAGGAGGTGTTGCGAGAGCCCCATTAGGCACGGCTGCACTCATACTCAGTAGCAGTGCAGTGACTGAGACACTTGGCTGAAGCAGAGTGAGTGGGCCCCCTTCAGAACTTTCCCCCATCACAGGGGAAAGAAGCAGAAGTAGGGCTACTTCTCTCTGTGTATCTGCTGCCGGAAGGGTTGGGGCTGACATGGCCCCCATCTGTGGTGTTGCTGGTTCTACCTAGTCCCCATCATCCCCCGTTACCTCTGGGCCTTCTGGCTCTTCCAGCAGCATCCTGTAGTGCAGCTGGTCAATATGCTGGCAGAGGAGTTGCCCCCCCCTCTGTCAATACCTCATAGGAGCAGGGCTGGTAACCATAATCACTCTGGCTGGAAGCCATTCTGGACCACTTGAAAAGTTCTTGGTGTACACTGGGTTGCCCAGGAAGAATCCTCTGGTCACTCCCTGGTTTACCGGGTTGGGGCGCTGCTTCGGAGACTGATCAGTGTGCAACTAGTCCAGATGGGTAGTCAGGTGCCGTCCCATAAGCAGCTCGGCTGGGCTGCAACCAGCGGTGGTGCTCAGGGTCATCCAATTTCTAAAGAGGAGGGCAGCAAGTCTGTGGTTCCCGTCGATGATCCAGCTTAAGGACTCTTTGGTCATGTGCACCATCCGTTCCACTTGGCCGTTGGTAGCCGGGTGGAATGGAGTGGACCAAATATGCCTTATCAGGTACCTTCCCAAGAACTCTTGAAACTCACAGGAGGTAAAGGCTATCCCATTGTCTGTCATGACTGTCGGGTATGCCATTAGTGCAGAAGGCCCACTGGAGAACCTTGATGGCCACCCAGGTGGATGTGACGGGCATCACCACCAACCATTTGATGCATGAGTCCACCAAGATGGAAAAGTTGCCCATGAAAGGGGCCTGCAAAGTCCAGGTGAAGTCGAGACCACAGCATGCACGTCAACTCCCAGCAATGTACGGGGGCAATGGGAGGGTCTGGTCTCATTTCCTGACAGGGCTGTCAGCATTTCACCCATGACTCAATCTCATTGTCCAGGCCAGGCCACCACATGTAGCTCCACCCAAGGGCCTTCATGCAAGGCTTCTAATGCTTGTGCAGTGGCAAAGTACCATTACGTGGCTTCCCCATAATAGGCACCCCTTGTGTGCTGACAGTTCATTGTTGCGGGACGTGAATGCCATAAATTCCAGGCCCACCCGACTAGTGGACCATCCCCTCCCCACCCAGTCCAGAACACAGAAGAGGATGTGGTAGCGGGCTGTCATAATGGCAACATCAGAGGTGTGCAAGGGCCAGTCAGGCAGTGTCTCGATCAGTAGGATCTGGTGCACTGGGGCTGGGTCCACAGAGGGAAGTGGAAGGCGGTTAAGAATGTCCGTATGGCCCATCAACTTCTTGGGACAGTAGACTAGGCTGTAGATGTATGCAGCCAGAAAGATGTTCCACCGGAGGACCTGATCAACAGGATCTGTGGGGTCTGGTGGTCCGGAGCAAGCAGGCCGAGCAGTGGCTTATGGTCCATCACAATGGTGAAGGGCTGCCCCTACAGGTAATCATGAAACTTCTGCACTTGCTCAATGATGGTGAGCTCTTCCTTGTCTATTTGGGAGAAGTTCTGCTCTACTGGTGACAAGGTGTGCGAGTAGTAGGCCACAGGCACTTCCTGGCCATCTGGCAACTGATGACCCAAAACTGCCCCCACTCCATAAGGGGAAGCGTCACATGCTAAGATCACAGGCAAGATCTCATCGAAGTGGTGCAGGACCTCATTTGATATAAGAATGTCCTTGATGGCTTGGAACACAGCTGCTTGTTTCTTTCCCCAGATCCACAGGGCCTTCTTGTCCAAGAGACGGTGGAGCAGCTTCGCCAGGGCTGCTTTGTGGGGCAAGAATGAATGCTAGAAGTTCAGGAGCTCCAAAAATGCCTGAAGCTCAGACTTGGAGCTAGGTGTGGGGGCTTGAACTATGGTGTGGACCTTTTCAGGAGTTGGGTAAATTCCAGTGCCATCAACCGCAAACCCCAGGAACGCAACCCTTGAGACACCCAACAAACACTTTTCCCTCTTTACCTTAAGGCCAGCTGCTCTGAAACATTGCAGCATGAAACAGAGGTGGCAGCTGAACTGCTCTGTGGTAGAGGTGGCAATCAGAACATCATCAAAAAATGGCTGAACTCCCGGGATCCATATGAGGAGAGAGTCCATTAGATTTTGAAATATTCCTGGGGCCATGCTTACCCTGAACTGCAACTGTTTTACTCTAAAAGCCCCCTGGTGGGTGACGATCATTTGGGCCTCAGCGGTCTGGTCATCCATCGGGAGCTGATGGTAAGCCTGGGCAAGATCCAGCTTTCCAAAAAGTGTTGAGCCCACGAGGGAAGCCAGGATGTGGCTGACAACGAGAACCGAGTATGCATGGTCCTGGAGCGCTTTGTTTTTGGTGCACTTGTAGTCTGTGCAGATGCAGATTTAGGGTTTCCCAGAGGGCATGTGGAACTGGTTCCAAGACTTCCTGGTCCACAAGGCAGTCTAGTTTGTCCTCAATTTTTGGTTTCAGCATGAACGGGACGCGCCGAGCCTTCAGCCTTATGGGCTGGACCACCGGGTTGAGCTGCAAGGAGACCGGTGGTCCTGTGTAGCAGCCGAGAGCCCTGTCAAAACTTCGGGGAACTCTGTGCATATGTGCATGAAGCTTGGAGGCTGCACCTGATTTATCCCAATAACCTCAATTCCCAGAAGTGTGAACCACTAGTAGAGTGGTAAGCTTGCCCCCCCCCCCCCCCACAAAGTCCAGCATGCCATTGAAGTGCTTAAACTGAATATAGAATCTGCCCCACCCCTTAATATGTACAGGGTTCTTTTGGAAGTCCCTCAGCAATAGTCCTGCTGGCTGCAGTGGAGGGCCACCATTTGGGCAAAATTTTTTAAGGGTGTCCTCTGAAATAATTGATATGAAGGGCGCTGAGTCTATTTCCATTACGCAGGGGACCCCATCAATTAATAGTCACTTTAATTTCTTCAGGGGTGTCCTGGGGCATATTCAGTATCTGTAGGCTGGTGGAGGCAGTGGTGTGCAGCTCGCTGACTCTTGGTAGGTCGCCTGGCATCTTCTGTTCACCTTGGGCTGGCAGGCCCAGATGATGTGACCCACCTTGCCTTCTGGAATTGGCAGTCTTTGTCAGGGCTTTGTTCTTTCAAATTATTGGGAGCTGCTGGTAAGCCTGGGCAAGATCCACATATGTATCCATGTGTGAGAAACCAGGAGCTTGAGTTTGGCAGAGATGGAAAGAGAAGACAGACTCCTATAAATTGGCCAAAATACCTTTGGGATACAGTCTCTCTCTCGCTCTCTCTCTCTCTGGGGATCTGATGCACGGTGGCAGCTGTGCTCCCCTGTAGGAGTGCCTCATTGCTTCCATCTATGCTCTGCTTGTATATATGTGTATGAAGTGAATGTTACAAAACACGGTAAGTCTCCAGCACTCTGTCTTCTTAAGGGAACCTGGTTAAGTACTCTTCTTGAACAACTCACTGCCTGGGGAAGCAGGGAACTTGTAACATATGCATAACGTTGTGCTATGCACCTCTCCTGCAGTGTATGCACAAGAAAGGAAGGCAGATAATGACCCTGGACCAAGCCAGGGACATAGTCAAACAGAGATTATAAGACATTGAGAGACAGAATGATATTGCCAAAGTCTCAGATTATTTAGCTCCCCCCCCAAAGGAGATATGTGCTAGCTCCAGCCTCCTATCTCTCAAATCTAGCAATACCATCCCACAGAAGGGCCTTTTCTATGGCCCGTTGCAATATCTTTCCTTCAGCAGTCGTCGAGGGCCGCTTTAAAAAGGTGCCTATGGCTGAGCAGGTCTGCCCTTGTGGTGCAAATAAAGTGGAAACGATTGACCATGTGTTGCTTGGGTGTGGCCTTTAACTAGGCATACGCACCAGGTACATCTATTCTTTGTTTGAGGGATGCCTGGGGTTCTCTGAGTATAAAATCAGATTCTAACCCCCAATTTACATCTAATTGTGCCAAATTCTTGGCGGCAGCTAGGAGAATTCGTGAGGATTATGTAACGAAGGAGTCTTGAAACAGTTTGTTTTTAAATTATTTTTGAATATTCCCAAGCTTGTATTTTACTTTATCCTAATCTCTGAGTACTCTGTATACCACCATAAATGCTATTGAAACTGAAACAAATGTCAATCAGTGTATTTTAGTTAATATTTTACTGGCGCTGTATCATCTTTTAATTTTTTATCTGTATTTTTCATATCATATGTTGTACCTTTTTAGGTCCCTCTAGATTTTTACCATTTTTCTGGGGGTGTTGTTGGTCTGCATTGTACTGTGTATTTGGTCATGGACCGTAATAAAGCAAATGGACTTGAATTGAATATGCAGTGGTGGGAGGAATTTTCTAACCAAAACACTGACTTCAGGCATCTGATATTTCATTATCAGTGCTAGCATGCATAATCAGTGCTAGCATACATAACCAGATAGAATACAATGGAATGGGTGTGTGAGTGGGTGGGTGGGTGTCTCGGGTTTACACAGTTCAGACTGCAATCCAGCTCAAAATTCAGCAGCCGTTTCCAAGCTCAGATCTCTTTCAGGCATACCTGACAGGATGAAAAGCTGTCAGAGATTTATTCTCACATGTTGTTGAGGACAGAACAAAAAGTAATTGGCTTTAAGATGCAGCAGTGAAAAAATATATAAGTTAATTCTGGAGAAAATGGAACAAGCTGGCAAGAGAGGATGTGTTATCACCTCTGCTGGAAATATCCAAGGCTAGGCTACTCTATGAAGGACTCTCCTGGGACTATGAAATCAATTCTGTCATGATGCAGTGGAATGCACTAAACTTCCCGTCTTGTCCTAATGATTCAGCTGAGAAATGTGACCATCTATATTGAGGTATATACATAGCTTACAGAAATCGTTCAAATGAAAATGAGGACCAGTTCTGTTCTGATAGATTTTTTTTTTGTTTAATTAATAGAGATCAAGTGCACTATTTTCCATTGGAGATTTTCTATTTAGACAAACGAGTGGAAATTCTTTTGTCAGGTTCTTTTTAAGGAACATTAGTAGCCATAGCCAGAGAACATGTGGCTATTAACGTGCACCTAGTCATGTTATTTATTGGTGGAAGGAAGTCTTGAGTGGACAACATGGCCAATAAAGCAGTATCCCATAGTATGTGGTACAGCGCACAAAACAGGGACCATCGGCACTCTTTTGTCATATTATGATGGTTGCAGGGAATATTTCGAAACAGCAGCTACTTTCACCAGAGACATATATTGGTTTTTGAATTTCCTCTGGTTGCATATCACACAAAGGCATGTCTTGTACACAAACATGTGCCCAACTGTTAGATTTTCATGCCCTTAGAAGCCTCGCCGTTGTTGATTGCAAGAGACTGATGACCTTAATGAGAAAAGCCCAAGACGTGACATACTACAAATGACTACCATTAATGTGTGTCTTTGAACTTCCTCTTTTCAAAGGAATCCAAACTAGCTTTTCTAACGGTGAAAAGGGGAGGATGGGGGGGGGGGGGGGTCCCCTTTGACAAAAAATAATAATAATACAAAGCTATGCTAGGGATCATAGGGTTGGCATGAACAAGATACCCACTATGAAAATAGGAACATATGAAGCTGCCTTATACTGAATCAGACCCTTGGTCCATCAAAGTCTGTATTGTCTTCTCAGACTGGCAGCGGCTCTCCAGGGTCTCAAGCTGAGGTTTTTCACACTTATTTGCCTGGACCCTTTTTTGGAGATGCCAGGGATTGAACCTGGGACCTTCTGCTTCCCAAGCAGATGCTCTGCCACTGAGCCACCGTCCCTCCCCAATATCTATGAATAGATATCTACATATCTGTTCGTGCTTAATTGTTTTTATGAAGGCATTACTTTTATTTTAAAATTGTTCTCTTATACGATGCATTCACACTTCATATGAGTGACAAAAATTGTCAGGGAAGTCTGTGGGAGCAGCTTTGTTACAAGGCAGGCTGAGTTCAGACCGCTGGCTAAGGATGGCAGCGTGCTGACCCAGAAGTGAGCCAACAGAAAGAGGAGCACCCCAGAGTGTCCGGATGGCCTACAGAACAGGGATGGGCCGTGGGCACCCCAGGGGAGCATCCAGAGTGCTCGTGCACCTGTTTGATGCTCCCCAGGTGCTCCCTGGGTACTTCCTGGCCATCCAGACAGCCAGGGAGGTGCCTCAGAGGTACCCCGGCGATTAGGCATCACTTTGTGGTACCGCTTTGGGCCAGCCTTATTGCTGGTAGTGATAGGGTGATGGTGGGACCAGGATGGCAAGCCGATGTGCGCACGTTGAGGCGATTTTTGTGTGTGTGCACATCAACCATCCCTGGGGTGGCTTAAACGGTCCATCTGGCACCAGCTGCAGAGTGGTAAGCTGCAGTACTGCAGTCCAAGCTCTGCTCACAACCTGAGTTTGATCCCAGCAGAAGCTGGGTTCAGGTAGCCAGCTCGAGGTTGACTCAGCCTTCCGTCCTGCTGAGGTCAGTAAAATGAGTACCCAGCTTGCTGGGGGGAAAGTGTAGATGACTGGGGAAGGTAATGGCAAACTACCCCATAAAAGTCCGCCAAGAAAACACGGGCCTGGCAACACTACCCATCCTATGCCTTTTTTGTGTGTGTGCATGCATGCTTTAACATGTTTTATTGTTTGCCACCTCAAAACTCTAAGTTGGGTAAAAAGGCAGCCTAAAAATGTTTAAAATAAAATAAACCTTGGGACTTTGCTTTCTTAAGAGCCTTTTGTTCCTGGGCCATTTAGCAACCTGTTATGATGCTAAATTTAAGAGTCCCGTGGTGCAGAGTGTTAAAGCTGCAGTACTGCAGTCCTAAGCTCTGCTCACGACCTGAGTTCGATCCCTGGCAGAAGCTGGGTTTTCAGGTAGCCAACTCGAGGTTGACTCAGCCTTCCATCCTGCTGAGGTCAGTAAAATGAGTACCCAGCTTGCTGGGGGTAAAATGTAGATGACTGGGGAAGGTAATGGCAAACTACCCCATAAAAGTCCGCCAAGAAAACATCATGATGTGACATCACCCCATAGGTCAGTAATGACTTGGTGCTTGCACAGGGGACTACTTACTACCTTTAAAGTACCTCTGAGTGGTAATTCACACCAGAAGGACAGATGCTGTTTCATTGTTCCAGCTACCTACTTCTGTGATCTGAGGAAAGGCATTCTTAGTGGTGGTATCACTTGATCTGGAAGCTGAAGATTCATGTGGATAGAACCTCTTACTTAAGACTGCTTTAGAGAAGACATTCTTGAGTATCTGCCGGGTTGGCTCACACTGCTCTGATGAAGGAAGACGATATTAAAAGAAATCAGGAAGAATATTCCATACCTTCTTGAGTGAGCATAATCCAAACTAGCTTTTCTAATGGTGAAAAGGGGAGGATGGGAGTCCCCTTTGACAAAAAAAAATAATAATAATACAAAGCTATGCTAGGGATCATAGGGCTGGCATGAACAAGAGCCAAGTGGGTGGAGGCTGTAGTAAAGAGGGTTATTAGGTAAAACTGGGTGGAAAAGATGGCTGGACTCACCTAATCTATCATCTTCATCTCTGCAGCAAAAGAAAAACATTTGCTATGTATTTGGGGGTTTTTTTATTCTGCATTTTGTTTCAAGACTTTAGGGCAGAAGGTCTACTCTCTCCCCCACGTTGTCTCCATAACTCTGTGAAGTAAATTAAGCTGAGAGAGAATGAGTTTTGAAGTGGGTTAATCTAGAAAGAATAACTCTCCCAAGGCTGCCTACACTGCAATCCTAAACAGAAGTAGATTTAGGCGGGTGTAAGGACTGTGCTGTCAGTGAGCTATGCAGCAGAGCAAATATTTGTATTTTGGTCTCGCTGGGTCTTCCCAAATTTTATTTTCTGCTGGAAGGAAACCGAAATGGACCACAAGATTCATCAGAACTATGAATAGTAACATAGTGGGACTGGGGTGATCTTTTCATCCCCAGTAGTAAGATGAGTGGAGGCAGTTCCTCCACTATAATAGGGCACTTCCCAAAATTGTTATTTTCTACCACTGCTTTCCAGGCTGGCAGGGAAAATATTGTGGGGCTTCACTTGTGTTGCTGCAAATCCTAGAGCATTGGTGCAACGCGATGATGGCATTTCTGTTTTTTTCACCAGAAATGATATGGTGTGTTGTGACAAAGTTAGCTCAACCATCCCTGCAATGCAGAAATTCCCAGAAGGTTGTCGGTTGCAACTGGCAACCTTCAGTAAGATGGCATGAATGATGAAGATCCAAAATCCCATAGACCTGTCTCTCTTTGGGCTATGGCCTGCGGTGTTTCTAATCCTGACACTGTACATGATTACTATGTGTTTTATATACAGGGGAGGGGGAAGTATCTTGCTGACAAATTAGATTTCTATTCTCTAAGCAGCACACAAAGTATGCTATTCTAACATTCCCCCTAATGCACTCACAGATCTACAGGCCTTCAAATGATGGTAATTATTAAGGATATTACTTTTGTAGAATGGGAACAGCATGAAAATCTACCCTGAGCTTAATGGTAGCACAATCAACTACTGCTTATCTTTTCTCTCTGACTATATTTAGTATAAGTATTTGTTTATATATATATATATATATATATATATATATATATATATATATATATATATATATATATATATATATATATATATATATATATATATATATATATATATATATATATATACATATACACACACACACACACACTGCTTGTTTGGGGGGGGGGTGGCAGTGGTTGTTTTTACTGACTCTGTTGTGTGCTCTCATTTTCTGTTCTGGAACCCTGCTGGCATAAACATTAGATTGGCTCTTAATGCTGTTTTTTTAGAAGCACTCTGACTTGCAGAAAATTAAAACTAATCCTACTTTTTTCTTTGGAAAACAAAACAAGAAAGCTACTCCTTGAATTTCTTTTGGAAAGACGAAGAATGCAAGGCTGAGTGGTGTCATATTCAAACAGTAAGTGGGATCCATTCAGCTTTTTTTTTTTTGTTCAGTCTGGCCTAAGTCTAATTCTTTTCTATAGCCTCTATCCCAAATGGGTTCTGTCCTTTCAGGTCCCCTAATGCCTAGCATTGGACATTCTGAGCAATCAAAGAATGTGTGGCAAAGCACCCCTGTCTTTCCCCCTCAAGGGTTAATTTGAATGGTAATGGACTCATCCACTGTGCAGGTGTTACTAATCTCAGTTTACGTAGTACTTATCATCTTCAAAGCCAGAGTTGGGAATAGGGTGGCCATAGTGTCTGAAGGCCAGCCAGGTACACCTTCCGGTGACGTCACTTCCGGTGATGTCATGCCACCGCCGGAAACAGGAAGTGACATCACTTCCTGTGACATCATTTTCCCCGCGCCACCTGCTGGAAGCAGGAAGTGACATCACTTCCTGTGACATCATTTCCCCCAAATGACATCATTTCCCCCAAATGCCACTGCCGGAAACAGGAACTGACTTCACAGCACTTCCTGTGACGTCCCCAAAAACCCCCCAAATATCACCGCCGGAAACACCAAGATTATTTATAGAGAGGGAAAGGGGGAAGTAAAGTTAAATGAAACTCTTTTTTTTACTTTTTTCAAAGTGAGAAGACTAGAGAGAACAGGTTCCACGCTGAGAAGCCAGTCAGATTCCAGTGAGATTCCAGTGAGACTGTGCTGCATAATGCAGCCAATTTATTTTGTCCTGTTTGCTCTGTTGGCTTTATCTGCGCCACCTTCATCACTTTCGGGGTGTGGATCCCCCAGTGGGGTGGTCTCCCGACTCCCTCCACCGGCTGTTTCTGATAGCCCTGCGCCCCCTCTTTCATTTGATATGTGTCCCGTGCGGGTGCCACCCTTCGGCACGCCGAAGCGACCAGCGCTGGCCTCTCTGCCGCCTCCCCGGCCTCCGCCACCGCCGCCGGGCCCCGCGCGCGGGCGGGGAAGGTGGCGAGTGAGGGAGGGAGGGGCCCTGCGCACGCGCAGGGACGCTCCCTCCCTCCCTCGCCGCCTTCCCAGCCGGCGCGCGCGGCCCACCGGCTCTCTGGCTGGCTAAACCGGGACCTCTAATGGTCCCGGTATAGCCAGCCCGGGAGGCGGGAATAGGGGGTGCCCGGGATGGTCTGGTGCCCGGGACGGACTTTCCCGGGTGCCCGGGACGGTCTGGCCACCCTAGTTGAGAACATGATAGCTTCTCATGAGAACTTGTAGTCTCTGGATGGAAGTGGAGAGGTCAGGAATGGTGAGATATTTTTCTAGAGGATTCTAGCAAGACTGTATGCTGATTGGGTGTCATCTAGGGTTGCCAGGTCCAAATCAGAAAATATCTGGGTACTTTGGGGTTAGAGCCATGAGACTCTGAGGGTAGAGTCAGGAAACTTTCCCATTCCCTAAAATAAATAAATAAATTACAGCAGTGCAGTTCCCCTGAATACAGCATTTCCCTGTCCCCAGCAGCTGCACTTCCACTAAATGAAAGTGAACACACACACTCTCTCTTACAGAGCAACCAAAATAAATACAGTTTGCAAGCATACACTTTTGTGATCTTACTGGGGCAATTTACTCACAGGAGTTGCTGAATGTAACCATCTGCTGTATTTCAACCAACTTCTTCAGACTAACAGGAGAAGGAAAGCAGAGCAGCCTAGGGGGTGGAGTTTTCCTCCAAACGAACAGAGGGACTCTGCTGGCTTCTCTTCCTTTCTCACTTGGTTCACACACTCATTGGGAAGATCCACGTGGCTCTGCCTACTCACTGTGCCCATTCAGCTTTCATTTTGCTCAAATTTAAAGGCACACACATAGTCCAAAACACAGGGAATTTGCAGGCTTCTTTTAAGCCTGCAGAGATTTAAAGGCCCATGGAGGCTGTTGGGGTGGAACTTCCCTTGCTAGCCAGCTGTTAGATAGTTAAGCTAGTTTTCTTGTTTTCCTGCTGTATGATTCTGAGATAATGTGTTGCTTGTAGTTTGAATTTTTAATTCTATTTTATTGTTTCCTTATATATTAATTTTATTGTATTATTTCTGGTTTTTAATTTGTGAGTTTTTAATTGTTATTTAATTTATATGGTGATCCACCCTGAGCCCACCTATGGGAAAGGGAGGAATATAAGCTAACAAAAATAACTAACTCACTCACTCCCTCTGCTAAAAATCAAATAAACATCATAAAAATTTAAAATAAAATTTAAAAAATAAAATGTATTATTGGTTACTTATGTACAATTGCCCTGGGGTTCATTTCCCTATCCCCAGCAGCTGTACTTCCACTAAATGAAAGTGAACACACACACACTCTCTCTCTCTCTCTTAGAAAGCAGCCAAAATAAATGCAGTTTGCAAACATACACTTTTGTGATCTCATTGGGGCAATTGCCATGGGGTTCAGCATTGGATTTCTTGACAAAGGGGATATGTGGGAAAGCCAGCAAGATCTTACCCATGTAAGGGATTCTTCATATTTGGGATTCCCAGAGGCATCATGTATGTTTAGTTTCACTCCAAGGATATCTAAAGGTTTCAGTATTGCAACAGCATGCCTAGTGGTCTTACATAGAAGACTGTACTGTGCTCTTTGAGTCTTTCATATTAGTGCCTAATGCCTAGCTCATGAACTGTAATAGTAAAGTGTATTTGGCTGGAGGGCTAGCAGTACAAGATGAGAGGGGATTGACCAAAGCCACTGAAAGTGAAGATAGCTCCAATCTATGTTGATCTCATTGTTTTACAATTTGTATGTTGTATAGTGTGCATTTTATGTTTTTATTGTGACATTGTAATGTATTTATGTAACCCACCTTGAGCCTGCCTTGGTGGGATGGACAGGATAGAAATATCATAAAATAAATAAATAAACACAGAGAAAGAAGAAGAAGAGCATGGATTTATACCCTGTCCTTCTCTCTGAATCGGAGCCTCAGAGCGGCTTACAATCTCCTTTATCTTCTTCCCCCACAACAGACACCCTGTGAAGTAGGCGGGGCTAAGAGAGCTCTTCCACAAGCTGCCCTTTCAAGGACAACCTCTGTGAGAGCTATGGCTGACCCAATTTGAGTGTACAGTCTCCCAAACTTGGTGCCACCAGATCCCTAGATCCTCTTATTCTGGGCTGTGTGAAGATGGTAGACTTGATTGGATGCCTGCCACCTCATCCAAAGCCCTGGCAGAACAGCTCTATTTTACAGACCCTGTGGAATACTAATAGATCTCACAGCGTTCTGATCTTATGGGAGCTTGTTCCACCAGGCTGGTGGAAACTGGGACCAATTTCTCACTAGGTTTGTTCCAGTCTTGGAGCCCTTTCTCCCCCCCACCCCCCACCCCACCGGCGCTTCTGTCTGATTTTGCACAAGTTGCCACAGGGCTGCAACTTGCTCTGCCTCTTTCCCATGGCAAGCAAGATCCTCTGAAAACCAGTTTCTGCTTGCCGTGGGAAAGAGGCAGGGCAAGTTGCAGCCCCAAGGCAACTTGTGTGAAATTGGACAGAAGCGCTGATGGGAAAAGGGCTCTGAGACCAGAACAAGCCTACTGAGAAATCAGTCTGGGTCATCAAGTCTAGTGCAACTCTTTAACCATGACACTACACTGCCTTTCAAAATGGTGCTTAGAAAATCTCTTAAGTTTAAAATCTCAAAATCTATTAGGTTTGATCATAATTGTTTTGTTATTGCCTTCTCTTTAATCCTCCTCCTCCTCTCTCCTGCTTCTCTGTCAAGTGGGAGGAAAGCTTTGTCTTTAGGATCTGAGTTTCTATTGTGCTAAAGTTACGCAGAAGACTGGCTTTTACAGCCAATTCTCAACCTTCTTCAAAACCATACGCCATCAAGGCCCCCTACCTCCAAAGGAGGCCTTGGACACCACTTCCCAAATAGTTTGGAATTACTCTCAGAAGAACCCATCATTCTTCCCCCATCTTTTATGGCAGCACATTACAGACATGCGGCTGTTTCTTTGCTGCTGAATTTGACGGTGCCATAAGCCCCACTCAGGAGCTACAGCCAACTGGGTGTAGGGCATGGTATCTTGCCTCACCAGACAGACAGGCACAAACTTCAAGTGTTACTGTTGAAATAAAGTTGGCAGTGTTGAATAAGGCACTGTGTCACAAAGTATGCAACACTTGGAATGTACTCTTCTTCACAGCAAATGTATGAAGGTCAGGATAGGGCAAGAAAGCCATGTTATAAAGTAGTAGCAGCGCTACATAAAGAATGGGAGGAGAGTTAGAGGCCTTAATAGGGAGCTTTTCCCATCTTTTTGTGCCTTCATAATAAACAATCACCCATTCGTGACAAGTTGTTAAGAGAAAGAAGTCATCAGAAACATCTTGAGGAGGTAAAAAAATTACACCGATTTCAATCACAGCCCTAATCATAAAGTCATTATCATTGCTGAGATTAGCATAAGAATGACAATTAGCCGGGTATTAAACCGCAATCATCTGTCTCAGAAATTTAATAAAGAATCTGTTTGATCAATATTCAAAACCATTAGCCAGGCTGACAAGACCACTTCCCTTGTTTTTAGTTTCAGAAGTAGGAGATACTTACGTACATGCATCTACATATTTTTCCCCCCAAAAGCTTTCAGTCTTTAATTAAACCTCAACAAGGCAGGAACTAAAAAAGAAAGTCCAGAAATCAGATGCAGCAAATTCTTCCCTGAAGCAGATTTTCATTCTTTAATATACTTTTTTTGTTGTTGTTGTTTTGTCATTGGTATGTTGCATGGCTGCAGCCTTGTCTGAATGTAATGAGTGACATTTAAAACAAAAAAACACTTTCCTTGGCAGCGTTCACTATCATCAACAAGTCGCTGTCCTTTGCACGTACAGTGTCAGCACAACAGGGTCATTTATTCCCAGGCTTTGGATCTTTAGGGTTGGATCTGATAAGCTTTTCCTTTATTGTGATAGAGGAGGGGTTTTCCTTTCATCACCCTAAAAGCTATGCTGCAGAAGCAGTGTAGGATGTGCAATACAGTGAGTCTTTTAAAGAAATGTCTTTTAATGTAGTGAGTCTTTTAAAGTAAAGTAAAGTAAAGTAAAGTAAAGTAAAGTGAAGTGAAGTAAAGTAGGGTGAGGTAAAGTAAAGTGAAATGAAGTAAAGCAAAGCAAAGCGAAGTGAGGTGAAGTGAAGTAAAGTAAAGTAAGTAAAGTAAAGCAGAGTGAAGTAAAGTAGAGTGAGGCGAGGTAAAGTGAAGTAAAGTAAAGCAAAGTGAGGTGAGGCGAGGTAAAGTAAAGTAAAGTAAAGTAGGTGAAGTTAAAATGAAGTGAAGTTGAGTAAATTAAAGTAAGTGAAGTGAAGTAAAGTAGAGTAAAGTAAACTGTGGTAAAGTATAGTAAAGTAAAGAAAAGAAAAGTGAGGTAAAGTAAAGTAAAGAGTGGAATGTAGTGAGTCTTTTAAAAAGCTGACTGGATCTAACCCTTGGGGTGCTAAACTCATGTGCACAAATACCAGTGACATGGGATCTTGCTTATATGCTTAAACATACACATGCACACATTTACATTCTTATCATCCCATTAAAACTGTATCTGAATCACTGGCTTATTATTTGAACTGGCTTTGAGTTGCTTATGCAAGTATCTATCAGTACGGTTGTACATAATGCCCCCAATTTTTTTTCCAGCAAGCATTCCATGTAGTATCCTGTTTCACACGGTCACCAACCAGGTGCTTTGGAAGACCAAAAAACAGGGCATAGAGGTCAAGGCCTTCCCATAGGCTGCCTCCTAGCACTGGCATTCAGAATTGTCCTGCCTCTGAACATGGGGGTGCCCTTCAGTTACCACACCTAGATGTCGCTGATGAAGCTTTCATCCGTGAATCTGTCTAATCTCCTTTTAAAGCTGCTGTGCCCACTGCCGCTGAATTCCACAATTAAATTACTAATGGAGTAAACTTTTGTTCATTCTGAACATATTGTCCATCGAGTTCAATGGGTGCCCCTGAGTTCTAATACTATGGGAGAGAGAGAAAATGCTATATCTAGTCACATTAACCCCGTGCACAATTTGATAAATCCGTCAACTTCCCCCTTAGTTGTCTTCTTTCTAAATTGAAAAGTCCCAGACTTCCCTCACAGGGAGCATTGCCAGGCTGAGCCTAGCAACCAGTGAGAAGCTTGGGGGGGACCATCGGGGAGTGTGATGTTGGCGATGATGGCACCAGTATCGCTTTGCCACTCCAGGCACGACCAAGAAGAGAAAAAACAGCCATTCAACTAAGCTCTGCTCCAGCAACCAATCGCTTTTTTGGGGAGTGGATTTTGGAGAGAAGCACAGCAAGAATTCAGATGTGCCTCTGGAAGAATGCAGTATTAGTTTGGGTCTGCCTCAGTAAAAGAGCAGACAGTCTGAAGACAGCTCAGCCTGGTAGCATGGCAGAGAAAAGAATACCCAGTTGTTAGGCCTGTCTCTGGTGAGGAGTAGATCTTGAGGAATCCTGTGGGGGTGAAAGGATCCAGCCTAGTGACTAGTCAGTAAAAGCCTGTTTGTACCTTTCAGCATTAAACCATAACTAGCTTTAATTTACGTGCCTCAGCCAGGTTTCTTCTTTGACTATCTGGGAACCTGTGCTGCTGATCTGTTCTTTAAAACCAACCTGTAAATAAATAAATCTTTGTTATTTACATACAGCTCTTGCCTCAGCGATGTCCATGTTTGGTCACCATAAAACTTAGCTCACGGCAGTAAACCCCAAGCCTTTGAACTCTCTTCCCTAAGAATATCTAGTAACTGAGGGGAAGTGTCCTGTTCAAAACAAACCTGGTTCCCTAAAATCATAAGAAGCTTTGTGGTTTCCCTTCACTTGGTAGAAAAGGCCCATCGCAGGTAGATCTGGGAATCTCTGGAAACCATAGAGTTTCCAGTGATGCCTAGAGCTATCCATTGTCACTTCTGGGTTGTACCTGGAAAGATACCACCACAGAGGCCAGCAGTGTGGCTGTTTTTATTTTTCTCCTGCTGCTGCTCAGAGCACTGGTGAGCAACAGCCTACTTATAAGAAAGCTGCTTCAACACCTTAATCATCTGAATTGCTCTCTTCTGTTCTTTTTTCCGGGTCTGCAGTATTCTTTTTTTGAGATACAGCCATTGGAACTGTACAAAATATTCCAACTGAGGCACCGCCATAGCTCCACAGAAGAACAAGACAATATTTGCGGTTTTTATTGCTGACAATCCTCCGTGTGGAATTTTCCATTCGTACTGATGCCACATGTGATCGCATGGTCAATTTGATCCATCATAGCCACCCCCATCCTCAGATTTCATTTGCACATTCACACATGCACATCTGCCCCCCATGACCTGCCCAGTCTTACCTCATCGCAGGACAGGCTGGGACAGGAGTAAACAGCCACCAGGAACTTCCCAGTAGCAAATCACTGAAGCACACGCATGGCCCCTTTTCCAACTATCTGAATGGCCAGGGCACACCATTCATGCATCCCCCTCCACATGCAGGAGCAGTGTAAATGCTCCTCTCAGCATGCATGCAGCCCGTGCCTGTCACCAGGGTGTCTGATCACCGCGGCACACCTCAACCTGGGATGGCTTTTTCAAAGCTGGGAGCTTGCATGCTGGATAAAACTTTGTTGGTCTTAAAGGTGCTACTGGACTCCTACTTTGTTCCATGGAATATCAATTCACTGTAACCCTAAAATGTCTCAGTATCTGACTCAGCATATATTTAAAGGTAGTTTTGTTGTTGTTGTTGTTATTCCAAGGTGCATCACCTTATGTTTACTAATACTGAACATCATTTGTCATGGTGTTGCCCAATTACACAATTTAGAGACAACCTCTGGTAGTTCTTCACAATTCACCTTGGTTCCGAATCCGATCATCCCGAATAATTTGATAGTAACTGCACATTTTACCACCACACTACTCACCCCCAATTCAAATGGGTGACAGTTTCAAAAGACTTTGTTCACATGAGTGAAGCAGTCAGGGCTTTCTTTGTAGCAGGAACTCCTTTGCATATTAGGCCACACACCCCTGATGTAGCCAATAGGGGTGTGCATTCGGTTCAGCCGAACCGAATAATCCGCCAAATACCCCCTGATTTGGAAGTATTCGGCACTGAATACTTCCGAATCAATATTCGGAAGTATTCAGAAATACATAGAAAAGGCAGGAAAGGAGCTTTTGCAGCCTCAGGGAAGCTGCTTGCCTCCTTTTCCGCCTTTGGAAGCCTTTTCCAGCCTCTCCCATAGCCTCCCTGGAATCAGGGTGGGGGAGGGGGAGAGGAGTCCCAGCAGCCAATCCAAAGCATGCATTTTGCAAATGCATGCATCCTTGCAGGGCTGTGGGTGTGGGGTATTGCTGATGGCTGGGCTAATCCCAGCCATCAGCAACATTGTTGTTCTTTTGTTTACTTGGGCATCCAAGTAAGCACTGTTCTTTGGCCAATCACAAAGCAGTGGTATTCTTTTGAAATCCCTCTGTGGGGCCAGAGAACCTTTTTAAGGGGTCTGACTGCATTGCTGTTGCTGGACTGCTGTGTGACAGAGAGAGAGATTGTGCTGCGTTGGCCCTTGGCTCAGTAGCTGCTGCTCTCTCTGTCTCAGCCTTGCCTGGCCTGCCTAGAGAAGAGAAGATATAGAAGGTAAGACTTGGGGTTCTTGTTTTTATTTTAGTTAGGATAAAAGTGAAAAGACTTTTTAAGACTCTGAGTCCCTTCACTTATCCATATTTGGGTGGGTGGTATATTGGGGTTAGGGTTAGGAAGCTCTCTTGGGAGGCCTGGGGGAGCAGGGGTAGGGGGGGTTGGCCAATATCTAACTTTAGTAAAAGGACATTTAAAAGTGCATTGTCCTTTTACTTTTACTGATTTTGGTGGCTTGGATTTCTAGGGGTTAGGTTGAAAAAGCTATTTGGAGGGAGGGTTGGTTAAGTTGCTGTATTGTTATTGCTGTATTATTCTGTTTTAAAAGGATTCTCCATTTGAATTATTGCTGTATTGTGGTGCTGGCATTCCTTTTTTCTTCTGGTTCTTGGAGGGCGGTGCTGTTTGACCTAATTTTTATTGTTAAAAGTTCAGGTTTTTTAACAGTTGAGTTTGTTGGACTTTTCTCAGTTGGATTTGTTGCTGTTGGTTTTGCATCCTATCCTGTTGTCCCTTTTCCTTGTTCTGTTGTGTTTTTTTTTTGGGGGGGGGGTGGACTGGTTTGGGCTGAAGTTTTTTATTGTTAAAAGTTTGTCTTTTAACAGTTGAGTTTGTTGGACTTTTCTCAGTTGGATTTGTTGCTGTTGGTTTTGCATCCTGTCCTGATGTCCCTTTTCCTTGTTCTGTTTTTGGGGGAGGGGGGTGGGTTAAAAGTTAAGCTTTTTTCTGTCATGCTTTGGGTTTTTTAAATTATCTCTGGTTGGTGTGAGGGAGTTGGTGTGTGTGGGCTGTGTGCGATGGGTCACTTTCATGTTTTTATAAAGTTATTTTTGGAGTCTGCAAGTGTTTTTGGTTTTGCTAGAGTCACTAAATAGGATGCTCCACTAATAAGGGTATTTTTAGGGATTGTGTTTTTGAAATTAAAAAAAAAGAATTAATCCAGTTTAGGGCTTTATATTCCTTCAAAATTCAACTAGGCCAGATAGGGGCAATTTAAAAAGATTTTAGGTTTCTCATAAAAGGCAGTGTGACTACTAGACCACATCAGGCTCCCTTTTAAAGAGACTAGGGTTGCAGTGCATCTTGCTTTCAGCAATTGAAAGCTGGTGCATTCTTAGATTTCTATAGGGTTAACCACAGCTTCTCTGTAGTCATAGGGGACACCTGATTTCTAGTTTGCAAGGAAATCTGATTTGTTCCAGGAACTAGTTAGGAGAAGTTTAACTAGGAGGATATAACAAGGAATGCCTTCAGCTCAAGGTAGTCTTTTAAAAATTGTAGCCAGGTAGAGGCAGGATCACCTAGTCTCCTAAACTTTACCAGATTACTACTACCCCAAACCAAAGGAGGACAGGTTAGGGACCAAACAAGTTTTGGTGGGAGGGTTTTTAAAAAGAAGTCAGGCCACCTGTTGGTTCAGGGTACAGTGTAGTGAGTTAGGTTTGCAAAAAACCCCACTCTCAGTTCAGGTTGTGTGAGACTGGTCAAGGGTGACATGAGTGACAGGCAGCAGAAGAGGGGCCCTGGGGGCAAGGCCAAGAAGAAGACTAAAGGGGTGGAGGGGAGGGGGAGGACCCAGTTTCCCCCCACCAGCACCTGTGTGTAGGGCCACTCCACAGCCACCTTCCAGCACTCCAACCTCTGGCCGGAGTGTGATGAAAAAGAAGGGCCCTTCATCGAAGCTGCTGCTGGGGCGCCCTCAGCAGAGGTGCCATTAGGTGAGTGAGCTGGGAGGACAGTCAAAAACAGACCAGATCATCCGGGCACTGATTGTGCAGGAACTTAAGTGGGTTGAGGGGGAAGCGCACATAACAGTAAGGGGTTCCAAAACCGATCAGCAGGGGAAGGGGGCCCTGGTAAAGTTGGGTCCATGTTCAGACAGGGAACTCTGCTCAGTCACAGCGCTGTCTCAGTATTTGGCATTGAGGGGAAGCGAGGCCTGCTGGCTGTTTTGTCATGCAAATGGGAATCTGCTGACAAAACATCAGTTTTGGGTCATCACCAGCAGGGCCCTAGCAAAACTGGGCCTGTCTGTGTCACGAGTTGGGGCCAGGCCAGGCGAAGTTCAGGGGCAGTCCAAGGTCTGTAGCTGGTGAGCAAAGAGGGTTCAAAGCGCCAAAACCAAATCACAGTCCAGGTATCGCAGGTCAGAGGTTCAGAAGCCGAAGTCAGGGGGTCCAAAAGTCAAAGCCAACGTCAAGGGGTCCAAAAGCCAAGGTCAGAAGCCAGAGTGGATGCTAGAACATCAGGTAAGTGACTAGTTGCTTCCACAAAGCCTTCTCCCAAAGCCCACAGCTATATAGCCCTCTGCTGTCTGTTGCCCATTTGGACTAATAGCTGACTCAGAGGGCGGCCAGGATCCTGCTGAGACTCAAGCATCCTCACTCCTAGAGGGGCCAAGATCCTTTTAGAACTCAGGGCTCAGGGAGCATCTTGCTCGTGAGCGTGCCGCCCTCCTCCGAACCCTGAGGTCCTGACGAAGGCGGTCACGCACACGAGCCACCCGAGAGGGCGAGGCAGGGGGGCTTGGATCTTCTCCAGTAGGAGGCAGGGGCACTGGTGCTGGTGGCAGGGGCACAGTTTCTTCTGCAGGCTCAGCTTCTTCTGCAGGGTCCCCAGCACCCATGACAGTCTGGGGTGAAGTTTGGTACTCACTCCTTTAGGATTGGTGCCGCCTCGACAGCAGCATCCTTAGGGTATGCCACTAAGGAGATTCAGTGCTTGGGTAGGTGGAGGCCAGTAGCTTTCAAGAGCTATGTGCGTTCCCTCACTTTGCTGTGAACTCTGCGCCCGCCCCCCCTTTCCTTGCTGTGAGTTGCTGAAGTGGGAAGGTTGGTGCTTCATTGTTATTTCTTTTCAGGTGCCTTGGTGAGCGGCAGGAAACAAAGGGTCCTCATCTGCGGGCACAGCTATATCTTTTGGGCAGCTCATCGTGCCAAGAGATCAGCCACTGGCTCCCAGTTAGGGCTCAGTGAATGGGCCACAGTTGAGTGGCAGGGAAGACGAGGTTTGCATTGGTCAGGCCTCTTGCCCATGCTATTTAGGGAGGGTGCAGAGCCCCCACCACATGTACTGGGTGGCAATGACCTGGGCCTGCTGAAGGATAAGACCCTGGTATTGCAGGCCAGGGATGACCTGAGGTCCATAAGGGCTTGGTGGCCGGACACCACAATTGTGTGGTCGGCCATGATTCCACATTTGTCATGGCAGGGTGCTCTGGATCCTAGGGGTGTGGAGCAGGCTCGCTGTAAGGTAAATAGGGAGCTTCAGAAAGTGGAAGATGGGTTGGGTCACTATCTGCCTCACCTGGTGATTCAGGCCGGCAGTCCGGACCTATACAGGAGTGATGGCGTTCATTTATCTGATCGGGGAAATTGTTTGCTTCCGGCAGACATACCGCAAGGGCTTCAGCAGAATTTAAAAGTTTAAGTGCGTGCAGGGTCCTAAGCAGAGGCTTGGCCCTTACATTGGCAGGTTGAATTGGATTTGGCGGCTCGGTGAGCACCATGCAGCAGTCCCATTTGGGCTTGGGGGTCTTGCAGGGTCCCCCCCGAAGTTGTACGGCATGGGGGGGGGAATGCAGACTGCCTAAAGGATGGTCGAGATTGATCTCCACTTAATCTGTGTGGCTGGGGGGGGGGAGATCTCTTGGGCGTATCCTGAGCAATGTGCCAGCTGGATGGGAGCCACCCCACGGGGAATTGGCTTCGGTCTCGGGCAGGGTGGCTTGCCCACCGGCAGCAAGGGAGGTGTCCAAAGGACTCCTGGCCTTGACTGTGCCGCCAACCTATACCTTGCCTTTGATGCCAGAATTTTAACAAAGTGGTCCTTAGTTTACTCAACTTCCTGTGTCTGTCCCTTTATTCCGACTGGGGAGGGGCAATTCAGCTCCTTACCTGCAGCCAACAGAGTTTGCAGCAGGGGGGGCTGCCTTTGTCTCAGACGGAAGGAAAAGAGCAGAGGAGTCAGCTGCTAGAGCAGTCAATTTCCTGTCCTGGGGGAGGGCACAAACCTAGTCATATGACTTCCCCTCTGTGTAATCTTGCCGCATGTTCGGCCTACCCTCCCGCCCTGGATATAGTGCAGGCTTTGGCTGGTCGCTCAATTACAATGGGGGCCAGGTAAGAATTTTTTGCCCCTTCCTTGATTGACGGTAGGAAGGGTTGTTTCTCACCTACTCTGCCCTACTGTCCAGAGGATTGTGGAATTGGCTGAGGTGATGCTGTAGTTGAGGTCGGTCACTTAGGGTTGGTAGGTTGGATTGGATTTGGCGGCCTGGTGAGCACCATGCAGCAGTCCTATTTGGGCTGGGGGGTCTTGCAGGGTCCCCCCGGGGCTGTGCAGCATGGGGGAGGAGAATGCAGACTGCCTAAAGGATGGTCGGGATTGATCTCCACTTAATCCATGCAGTTTCGGGGGAAGATCTCTTGGTCAGGTTTGATGAGCTGACCTTGAAATCAGTATTGCTCCAAAGGCACCCAATGCAATATGAAGGCATAGAGGCTTTGAAGAAATGGGCAAGAAAACGTTCTTTACATTCATTAGAAACAACAAGTAAGCACCCTCCACACAATTTATTTTTTTCTAGAAATAAACAACTGCATAGAAAAGACTCAAGAACTTCACATGTTCAGTATCTGAAACATGGTTCGAAAAATTCGTTGCGAAAATAGGTATCATTTTTAAATTGGATTCACTTGCAAGCTAATGTTTGCATTTGTAAATAGGAAGTATAACTTTCTCCCCATCCTTCCACCCACATATAAATTGAGGGTTCTGGGCCAGTGAGTCAACATTTTATTTTTCCTCATATAAGTTGATGGAGGAGGGGGAACTTTCCAGTCTCTCCCATTCTCCCACTCATTAATACTTAACCACAAGAAGCTACAGCCTCTGCGAGGCAGTTAAATTTACAATATTATCAGCTGCCTTTTATATTAACATTTCTCTTTTTTCCTCAGCCATTTTTCTTATCCTGTACCAAATTCTGTTCCTACCTATCATTGTCAGTGTCCTTCCACCATCTCAGTCTAGTGTAGACATGCAGCAGGTATGGATGCTGCAAATTTTGCATTTAATGTGTTCAGCAGTCAAAAAGTGCCATAACATATGAGCTAATGACTCAGTCTGTTTTGTTCACATCAAATGACTCAAAAGTCTGCTGAATAGGTTTACCCTAGAATTTTTCAAAACTGAGCACACTAAAACACTGCTGATCAAACTACATCAGCAGCCATTAACGACACTAAGAGCAACATCTGAGTTCAGTAGCACTTGAAACTAACATCACTAAATACTACCTAGGTGAAGAATTAATTGTATGATTTTTAAAAAAACAAACAAACCAGCATTTATTTATGCCTGATTCATATAATTTTTCACTGGTCTAACAATATAACCGTTTTCCCACACAGCTTACCTCGGAGTGAAGTCCCTCTTCACCGCGCAGCGTCTGCTCGGATTTCCCACCACCTGCTCCGCAGAAGCAGAAAGAACCGCGGCTTTTGCATCGCTAACGTAAACTGGGTTTTAGCGATTTACATTTGCGATGCAAAAGGCCCGGCGCTTCCTGCTTCTGCAGAGCAGATGGTGGGAAATCCGAGCAGACGCACGGTGAAGAGGGACTTAACTCCGAGGTAAGCTGTGTGGGAAAATGGTCATAATGCCTACATCCAGAGTAGCAAACCATCATTTTATTTACATTTCCCCCCTGTCATGCCACTGGGTAGCTTTTTATTATTTTAGAATGCAATCGATACTGCAAAAGTAAACACATTCTAATGATCTATTGCCACCATTTCCGAGATCCCAGCATTTTTTTAAAAAAATCTCTAGTCTATTTCCTTGAAGAATTCTAAGAGGATTGGCATGGTGCATATTTTCCCTTATAACTCTGTAACAGAAAGGTTCAGAGATTTCTGCTATTGAATTCTGGGAGTTCCAAAATCACGGTAATAGATTAGAATGTTCAGTGTATGTATGATTAAAATCAATGGTTTCTATTTTTTTTTTGGGGGGGGACCTCATTTAAGCATTTATTTACATACAACAACTGTGCCTGCTTGATTCACTCACCAACCATGTAGCTTGCTGCACTCATTTAATGATAGATTGAATAAATGAGTATTTTTGCCTCTTGTCAAAACAGCTGCAGAAATACCAGATGCAGCAACAGGAAGAGTGATTGTTCTTTATCACAAACTATAACCATCATACCCTACCCCTCCCCTCAATGAGGACACAAAGAGCTTTGCATTCTTTTCCACTCCTCCATTCCAGCCTCGCAACAAACTTGTGAGATATGTTACGCTTCAAGGTCTCCCAGCAAGCTTCCATGGCAGAAGTAGGATTTGAATCTGGGTGTGGCAATCATCCACCAAAAATCCAACCTCTCCTTCAGGCTCTGAAACAATCTTTGTTATTTTGACCTCACAGAGATCAAAAAAATGTCAGTCTAGAGCACTCCACTGGATGGGAGATTTGTGGCTTTGGATAACAACAGCAGCTTAGCTAGGTTTTGATTTGGTTTTTAATTAGGGTTTGGGGTTAGGTTTGTCAGATGGTTTCAGCAAAAATAATGGACACACTGAGCTGAGGAGCACCAAGCTCAAACACAAAGCAGCAAAGATCGCATGAGAAACAGTCTTAGAATGAATAACATGCTTGGTCTATCAAGCCAGACTTGTCTACTTAGACTGGCAGCAGCTCTCTAGGGTCTGAGGCAGAAGTCTTTCACATAACTACTGCCTGGCCCTTTTAATTGGAAGTGTCAGGGATTGAGCCAGATCAAACCTTTTGCATGCAAAGCATAGGCTCTTCCATCAAGGGAAATACACCCTTTACCTTATCCGAGGCACATTTTTTTTCAGCCCAGAGATTCTAGTCATAATTGCCAACATTCAAAATTGATTTTAAAAATCTTTTCCCACCAGGTACAGAGACTTTTGAAAGTATGGTGGCAAAAATACTGAAGGTCTGAACAAATAAGCAAATTAAATTTTCAATTCCTTATGATTTTTGAGATTACTCATAAACTCCATGTTTTTTAGAAGCTCACAGTTTTCTGACATTAGCATAAAATTTCACCCACATCCCATGAATAACAACATATTTCATCTACAGTCAATCAAAGCTCACACACTGTAAGTTTAAAGAAAGTATTCATTTCCCCAAAAGTAAAGGATTCCCAACCATTAGCCCATATAAAGCAGGTCAGGTCCCCTAAATTCTAGAGTGTACTACAAAATGAGGTTCAAAAAAACCTCACATTGGTTTCTTCATTTTAGAAAAAACACTGTGGATGCAATCAGACAGGCAGGTAGCCATGACAGTATCTTGGCTTTAAACAAGCTGTGTGAGTTTGGGGCAGTTTATGTTGATCAGACGATGCCCCTGAAGATGGCATCATTGTACAGCAGGCTCATAATTGGTCATCTACATCAATGATGTGCCACAACCATTGGCCCATGACTGGGTTGGAGTTTTTTTAAGTCCCACTGAGTGGTATGCAGAAGCAGACAAGTGCACATGCATTCCTGGTTGGTTCTATGGGGGCACTGAAGTGCATGTTGAAGTGGATTGGGGGGAAAGGATGTGCCAGAAACAGAGCGGAGTGATCATACCACTAATGCATTTCCATGCCACACGGGGGTAATTGGCTGGAAACCCGCCATGGAAGCGGTTCGCTGGGGAAGCCACCCAAATTTGCCAGTAACTATTTAATCCATGTGGGAGTTGTTTTAGCATGAAATGGGGCATGGGAGCCAGATGTGCAAGGGTAATCCTGCCCATTTAATCTGGATGAAAGGGATGGCTATGGCAGCCCAAACTGCTCATTGTAACTGAGAGGTGCTGCCTGTTAATACTGAGCATCCCAATACCTAGAGAGAGAGAGAGAGTGGGGCTTCTATTTCTGGAAACAAAATGGAGTCTGACCAGAAACAGGCCAAGAAAACACTCCATCTAAAATGGAGTGGACTCAGCAGAGAATTTGTTCTGGTCATCCCCTGAAAGCCTCCTCTCAGTACAACCCCACCTAGTTCCTACACCTCCACCCAAATAGGATGCATAATAACAATGGGGACTGTTGGTAAGTATCACTCACACCCTAACGCTCAGCTACTGATTAATCAGCCATCTTCCTGGCTCTTTTTGTGACTCAGTTTCTCTTTGCCTACTGCTATGGTAATGTCTGATACCTAGACAAATTGTTTTCTATGCTTGCCTCTCCCCAGGGGTATCTTTGCAAAACCCCCAAAACATCAACTACATCTTGACCCATTGTAATCTAAAGGCAGACATTACTAAACCAGCACTATCTATTGTTACCTGGAGATCCATTCAGGTGACCAGAGTCAGTTCTGTTCATTGGCCTGAGGTGGGCACCCAATCAGATACCCAGAATATACTAGACACTGCCCTCCAACAAGCCAGCCCCTTTTTTGGGAGGACCTTTTCCTTTCCAAAAATAATATAACCAGAGAGAAAGGCATGCTCTCTCTCTCTCTCTGCCTGAGCAATATGTAACCAGATTGTTCCTCCCTCCCTATTCTAAGTAAGGAGCATCAGGCATGGCACATCGCAGTGCATGTCTATATCTTCTAGTTGTGACTGGACCCTAAGCCACCAGGATCAGGTCATATACCCTGTCTACGTTTTTACCCTTAAGGTTACCCCTCTATCAATTTCATATCTGTTTTCTTAGGGCTGTATGTATGTGGTATGATTTTATACCCTTGTATGTTTGCTTGTATTCTATAATAAAATCCCTTTTATTATTAGACCAAATCTCCTTGTTACTGGGTGATTTCCAAAGCAGACACCTTCCATATATATAGGTTCTCAAGATCTCGCTGTGGCCTGATTGCCCACCATGCTAAATTCCCCAAACCCCTATTTTAGGGCAATTGGCTTAACAGATAATGGTGGAGAAAGCTTGGCAGAACCCTGGTAGTCAGAATACACGGGAATCGACACGTGTCTTCTGGCAGCCAGATGTGGAAGGATACTCCTTTGAGAAATTCACCCTGTTAGGCTTGAGTGATTGTGAATGAGTGAATGAGACCTGTGTGATTGGCTCTAGAAGAGCATTCTATACTTGGTGGGTGGGCTAATTCCATTTCACTCCATTCAAGGATGCTTAACAAGACGCCCTGGCCATTCCACTAGGATTGGGGTCCACCTCAATCCATGAGTATTGGTCTGAATGCAAGTGGCTAATGTCCCAAAGCTCCTGGCCACCTCCCGAGGCCAATCCTGAACATGTTGCTATCAAGGTTTGGGAAAGAGAATAGGCTAGGCTGCTATTTAGGAGTGGATAGAGACCCTTCCCCTTTTTCTTTTTTCTCCATAGCTCTTCCTTATCCCTAACACACACATGCCAGTAGGCACACATATGTAGGGAAGTCCACATTAGAGGTGATTGTCTGTTGCCATTTGCATGCAGCAGCCAGAGAGAAAGTTCTTGTGCTGTGCCTTTAAGAGAATTTAGCAAAAGGAGTGAGAAGCTCTTCCTTAGGGTTAATAATTTGTCACTGGACTGAAGAGTTAAGTACCCTTCCCAGCTGGAAAAAAAATTCCTTTCTGCTTAGGGCCAGCTGAGGAAAAGTTCAGGCTCTGAGACTTTTAAAACTTTTTGGTGAACCCAGGACTGCCCCACTAAGGAAAGGTGTAGGGGCATTGACTTTTGATTGGTTTGGAGGAAGAGGCTAGAGAAAAGCCCCTCCTGAGGAGCCCAGCCATGTGTGGAAGGCCATAAGCCACACGCTTAGGGTTACAGAGGACTAAGGAAGGTCCTGCAACTCCCCCCTTCACTCATGAGATGCACAGAGGTGTCCTGTGAGTTCTATGCTCTCCAATAGGCAGGGAAGTGCCAGCGAAGGCTCCTGCATCAGTTAATCTTGGTGGCCTGTGGCTAGGCACCTAGCAGTGCAGGAAAACCAGCTCTCCAAGTAAAACTAAAAATTTTGAGAAAAATTTAGAGGGATAAAGCAATAACCATGGCAATTATTGCTCAGAAGGCCAAGGATCTGTGACGTGCTAACTGGAGTGAGGCTGATCCATAATAGAGTTGCTACAGGAGGGTCAGGCTATCTTGAGCCAGTCTCCTCATGAGTAACCTCACTGCCTCAGCAGGTAAAATTGGAGCTATCTGAAGCTAACCTGACTGGAGAGCTAAATTAAATCACTGCAGGAGAAAACAGGCTATCTGGAGCCAATCTCCTTGCGTGCAACAGAGCCGCCTCACAGGAAAGCACTAACTTAAGTTGAGAGAGAGCCACATCTGCCACGGAGGATCTGTGCTAACTGAAGCAGGTCTCTGTGAGAGCAATAGTACTGCCTCACCAGGTGATGCACCATCTTGGGTGGGCCTGAGCTGAGAGCCAAATTAAAGAGTACCACAGGAGAAAACGGGCTATCTTGAGCAGGTCTCCTCGTGCGTAGCTAACCACCTAATCAGGTTGCACACTATCTGGAGTGGCCCTGAGCTTAGTTAAAAGAAAGACACAGGAAATTGTGGGCCATCTGGGGCGACTTTCCTCGTGTGTAAATCCCCTGCCTCACCCAGTTGTGTACTAACAGGAGTGACTTACGTAGAGAGCAGACCCCTTTCCTCTTTGAGACTGGAACAACAAAAGAGAAAAAGAAAGGGCATAAAGGAGCCATGAAGGAAAGGAGTTGGCCACTCCCCTCCCTCACCATTTAAAATTAATTTTGTTAAGATCAAGTGCTGTAAACATGATGGCATTGAAGGAAGTCTCTCCTTTTAAATTAAAGAAATGTTAGCCAAGAAAGGAGAAAGTCCCTGGGAGCCTGGATCCTTTAAAGGACCAGACCCACTACAAAGTCTAAGGAATGTGTATCAAGAGGTACGTGAGAAAGATCACCCCAGTGCTGACAAGAAGGAAAAAATTGTAATATGAGGATTATTTATGGCATTGCAGGAAAGCGTATCAGTGACCAATCAGTTCCAAAGTGAGTTGGAAAGCAGTAAAAATGAGGTGGAATGCTTGCAACAGACATTAGAGAACACTACAGAGCAACCAAATAAAGAATTGGAGGATGCTAGGTCCCAATTGAATAAGGAATTGGAAGACACTAAGTCCCAACTAAATAAAGAATTGGAGGACACTAGGTCTCAATTGAGTAAAAACTTGAAAGAAACTAGGGATACCTTAAACCAGGAGTTGCTGGGTATAAAAGCAGACAAACGGCTACTCCGAAGTCAACTCGAGACAGAGAGAGTAGGAAATGCTATAGAGAAGCAAGCACAGGTGGACCAGATCCATGAGGAAAAGGAAAAAGTGAAGGAATCTGAATTAAGAGCTGCTGTTCTTGATGAACAATTGCAGGATGCACTGGCACATATTAATAAATTACAAATCGCAGTGCAAGTCATTTCTGAAGAGAACCAAAAGAAGAGACAAACAGCAAATCATGATATATGCAAAAGGGTTATAACAAATCTCAGGCTAAAATTGAGAAAGCAGGTCTTTGTAATCTCTGCGATACATCCTTAAGCAGTATTAGATTGTGAGGAGGAGGTCTACCCATTTGAGTAAAAGCAGTCCCAAGAGACTGAATCAAGTCCCAGGACCTTCGTAGCAGCCCACCAACCCATTAACCCGGTGTATCATAAAGAGGTCACCACTACCACTGCTGCAGGAAAGAAATCTAATAAGGAAGTTAGGAAAAAGGTCCCCTGAGAGTTTAAAGAATTAAAAATCATTGCAGATCAGCTGGGACCCTTTTCTAAGGAGAACTCAGTGATGTGGTGTAAAAAGGTCATGACTTCCTATCCAACTGTGGATGGTGCCAACTTAACACAATTGATTAGGCACTGTGCCAAGGCCCCAGAGCTCAACAAAACTGATACCACCATCATGCGCCATAGACTCAGCCAAGCTACTGCTCATGAATGGATGAGCAAGGTCATGACCCGAATTTGAGCTGTAAGCTCTTTAAGGGAACTATACATACATGAGCACAAGGCTCCAGGAGTGGATCCGCAGACATATGCAGCTAGAATGAAGTTCTTGGCCGTCCTATCAGGGCAGGTAAAAAGGGATGGTGAGAGTGAGCCAGACTTTGATAATGGCCAATTTAAATCAATTTTACACTGTGGCTTCAATTATGAGACTAGAATGCTCTTAAGGACGTTTCACCCCACTCGCCTCACTTGGGAGGAACTAGAAGAGAAGACTGAAAGGGCCACTGGAATGCTCTATGAAAAGGAAGATTTAACAGCCCCATCAAAGACTATGGAAAGAAATAAAATAGAACCCATTCAATCAGCCACTGAGTTAAAAGAGTGTGAGGAAAAGGTAACTGTGGCAATTAAGAAATGCCAGGAGGAGGCTGCCTGTAAATTACAGAAATATCAGGCAGAATCCTCACATAGAGTACAGGAGGTCCAGAGAGAGGCTGCCCATAAGTTAAAAGAACAGCAGTAACGGGCATCCTCTGAGTTTAGGAAAGCAAAAGCTAGATTAGAAACCTATGAGAAAGAAAGAGAAAGGTTCAGAATTGAGAAATATAAGTGCCTAATAGACAAACAAAGTTTAAACCGCACTCTCCAAGAGGTTGAATGCAGACTGGAGAATGCTTTAACGTGTGTTCAAGCTTCTGAACAGAAAGTTGCGGTTTTAGAAGCTCAGCTCGCCCATAGGAATAGCAGAAGCAACTGTTCTGCTTACTGGAATCAGTATGGGGGAATGAGTATGGGGGAAGAAGCTGCAACTGGAAGGACCAGAACATTAGCCTTGGTTCCAGCTCCTCTTTTCCAGAGCCAGTTTGGTGTAGTGGTTAAGTATGTGGACTCTTATCTGGAAGAACCAGGTTTGATTCCCCACTCCTCCACTTGCACCTGCTAGTATGGCCTTGGGTCAGCCATAGCTCGGGCAGAGGTTGTCCTTGAAAGGGCAGCTGATGTGAGAGCCCTCTCCAGCCCCACCCACCTCACAGGGTGTCTGTTGTGGGGGAGGAAGAGAAAGGAGATTGTGAGCCGCTCTGGGACTCTTCGGAGTGGAGGGCGGGATATAAATCCAATATCTTCTTCTTCTTCTTCTCTTGCCATCCCCATCTTCCCCCATACAGGAACTCCCCACTGCAGGCAGACCTGTGATGCTAGAGAGACACAACCAGCCTTAGAACAATCCCATCCTCACTATGCAAAGCGGCACAATAGAGACAAGGTTAGAATGGCAGTCTGGTGTCAGCTTAAAGCCACCGGAGCAGACATGACCTGTTTTGATCAGCAGCCCACACATGTGCTACTTACTGCTCTTTCAGATGCCATGAAGCCACCAGGGCACATGGCTCCCAAAGCCACAGGGTTTGCAGAAATGGATATAGCTTCTCCAAAGCTACTGTTTTGGAAAATAAAGACTATATTGCTTTCAAGTATTTTTGACAGTTTTACAAAGATATAGCAAATGGGTGGGGGGGCGGGGAGAGATAGGGAGGAACTGAAAGAAATGATTCAGGTGATGGGGAAGCTTCATGAACTACACTGTTTGAAAAGTTCGACATCATTATTTATTTTCTCCAGCTCTTGACGAGCAAGACTAGAAAATACTGAATCCCCATAAACACAGATTCTCCCTTCCCCCAATTTCTTGTCAAGCAGTACTTGAACCCATAAGAAAGGAATGTAATGGGATAGGAGTCCTTCTTTTTTGCTTTAACAAAAAATGGAGAAAAATCATTATGCCTAAAGCCTTTGGACTCATCTAAAAGAACAGAAAAGCCAAACAACCCCCAGATTAGAAAGTTTCCCCATTTAAACGTGTTTTGGATGCCTATTTGAATAAATATGTGGGGGGCATCTCATTTCCCCATACTTCCCTAGTTCCTCTTCCTCTTTGCTGAAAGCCCTTATAGCATCTCCCCTTTTGCTGCTTCCTTCTCCGCTCCCATCCTCCAGTATACATGTCTCTATCTGCACCCCTGTCTTCAGCTTTTCCTTTCATTTTATTTTGGTTGGTGAATATAGAATGACAGCTGGTTTTGAGCATACCTGCATAAGAACATAAGAGAAGCCATGTTGGATCAGGCCAACGGCCCATCAAGTCCAACACTCTGTGTCACACAGTGGCAAAAAATGTTATATACACACATACACTGTGGCTAATAGCCACTGATGGACCTGTGCTCCATATTTTTATCTAAACCCCTCTTGAAGGTGGCTATACTTGTGGCCGCCACCACCTCCTGTGGCAGTGAATTCCACATGTTAATCACCCTTTGGGTGAAGAAGTACTTCCTTTTATCCGTTTTAACCTGTCTGCTCAGCAACTTCATCGAATGCCCACGAGTTCTTGTATTGTGAGAAAGGGAGAAAAGTACTTCTTTCTCTACTTTCTCCATTCCATGCATTATCTTGTAAACCTCTATCATGTCACCCCGCAGTCGACGTTTCTCCAAGCTAAAGAGTCCCAAGCGTTTCAACCTTTCTTCATAGGGAAAGTGCTCCAGCCCTTTAATCATTCTAGTTGCCCTTCTCTGCACCTTCTCTAAAGCTATAATATCCTTTTTGAGGTGCGGCGACCAGAACTGCACACAGTACTCCAAATGAGACCGCACCATCGATTTATACAGGGGCATTATGATACTGGCTGATTTGTTTTCAATTCCCTTCCTAATAATTCCCAGCATGGCATTGGCCTTTTTTATTGCAAACGCACACTGTCTTGACACTTTCAGTGAGTTATCTATCATGACCCCAAGATCTCTCTCTTGATCAGTCTCTGCCAGTTCACACCCCATCAACTTGTATTTGTAGCTGGGATTCTTAGCCCCAATGTGCATTACTTTGCACTTGGCCACATTGAACCGCATCTGCCACATTGACGCCCACTCACCCAGCCTCAACAGATCCCTTTGGAGTTCCTCACAATCCCTTTGGAGTTCCTCACAATCCTCTCTGGTTCTCACCACCCTGAACAATTTAGTGTCATCCGCAAACTTGGCCACTTCACTGCTCACTCCCAACTCATTCTGTCCCTCCCCAGGGACTCTTGGCCTGGTAGCTCTGTAAGAAGCCCAGGAAGGACCAGGAACTAGGATCCCTGTTTTCCTTGTGTTCCCAATAAGGTAAGTAGACTTTCCAGAAGGAGAGCCACATAAACGCAAAAGGATTTAAAGGGAGGATTTGATATTTAAAAAGCTATTATGAAGGTAGAATGCCTGCAGAGGAGTGGGGGCTTTCTGGTGCTTTGCACTGAGTGTCACATGTATGACTATTTGCCCACTGGGCAGAAATCTTGGGTGTGTGCTCAATGCAAGGAGCTCCTGGTCCACAGGGAACAAGTTCACATCCTTGAGGCCGAGGTGGCTGACCTGGAGAAACAGAGACAGTCAGTTAGGCACTCGGAGAAGACTCTTGGGGACTTGTTAGATGAGCCCCACTCCGAACATGGCAGCCCTGCTGCTGCCAGGGAGCAAGAGGGTTGAGAGGGAACAGGGCACAATGCTGAGGATAAGGGGGATTTGCCCTCAGAAGGGACCTCTTCTTCATTTGGTGAGTGGATATCCTTTCGCACCAAGGAACCATCCCTTCACCAGGGGGGGGGGGGGCGGTTGGCAGTTGATTATTCGATCCTTAGACAAGTAGATACCTGGGTGGCAAAACCATGTACTGACCGTATGGTGACTTGCATACTGACAGTATAGTGACTTGCCTGCCTGGTGCGAAGATAGCAGACATTACGTGTGTTGTAGATAGGCTGATAGACAGTGCTGGGGAGGAGCCAGTGGTCGTTGTACATGTTGGCACCAATGATGTGGGGAAATGCAGTCGTGAGGTCCTGGAGGAAAAATTTAGGTTGCTAGGTGGGAGACTCAAGGCCAAGACCTCCAAGGTAGCCTTCCCAGAAGTCCTACCTGTTTCACGTGCAGGGCTGGAGAGACAGGCACAAATTAGAAGTCTCAATGCATGGATGAGATGATGGTGAAGGGAGGAGGGGTTCAAGTTTGTTAGGCACTGTGATGCTTTTTGGAACAAGCGGGAGCTGTACAAAAGAGACGGTCTCCACTTGTCCTCAGAAGGAATCAGGCTGCTGGCGCTTAAAACCAAAAAGGTAGCAGAGCAGTTTTTAAACCGAATCTTGGGAGAAAGCCAACAGGAGATGAAATGTCTCTGGTTTGGGTTGACTCATCTCAAAGAGATGAAAGGTTAGCTGTTACTTTTCTACCAGGCAATGGATTAGAGTTGTCCACTGAGATGGTGACAAACAGTATGGACTGTCTATCAAAATCTCAAGGCAGCAGGAGGAAGGTTGCAGGCCTAACTTACTTGGGAAATTATAGATGTTTATATACAAATGCTAGAAGTATCTGAGGTAAAATCGAGGAGTTGGAATGCTTAATGTTGGAGGAAAACATAGACGTGGGTATTTCAGAAACTGAGTGAAATGAGGAGAATCAGTGGGACACAGTGATTCCTGGATATAAATTATATCGGAAGGATAGGGAGGGAAAGGTTGGAGGTGGGGTTCCTCTGTATGTCAGAGAGGGTATACATTCCAGTAAGACTGAGAAGTTTAGAGAATTAGATTCCCTTCTAGAAATGCTTTGGTTCGAAATAGTGGGCCCAAAAGGAAGCTTAAGTCTGGGAGTTTGTTATCACCCACCAGATCAAAAGATAGAGGATGATTTTAATATGATGAAAGAATTAAAGATAGTGGCTAGACATAAAAACTCTGTCATAGTAGGTGATTTTTATCTACCCACAGATTGATTGGATCAATATGTGTTCTGGTCGGGAGAAAGAGATTGAGTTTCTAGACGCTCTCAATAACTGTGCTATGGAGCAGATGGTCACAGAACCTACCAGGGGTGGGGCAATCCTGGATCTTGTCTTAAGCAATGCCCAAGACCTGGTGAGAGATGTAAAAGTGATTGCACCACTTGGGAGCAGTGACCATAATGTTGCTGATTTCACCATTTGTATAAATAAGGAGTTGCCCCAAAAGATCAACACAACCACTTTTAACTTTAAAAGGGGTAAATTCTCTGAGATGAGGAGGCATGTGAAGAGGAAACTGAAAGGAATGTTAAATAAGGTCAAAACCCTTGGGGAAGCTTGGAGGCTATTTAAAACTGCAATCCTAAAAGCTTAGATAAAATATATACCACAGGTCAGGAAAGGCACAAATAGGTATAGAAAAAAAGCCTGCATGTTAACAAAGTTATGGAACAAAGTTATGGAAGCTGTAAAAGGTAAGAAGGATTCCTTTAAGCGGTGGAAAGCTAGTTCAAGTAAGATTAATAAAAAGGAACACAGGCTGTGGCAAATCAAATGCGAGTCTGTGATCAGGCAGGCAGAAAGGGCTACGAGGAGCATATTGGAAAAAAACATAAAGACAAACAATAAATGTTTCTTCAAATACATTAGATGCAGGAAACCAGCCAGGGAGGCAGTGGGGCCCTTGGATGACCAAGGGGTAAAATGATTACTGAAGGAGGATAGGGAAATGACTGAGAAGCTGAATGCAATTTTTGCCTTTGTCTTCACTATGGAAGATGAAAAGTGTTTGCCTACTCCAGAACTGCTGATTTTGGAAGGGGCATTGAAAGACCTGTGTCAGATTGAGATGACAAGAGAGGAAGTCCTACAACTGATAGATAAATTAAAAACTAATAAGTCCCCAGGCCCAGATGGCATACATCCAAGAGTTCTGAAAGAACCCAAAGGTGGATCTCCTGATAAAAATATGTAATCTTTCATTGAAATCTACCTCCATTCCTGAGGACTGGAAGGTAGCTAATGTCACCTCCATCTTTAAAATGGGTTCCAAAGGCGATCTGGGAAATTTCAGGCCTGTCAGTCTGACTTCAATACCGGGAAATTTGGTGGAAACCATTATTAAAGAAAGAATTAGTAGGCACATTGATGATCAAACATTATTTTGGATGACTCAGCATGGGCTCTGTAAGGGAAGATCTTGTCTCACTAAGCTGTTACATTTCTTTGAGGGGGTGAACAAACATGTGGACAAAGGGGTTCCAATAGATACTGTTTATTTTGACTTCCAGAAAGCTTTTGATAAAGTTCCTCATCAAAGGCTCCTTAGTAAGTTCGAGAGTCATTGGGTAAAAGGACAAGTCCTCTTGTGGATCAAAAACTGGCTAACTAATAGGAAACAGAGAGTGAGCAATTTTCTCAGTGGAGGATGGTAAGCAGCGGGGTGCCTCAGAGCTCAGTACTGGGTCCGATGCTTTCTAACTTGTTCATTAATGATTTGGAGTTGGGAGTAAGCAGTGAAGTGGCTAAGTTTGCGGATGACACTAAATTGTTCAGGGTGGTGAGAACCAGAGAGGATTGTGAGGCACTCCAAAGGGATCTGTGGAGACTGGGCGAGTGGGCATCAATATGGCAAATGAGGTTCAACGTGGCCAAGTGCAAAGTAACACACATTGGGGCCAAAAATCCTGACTATCAATATAAGTTGATGGGGTGTGAACTGGCAGAGACTGACCACGAGAGATATCTTGGGGTTGTGGTAGATAACTCACTGAAAATGACAAGAAAGTGTGTGATTGCAATAAAATAAAGGGCAACGCCATGCTGGGAATTATTAGGAAGGGAATTGAAAACAAATCTGCCAGTATCATAATTGTGGTTGTTCAGTTGCATAGTCGAGTCCGACTCTTTGTGACCCCATGGACAAAGTCACGCCAGGTCCTCCTGTCTTTCACCATCCTCCGAAGTCTGCTCAAATTTGTGTTAGTTACACGAATTAGTTAGTATATACCACAGGTCAGGAAAGGCACAAATAGGTATAGTTAGTATCATAATGCTCCTGTATAAATTGATGATGTAGCTTCTTTTGGAATACTGTGTACAGTTCTGGTTACTGCACCTCAAAAAGATATTATAGCATTGGGAAAAGTGCAGAAAAGGGCAACTAGAATGATCAAAGGATTGGAACACTTTCCCTATGAAGAAAGGTTAAAACACTTGGGCCTCTTTAGCTTGGAGAAATGTCGACTGAGGGGTAACATGATAGAGGTTTACAAGATTATGCATGGGATAGAGAAGGTAGAGAAAAAAGTACTTTTCTCCCTTTTTCACAATACGAGAATCCGTGGATATTCAATGAAATTGCTGAGCAGTTGGGTTAGAACTGATAAAAGGAAGTACTTCTTCACTCAAAGGGTGATTAACACATGGAATTCACTGCCACAGGAGGTGGCGGCGGCTGCAAGCATAGACAGCTTCTAGAAGGGATTGGATAAGCATGTGAAGTAGAGGTCCGTCAGTGGCTATTAGCCACATCTTATAATTGTACCTCTCTGTCTGGGGCAGTGATGCTCTGTATTCTTGGTGCTTGGTGGGGAGGGGACAGTGGGAGGGCTTCTAGTGTCCTGGCCCCACTGGTGGACCTCTTGATGGCACTTGGGTTTTTTGGTCACTGTTTGACACAGAGTGTTGGACTGGATGGGCCATTGGCCTGATCCAACATGGCTTCTCATATGTTCTTATTTTCTTTCCCGCCTCTTAGCAGCCTCTACCTCAGTGCCCAAGTGTGCAGTGCTGGCCATCAAGCAGAGTCTAGTTGCACGGTGACAGCCACAGGATTGGGCCTAGTTGTACTATGGGAAACCCACAAGATTTGTGGAAAGTGACTTATTTTCACCTGTATCCTCTTGCCCACACTATATCCTCTTTCCCTCCTTCAACCACCCTATCCTCAGCTTTGGAACGTGGTATGTTTGCCTACAGAACCCATATGCAGTCACTTTTATAGCAAACCGGTCATAGCTGGGGATGTGCGACTTTCTATCTTAGCAGCTGTGCATTAATCACCAGTGCTTCTGCAACTGGTTGGAGAAGCTGTAACAAACTGGAAGTTGGAAATACTTATCAGATTAAAGGTACTCTAGCTCCTTTGCCAGCGTGATGGTAACAGCTCTGTTTTGCATTCCTGCAGGGCCAGCTTGGCTTCTCTTGCAGCCTGATTTAAACCAAGCTGCAGAAGACAGCTCAGAGTTGCACCTGCAGGAAGCTATCAGCTCCCAACAGGCACAGTGATCCTGGAAGGGCTACCCTCTTCTGCCAGTCAAGGAGAACCCGTCAGTGATTTTGCCACTGCATTCTGGACTGCCTGTAGTTTCTGGAATACCTTCAGAGGCAGCCCTACACAGAGTGCATTACAGTAGTCTAGGCAGGAGATGACTGTGACATGAATCACCAGGGCTAGGTGACCATGGCATGAAACATCATCCTCAGCGCTGCTGACACCTACTTGTCCAGGAGCAAGGAGGAGTGAAGCTAGACTCCTAAGCTCTTAACAGAGTCCACTAATGAAAGTTGGACCCCACCAAGAACCAGGAGCTGAAGGCTCCCCAGAGGTCCAGACCTTCCCAGCCAGATGATTTTCATGTTAGATGGATTTAACTTCAACCAGCTCTGCTTCTACCAACAAACCGCACCCTCAAGGCAATGGACCAAATATGCCAGTGCAGAGTCCAGCTGCTTATCCAGCAGAAGAGCTGAGTGTATCTGCATATTGGTGACATCCAACCCTGAACCTCTTAATGAGCTCAAATAGAGGGCACACACAAAGACATATAAAATAACACTGGTGGAGAGAATCGTGCCTTGCAGAACCCACACTCAAGAGAGTGCTTGGTGGAACATTAACTCCCAACCACTACTCTCCAATGACATCTCTGGAGAAATGCAAGGAACCATGCTAAGGCAGTCCCATGAATCTCCAGTGAGGCCAGGCAGCCGACCAGGATTGTATAATCAGCTGTGTCAAATGCTGCTTACAAGTCCAATACAATCAGTAGCACTGACTAGCCTTTGTCCAATTGATGGCAGAGGTCATCCACTGTAAGTCAAAATGCCCTCAGAAAGAGGTTGGGGAATTGTTAGATGGGCACCTTTGGCTTAATAAGGATCTAGAATCTATGTATACAGGATTCCACCTCCAGAAATTATTGCTTAAATCTACCAAGGACACTAACTAAAAGAAACTATCAAAACTTTACTACAGAAAAATATAGAACACACACATACAAGGTCATGAATTTATACAACACACATACAGTCCTAATAAAAATAGAGAGAAGAATATAGAGGTAACATAGGGATGTACAAACAGGGTGATAATTACCAATCGTAGTCTCCAAGGAAGGCTCCAATGGCGGAAAAATGAGGACTAGGGGGAGGGGACCCTCAACTGGCCAAGAATCGGGGATGTATCTCAACAGCGGAACTGGGGTACTGCTAGATGCACACGTGTAAAAAGTTGGGTCAGAGGTTATAAGGCTTCCCCTGAGCCCTTAGGGGATGGGAGGTACAGGGGCGGATAACAGTTGGTCAGCTAGTGCATGACCTCAGAAAAAGGGGAGGCTCTGCAATGACAATAAGGGCTGGACTTATGCAGTAGCCAATAGTCCAGTTAATTGGCAGTCCCTAATTGGATGCTCATAGCTAGCCAATGAGCAGACTTGGCCTTAGTTATCTGATTGGACTTCCAGGTAACAATAGGCCAAGGGGGAGGCTCCAAGATGACCATTAATGGAAAGAATGGGAGGAAACTCCTGGGGTGAGGGTAATTGAAAGCTGTTAAACATGTCTAAAAGGTGACAATGGATAGCCAAATTGCTACCTAGGTGACACCCGATCTACACAAAGATACTTGGCTCTAGGTGAAGACGTTACTCCTCTGCTGGCACCATCCTTTGTTTTGGGTCCTGTGGGACAAAAGTTTAGGCAGTCCAACAGGGTCCCCTCCTGGGGTGAGCTCGATTGCCTTATGCACAGGTGACATCTGTTGAGTATGTGAGCCTCCCGCTTCGCTGTTATGGAGTCTGGCGCTGCGGAAAGATAGCTGCCGGGGCTGTTAGCCTTTCCCTAGTGATTCTGTGGTTGAGGCTGAAAACCGCTTGCTTGGGCGGCTCCTGGCGGCGCAACTTCCTCTGCTACAACGGCCAAGATGAGGATCGCGCAGAATGACTGGAAACCATCTGTTCTCTTGGTTAGCACTCCTCCAAAGACACGGACTGCTGCTACAACGTTATGGCTGTTAGTACTCACATAAGTCCCTTTATATTCTGGTAGACAAAAACCAAAGTTTCTGGCAGATATGTGCGAGTTTAATCTCCAGGCAGCCTGGCAACCAAATAGGTTACTATGACGTTCTGCAGTTGGGGGCTCTTTGCTCACACCACCAAGACTATTAGCACTGTCTCAGTTCGAAACCCAGGCCTGAAGCCAAACTGGAAGGGGCCAAGTGCTGATGTGTCATCCAGGAGCCCCTGTAGCTGTTCTTCCACTACCCTTTCAATCATCTTCCCGAGATATTCCCTCTGTCCTCTGGAGGCAAGCTTCTGGGATCAGGCGAGGGATCAGCTGGCTGGGCCCTCTGATCACCTTGGTTCCTAGCTGGAACACCTCCTGATATTGTGGTGCTGGGAGTAGCCTCTCCAACTTAGGTGGCTACAGAGGCCTTGGTGGATACAATGGGGTTGGCACTGCCACCGGAGGACCTGGAGAAAACCATGCCCAAGCCTGCTGCTGTGAGGATGGCGGGAAGAGTGGCTTTAGGCTGTTTCTGGCCACAGTGGTGTCATCAGTGTCCTGATGGGAGGGCACCCAAAGTCTGGTGTGGTTCCCATACAATAAATAATGTGACCCCACTGACTGATTGTAACTTTTACTTTTTAAAAACTGAATATCACCGTACGCTATGCACTGTGCTTCCATTTAAAAAAAATCCATTTCGGATTGACACTGGGGTAAAGTATGATTTTATTCCAGCCCCCCCCCCCCCATGCTCATATAACTGCAGTAATATCCGTATTGTTTTAATAAGCCATTGGGGGGAGCTGCTTCACTGCAATGCCACTGAGAGCAACAGAACTTCATTATGGCCACTGGATGTCAGTAAAAAGTGGTACAGGGTGAGAAATGATGGCATGTAATAGCAGCAATAGAAAAGAGGGAATCTAACTGAGCATCATGGGGATGTGTGTCCAGTAAATAGGTCCTTCTTCAAGACTATCAAGCAGCCTATTGCTCCTTAGGGTGACATTAACTTAGTAGCTAAAGATACTCATAATGAAGAGATTTAAAATAAGCCCCAGGGGTAGCCAATAAACCAGTGTGTCTAACCTCTTTTATATGAAAGCCTCAGCATACACATTCTGACTAAGCATCCTGAACTGGAGCTGACTTTCCGGGGGGGGGGGGGGGGAGATGATTGGTTGGTCCCATTTCTTTCCCCAAAACCCCCACTGATTACTCCTTCAGCTCAGCAATAAAGCATCTTCTTGGCAGGCAAAAGGTCTTAGGCTCAGTCTCTTGCATCCCCAGATAAAAGGACCAGCTAGTAGGAGATGTAAAAGATCTCAGCTGAGATCCTGGAGAGCAGCTGCCTGTCAGAGCAGGTAATGTGATCTTGATAGATGACTAATCTGACTCAGTAGAAGGCTGCATGTTCACATGACCTTGGATTAACCACTGATTTTTATATTTGCCACTGAAAATTGCCATTGTCCTGCCTTCTTCCCATTTTCCTCTCTTAACACACACTTTTTAACAAAACAGAACAAACAAAAAAACCCCGAAAAATCCAGCCTGGAAAGTTTTGAAAACTTCCACCCTGTTTTATGACATTTGATCTTAATTTCTTATCTGTTGATTCAAAGTATTCCATGGCTTCCCCCCCCCCCCCCGACTAAAGCTAGTCTTTCAAATACAGCAGGGGTGGCCAATAGTAGCTCTCCAGATGTTTTTTGCCTACAACTCCCATCAGCCCCAGCCAGCATGAACAATGGCTGGGGCTGATGGGAGTTGTAGGCAAAAAACATCTGGAGAGTTACCGTTGGCCACCCCTGTAATACAGAAAGTACATAGTGCCACCCTATACTGTGCTGGGAACTGGTCTATCAAGGTCAGTGTTGTCTGTTCTGTTTGCCACTAGCCCTGTTCACGAGTTGCATGAATGCACGTGCCATTCATGTACAGTGTACACTTAACTCTTCTTTATATGGTCACTGAGTTACGTTATGTTGCTATGCTCAATGCACATCCAGGTGAACATGTGATTTAAACCACTCCTTCCCCATTTCATGTACAAAGTGAATGCACATTGGCTCTTTTTTTACAAACAGATGTATGCATGAACAGACAGGGTTGATGTCTGGTCATTGTAACATCTGAAAAGGCCTACAAGTAGAGGTCTTTCACATCATATCGCATCTGATTATTTTAATTGGAAGTTCTGGAAACTGAACTTGAGTCTTTCTCATGCAGAACAGATGTTCTGTCTTTGAACCTGAGCCCCTCTGTGGTTTATTGTGACAAAACTGATGATGGAAAATGTACCCTGGTATGAAACAAAAAAATATGACAATATCTGTGGTCAATGTGTTTTTGTTATGTAGTTTTACACTTCTGCGCCTGAGGTTGGTAGAGCTTGAACTGAGATCTGCTAGAGCTAGTCTTTCTGTGCACATTTTCTTAGGGAAGCAAGCCGAAGTACTGTCCCCAGCCAGGTATCTTTTCAATATCACTATCCCAAAATATCAGATAGCTTTCTCAAAAGAACGACTCAACGCACTTTTCTCTTCGGTTCTTTTGGGACGTTACGCCGGGTACCCATATCTGGAAAGATTGTGCCCCTGCAATTGCAATGAGGTTGAAACAACTCCCCACATTGTTTTGCAGTGCCCTAATTACAATGACTTGAGGGCAAGACTAATCTCTCCGATTCTCGGGTCCTTGGCGGGCAGGCAAGAGGATGAGCAAATTGCCTTCCTCCTGTCTGACGCTCATTCTGATGTTTCATCTAAGATTGCTCGTTTCTGTTACGCTGCTCAGTTGGAAAGGAGGGAAATTGAGAGTGTAAATTTTGGTTATGAGTTTTAACAATATGTGTAATAGTAGGAGTCAGGAATTTTGTGTAAGAGGTGATGGGTTTGCTTTTATGTTTTTGCTTGTATTAAGCTGGTCGGATGATCGTGAATAAAGAACTACTACTGCTAGCTGGAATCCCTGTTTCACTCTAAGCAGACAGTGCACAGCTAGGAATATTCTTACCATCTACCATTCTTTAACCTCACGTTATTAACAGGAAATGTGTGGGGAGGAACACTCCATATGATATGATCTCAATTATACCAGGAGAGGTATAATTCTCATCCCAATTTTATCTCATCCTCTTTATGCAAATGTTTTCAGGTGTGAATACATGCACTTAGATGATGATATCTAATATTGTCCCACGTGGAATCCTGAGGGGTTTTTTTTGTTCAAAGTGCTCTAATCTTCAAATACGTTAGCAGTCATTTTGGAAATGAGAATTACAAAAGATAAATGATTGTTTAAAATTAGTCCTACGTTTTATTATCTTCCTTCATCTATATTAATTTGGAAAGCTTCATTCTTGGCAGAATGTCTATTAAACAGAAAGAGGAATAGTCCAACAGTCTAACTGAAAAGGAGTGCAAAGCAGTATTCAGGGATGCTGCTTTGCTTTTAGGAGGATCTATCTGTAACGAACAAAATTATGTCCAATGATCTATACATCGAATACTAAAAATCCCTGCACAAAATATCTAAAGGGGCAAATCAGAGATCTTTCAGGGTCTATCTGTAGTACAAAAGCATTACCAAATCCTCACTCTTATAATTGTGTATGGGGTGGAGAAAGAGATAACATCTTGTCCTTTTCCTGGAATACTAGAATTTGGGCAACTGGTTGGACACTGTGTGAAGCAGGATGCTAAACCAAGTGGACCATTAATTTACACTGTATAAAACAGTGTGAATGTCAAGCCCCATTATTGTACTCATCCTCCTCTGCTGGATGGAAGCTCAAGGCCCTAACCGCTCTCTATTATTTACAACTTAGAGGACATGTAGGCATCGCCATCTGGCAACAGAATGTTTATGATACTGAGAGGGCCTGTTGTGTCTCAAAGAATGTGTCCCCAATTCACCGGCTTGCTTCTCTCTTCACAGTGTAGTATCTCTTCATGCTTTTGTAGTAGAAAGAGAGTTTGTTGCCTTAACCTATGAACTTAAGATTCAAATGAAGCGCCTTTAGTAACGTTGTATGATACCCTATATAGTAAGCATGTAACCTTTTGTATCGCAGTATTTCCACTAACGTTGTTAGTGGAGAATCTTTGAATTCTTGAATAAACGAGTTTATTTGGAAGAAACAAAGAGCTTCATTATTGGGAATCTTGGGGCTTGACAGTGAGTTGCATCAAAAATATGCAGCATGCATACCCAGTAGAAATAAATATTCAAACAAATGAAAACTGGAGACTCCAAACCATCACACATATAAACAAATATATAAAAAAGCAATGAAATAGAGGATTCCATTTCCAGTAGAAGGCCTGTTAACAGAATAGAACATATACCACTTCAGACATTATCACTGAAGAGGTGCTATATAGGTGTGACAGACTCAGGCAAGATAGCCTGGAAGCTGGGGAATAGCCTTGCAACAATTGGCTGGGCTGCAGCTATGGTAACAGAAATGTAGCAAATTGAGAGACCCTTGGAGGGAAGTAAAATGCCTCAGGGTTTTAGATTCTGTTTAGTTTGGAGTTGGAGCTTAAGTACTGAACAGTGAGATGAAGACTGAGTACTTAAGCTGAACAGTTGTTGTGAAGTAACTGGAAGGTACTGAGAGCAGCCAATGGGGCTGAATTCCTTGAGGAGACAGAACTGAAATAAGCTTCTGTCTGTGAGAGAGTTTGTACTCAGAAGGGGGTCAAAACCAGGCACCTTCTGTGAGGAGGAACTCTCTCAGAGGATCTGTCAGCACAACAGGGCAGACTCCTAGTAACTGAGAACACTCAAACACTCAGAAAGACTGGATTTTAGTGGCTAGAAGAGAATTCCAAGATTCAGATTAGGAATCTAGCTGGGTGGGTCACACAGGAGGGAGGGGCTGGAAATAGCACTCAGAAGGTGTGAATCCTGAATGCTAGTGTGTGGGCATTTTCGCACTCACCTTCAAGTGGCGCGACCACCCTTTTCACAGTGGAGGATCTGCGCGGATTTCGCACAAGAAGCGCCGGCGCAGCCAAAAGAGCCGGAAAGTTCCGTCGCGAAAGCCGCTCAAACGGAAACTGCCAAGAAGCAGGAAAACGGATGAGCGGCTTTTGCGACGGAACTTTCCGGCTCTTTTGGCTGCGCCAGCGCTTCTTGTGTGAAATCCGCGCAGATCCTCCGTTGTGAAGAGGGTGGTCGCGCCACTTGAAGGTGAGTGCGAAAACGCCCTGTGAGTCTGAGGGAATATGGATCTGGCACAAATCAGAAGTCCTAGTGTGTTTGGCAAAGAGTGTGTGGATCTTTATTATTTTATGAGGTCCAAGTTTAGGGCTATTCCATCTCTACTAGTGTTCCTAGTGCCAAGTAGGCACTGCCTGCCTGTCCAAGGTTTTCTTATATATTCTTAAGCCTGCCTGTTTATAGTTTTGATATCATCTCAGCCTGATAAATCTCTGTTGTTTAGAGATTGTTTATTTTGAATTGCCTGCCAACTGATTTGCCTTTAAATAGTCTAAATGATATTATTTTATCCCTTTCCCTTGCCTTTTGTGATCCAATAAATATTTGTTGTGATTTTGAAAACTGCCTGGTGCCTAGTTTAGTTCTGACAGGATTTCTGTATGTGTGCCTGAAGGGAAGGTGACGGGTAAAAATTTATCATGGTCACCCTCCAAAGCTGACCCTGATCAGTTCCTCACAATAGGTATTGTAAATAAGTAAATAAATTCACTTATCCCTTGTTGTTTATCTGTTGTGTTGTGTGTGTGTTTTCCCCAGGCTCTGTTGCATTCACGCAATATAAGCATTGCTTCTTGCTAGAAACATTTTTTTTAATTTAAAGTAGCTCATCCCCACTGAAGTCAATAGATTGCGTCCATTGCCTCCCTTCTGTAAGTGGTCTTCTTCCATTGAGGAAGGCTACTTTCCTAGTACAATGGAATCATTGGAACAAATCCTATAAGACTGTCATCTTGAATACAATTACATCAGTTAGCTGTCTGTGAACTGGGCTATTGGTTGGTAATATAGCTCACTGGTAAAATCAAATGTGTTATTAAGAAGCTGCTGGAAACAAAATTACAGCTCATAAGAAGATAAAGAGTGGTTGACATTTAATATGTTTAATGGAACTACTAATTTTATTTTGGGCTCAATGGCTTTATGTTTGCTCAGATCTTTGTATTCTCTCTGCCTCTCCCCTTACCTGACTCCCATTAACCTCCCATCAATAGAGACTCCTGGAGCTGATTTACTTTAGTCAATACTGCTATACTGCAGTCATTCCCACTTCACAAAGGTCCAGTCCTTCACAGTGGGGAACTATTTGCCATGCCAGCCAAGTGGCTTAAGCTCATAAACTTATAATTTCTGTGCGAAAGCTTGTTTTCTAAGGATAAGTATATGTCTTTTGCTAATTTGCTGGGTTACAGAAGGCTAAGCTACATGTGAGACTGACAGCTCCTTCCCAATCATTCAGAAAGCAGGAATGGGCAAGAATCTGAAACGAGTAGAAAAAACAACATATGGATAAGAGATGCAGAACTCTCCCCCTGCAGTTCCTTTCTCCACAAGCTTTCCTGACAGTCAAATGTATTTCCTGCACTGTAGCCTAGATGAGGGAAAGAGGACCTGGGCAGACAGGCTAGAAGGGTGGAGGAAGCTAAAGAAGGGGAGAATTCTGCATTTCTGGCCCACACACGTTTTTTTTACCACTAGCATTGTTTTTCTATGTGTTCAGAGCAGATCCATGCTTAAAGCCATGCACCTACTGTCATTGCACCTGACTTGGGCCAGAGAACGAGCAACATTCAAATGGACCTTTACATTAAGCTAACGTTCTTCTGATGTGTAATGCATTTATACAGAGGACTGGTAGGAAAGCTAGATTTCTTTTTTGTACAGCTGTGCTTTTATTTCGATAATCGCTCTGAAAGAAATTTGATGTTGTTGAAGCAATTACTGGGGGGGAAAAATCTGCTGAACATTTCCATTGGTTTAATGCCGTTATTTGACTTTGTGTTACCTGGATGCATTCCCTGAATGCTATTTTCTTTTCTCCTCAGTCCTCACAATCTTCAGCCCACATTGCTGTTCAGTGTCAATGGCTGCTGTGAACCAGGCATTTTTGTCCATGCTCTTTTGTCTATTTTTTTTCCTTGTTTGAATTGATTAATGTTACTATATTTTCTCCGTATCATCTTCACAAAAATCTTGTCAGGTTGGTCAGCCCATGGTCAGCCAGCAAACTTCATGGCAGAACTAGGATTTGAACGTGGGTCTCCTAGATCTCAGACCAACACTCTAACCCAGGGGCATCAAACGTGCAGCCCACGGGCTGGATTAGACCCCTGCAAAGTCCCTATCAGGCCTGCAAGCCTTTTCTACCTTTCTCTGGCTTCCTTCCGCATCACAGCTTGCTTTGCCAGGCCTGCTCAGTTGCACAAGAGCTACAGAGCAAAACCTGTATTTTCTCCATTGGCTGAGGCTCCTCCCTTGGGGAGGAAGGGAGGGAGGGAGAGCTTGCTTTGCCTGGCTCTCTCAATTGCACAGCAGAGCTACTGAGCCAAACCTCTTTTCCTTCTACTGGCTGAGGCTCTGCCCCCTCCTTGTCCCCTGGGGAGGGAAGGAAAGAGCCGGAGTTTCCTTTGCCCAGTTTCCTCGATCACACAGGAGATATACAAAATCTTTAATTGTGTTTCTCTGTCTTTTATAAAGTTTATATCTCTGCTACCTGGCATTACATTTTATGACACACATGGCTCAGCCTGTCAAGGTCTCATTTATGTTAGATCTGGCCCTCATAACAAATATGTTCAGCACCCCTGCAACACACTGTCATATTGCTACTTAACAGTTCCTGTCTCAGAAAATAGTTGTGCCATGGACTCCTTAGTGCTGCTGAATGTTTTGCTCTCTCTAAATGTCAAGACCTGTATCATACCTCATGCTTGATAAATTTTTTCAGCCGGTTAATATGAACCAACAGGGTTCCTCTTTCTGGATCCTCTGCTTCATATTTTCCATTGCCACAACTTTTCAGTATTTTGAATGGCACAGTCCATCTAACTTCCCTGCCTCTCTTGGTGTCAGTGGTAGAGTCAGGTCTCCCTCCTGTAGCTGCCTGACTCTAGTTGATTTAACAAAATAGTGTTTCTGCTTTTGTCTAGCCTCTGCCATTGCCTCATGGACTGTTTGTCTTAAACTCTGCAGGACCCTTTGCAGGTTTGTAAAATATTCTGCAGTGGGCCGGAATAGCTCTGGGGCCCAGACCCCTTCCCAATTCCTTTTAGCAGCTCTAGGACTCTAGGCAGCTTCCTCCCAAACACTAACTCGTTTGGAGAATAACCGCCCAGTGAGGGATGCACTGCTTCCCTATATGCACTTACCCCCATGGGTAGGAACTCAACCCAATTCCTTTGATGTTCAGCACAAAATGCCTTTAGCATTTGGGTAAGAGTTCCTCCCCACTTTCCCACTTGTCCATGCAACTGTGGATGGTAGGCTACACTTAGTTCTTGCGTGATTCCTGCTAGTTCATACAACTACTGCATCACCTTACTTATAAACACAGTGCCTTGATCTGACGTCACTACATTAGGAAACCCATATGCAACACAAAATTCCAGCATAGCTTTAGCAACACTCATGGCATCCGTAGTCCTCAAAGGCATGGCTGCCGGAAAACAAGTTGCCCTGTCAATGATTACTAATATAGATTTCTTCCCAGATTTGGAGGATATAAAAGGCCCTTGAATATCAGTTTGGATTTCAGCGAAGGGAGTCTGAACCACAAGGATTTCTCCCAAGGGCACCTTGGCATGATCGGAAGCATGCCCAACCTTCTGGCAGATTTCACAACTGGCAACATATCTTTTCACATCCTGATGTATGCCCAGCCAGTAAAAAATCTGAACTTATTTTGCCCAGTGTCCTCTTAAACCTTAGATGACCTGTCAGCGGTAGATCATGCCCAACTCTTAGAATTTCCTCTTTAAACTTTTTGGGAACCACAAACTGTTTTCCAGACCCCAAGTCACATCTTGTTTTCTTGGGCATGTACTCTCTATACAATAGTTCATTTACCCAAACAAAACTAGTATCTCCTGGTGTATTCAATGCAGTCTTATCCTCCCTTACTGCTTCTCTGCATTCTTTAAGGGATGGGCATTCCTTTACTTCCTGTTTATATATTTCTGAATCTGTAATGACAAGAAAGATCTCATCCCTTTGGCTCAACTGCTCATCTTCTGTCCCCCTCTTCCCTCTCTCCTTTTCTCCCAGTTGTTCCCTCACAATCTCTGCTGAGGGCTGCTGAGGGTGGGGTTCATTTGCCTTTACCTGGTTTCTTGTCATTACTGGAAGCTGAGACACTATCTGTTTTGCCCTCCATACTTTGTATTGGATATCCATACCTGCAAGGAACTGTGGATCCTGCCCCTTATGCACCAGAAGAGGGATGGTGTCACTCCAATCCCCCACTCCTACTTTTATAAATGTGACAGGCTTTTCTTTAAGTCTGGAGTCATTAGATCATATTTCTATTTTGCCAAATGCCTACAGTCCTAACCCATGAAAAATATCCTCTGATAGACTTTTGGGTTTTGGTCATGGAGGATTGAGCTGCTCTTCAACCAACGAGCAGATCAGAATCTCTGTTCTGGGCAGAGAAGGTGATCTTAACACCTGCTGCCTACCTCTTCCAGGCAGGGAGAGGGCCAAGATATGCATATAAAGTTCTGAGGGGATTTACTTTGGCTGACAGGGGACTCCAGTGGGGTTCCTTTTGGGCTTTGAAGAGTCCCCCGAGAAGGACTGCATTCAATCGTCTACAGAGGATTTCTGAGGTCATTAAGTTGGCTTAAATCCACCAAGATACAAAGCTTCTTTGAGACTGATCAACATCTAACTACTAAGAGAACAGTGTGCAGAAGGATATCAGAATAGAAGGTAAAAGATTTATATCTATCACTCCAGGACTAACCAAAGACTAAATAAAAATAAAGGTCTGGATCCAGATATATCATCTTATATTAAGGAAGATAAAGGAGGGGTTAAAAGTGGGACTTATAAACTTGGAGAATTAAGATAAAAAGAGGAAAAACAAATATTGTTTAGAATACCTGTGGTCTGAAATAGACAACCCCTCCAAGAAGATTTGCTGAGCTGGTAATTATAATACAGGAAACATCGTCATTGAAACAACGTGAGACTTCATAACCACTGAAAACGAGACAAGAAAGGAAGGAAGGTAAAGGAAGGAGCCACTAGGAGAAGGGAAAATAACAAGCCTCCCAACCTTCTCTAGGACTCAAAATCATAGAGAAGTACCAGCGGCCATCAAAATTTTAAAAATTAATTAAAAGAAAACTGGACATTGAAAAATAGCAGAGCCAGCAGATATTGTCATTAAAAGGTTAAATCTATTGGACTATATACTCAGAATCAACTTTGGTATAGTTTTGGAGAAAAAAAGAAAAAAAACTTTTTAAAAGGACAGAAAATTTTGGCAGAATTCCAAAAGCAGCTGCTGGCCAATACACAGCAAGTTCATGATTTAACTGCCAAAGTCGAGAGAATGGAAGATCGAAATAAACAAACTAATAATATGGTTAGGGAAAACCAAACAGAATTGACGGAGCTAGAAGATCGGGTGTTGAGACTTGAAATGGAGAAAGCTGCAACAATTCTTCGCTTCCAAAACTTACCAGAAGAGAAAGAGGAAGATTTAATTAGTAAAATTTCAGACATCCTAGTAGTGGACGATGAAGAACTATTGGAAGATGGCCCGAGGGATATTCTCTGGGCCAAGAGAGTGTCTTCAAGCTACATAAGGAAATTTAAACTTCCTAGGGAGGTGCAGGTTAAGTTTGTTCGTCCAGAAACTGTGGAAAGGGTTCTCCGAAAAGCAAGAGAGTGTGAAATAGATTGGAAGGGAACCAAGATTAAAATACTGAAAGAGATACCTTGGAGTGTGCGGCAGCGAAGATTTAAATTCAAGAAATTGTCGACTTGGTTAGTTAAGCATGAAATTCAGTTTAGATGGCTCATTCCGCAAGGCCTCTTTTTCACATTTCAAGCGAAGAGATACAACATCAATACTGAGGCAAAGATGGAAGAATTTTGGGAAGAATGTGTGAAGCGAAAAGGATCCGAATCAGAAGAAGAACAAGAAGTTGAAGGTGCCAAGAAACCTACTGAGGAGGAGTCTCCCAAAAAGAAACCTGAGAAAGTCAAAACAAGACTTCAGAGTAAGAAAGACTCAGCTAAGATACCTGATAGTATTGACTCAGCAAAATGAATTCAAAGCTGGGAATTAAAATACTTTCTCTGAATATTAATGGCTTAAATGAACCTGGAAAGAGGAAGAGAACTTTTCAACAGTTGGAAAAATCGGGGGCACAAATTATCTGTCTGCAAGAAACTCATATTAAGAAGGAAGATGTGAAGTATTTGGAAAATAAGAAATTGGGCACTCTATATTCATCATGTGACCCTCTTAAAAAGAAGAAGGGGGTAGCTATTTTTGTATCCCACCATATTAAATCAAACTGTCTGTACTCGGATGAACAAGGAAGAATTATTATTGTAGAGCTGGAAATAAATGGTCTTAAAACAATTCTTGGGAATATTTATGCTCCCAATGAAAACCAAGAAAAATTTTTATCAAGATTTGTACCTAAAACTTAGAGAATTTACCTCAGATAGGTACTGTATTGTTGGGGATTATAACGCAATTTTTGATAATAAAATGGACAAAAAATATGATGATCCTCAAAAAAAGAAGAAAAACCGAAATACTCTACCCAACTCTTTTTTGAAAATGGCGGAAGAATTGAATTTAGTGGATGCCTGGAGAACAAAAAATCCGACTACAATGGACTTCACTTTCTACTCTCACGCACATAAATCTTGGTCAAGAATTGATATGTCATGGGTGTCCTTGAGTATGATATTGTCTCTCAATCAAGTGGATATTCTCCCTCGGTCATATGCAGATCATAGCTCAATTGTTTTGACAATGCAGGAACAGACAAGGAATCCTAGATGGTTCCTAAACTTGCAAATTCTAAAAGAGACTCAATTCTTGGAGGCGGCCAAAAAAAGAGATTCAGGAATTTTTTAATCTTAATCAGGAAAAAGATACGAAGATTCCAGTTATTTGGGATGCATTTAAGGCCTTCTTTAGGGGAGTTGCTATTAGATATTCAATGAAGAGGAAGAGAGATCAAAGAAAAGCCTACAGTGAATTAATAACAAAACTCAAGCATCTGGAGAACAAACAAAAAACCGAGAACCTTAAGGAGGTGAAGGCCAGAATTACTTTTATACAACATCAAATAAATACTCTTTTGGCAGAAGAAATGGAAAAAAAATTGAAATGGGCAAGACAAAATTATTTTGAAAATGCAAATAAAGTGAGTAGATGGCTGGCCTACAGATTAAGGAAGGAAAAGGAAAGGAAGATTATCAAAATGTTGAAATCTGAAACTAAGGAGGAGATGTACCAAAACTCCCAAATGAAAGATATTATCCAAAATTTTTACAGGAACCTTTATAAAAAGCAAAAGATTGAACAGATAGAACAAGAAGAATATATAAAGGGAGTAGAGGTGAAACAACTAACAAAGGAACAACAAGCAAGCTTGGAGAGTCCCATTTCAGTACAGGAAATTGTTGATGCAATCAGAAATCAAAAAAGCAATAAAACTCCAGGTTCGGATGGGCTTCCAATCGAGTTTTTTAGAGCTTTTGAAGATTTACTATTGTTGCCCTTTAAGAGGGTAGTCGAGAATGTTTATAATACAGGAGAGATCCCAGACTCCTGGAAAGAAGCTTTAATCACACTTATTCACAAAGAAGGCACTGAATCATCAGAAATTAAAAATTATAGACCAATATCACTTTTGAATAGTGACTATAAGATTTATGCTGCAATATTAGCAAATCGGCTGAAGAAAGTAATTGCGGGTTTAATTCATGAAGATCAAACTGGTTTTGTTCCTGGACGATTAATGAACCAGAACGTGAGATTACTCTTGAATGTGAATGAATATTATAGGGACCATCCAGATAAAGAATTTGCTGCTATCTTGGTAGATGCTGAAAAAGCCTTCGATAACGTTAATTGGAACTTTATTAAGAAGATGTTGGCGGCGACTGGCTGTGGTGAAAAGTACTGCAGAATGGTTGAAGCGGTTTATTCGAAGCAGAGAGCAAAGGTGAGCTTCAATGGAATAATGTCTGATCCAATAGAGATCGAACAAGGTACTAGACAAGGATGTCTGTTATTCCCTTTGCTTTTTATTTTGACACTGGAACCGCTGGTCAAGAAGATTAGAGAAGATGTACAAATTCAAGGGGCTAAAATAAACAATATTGAATTTAAGACTTTGGCGTTTGCAGATGATTTAGTATTTATTTTGGAGCAGCCAACTTCCTCGATTGCATTTCTGAAGCAAAGGTTAAGAGAATTTGGAGAAGTATCTGGATTTAAATTGAATGTCTTTAAGACAAAAATTTTAACCAAAAATATGGAGAAAACTCAGATTGAATTACTAGAGCAGCTTTCAGGATTCAAGTATGAAAAAAAGACAAAGTACCTGGGAATTCAGATCACGAGCGACTTAAAGACCTTATATAGAGACAATTATGAAAAATTATTGAAAGAAATCCGTAAGGACTTAACTAATTGGAAAGACATTCAAATTTCGCTTCTAGGTAGAATTGCTTCAATAAAAATGAATATTCTCCCGAGAATTTTGTTTTTGTTTCAAACAATTCCAATTACCTTACCTAGATCCTTTTTTCAGCAACTCAACTCCATGGTCACGACTTTTCTTTGGCAAGGCAAGAAGGCTAGAATAAAATTGAAAGTTTTACAAGATACTAAACTTAGAGGTGGTCTAGCTCTCCCAGATTGGAATTTGTACTATAAAGCTTGTTGTATTGCATGGTTGAGAGCCTGGTGTAAACTAGATAACAAGAGATTATTGACCATTGAAGGAGCCGGCCTGGGAGAAGGCTGGCACAACTATTTGTGGTATCATACTCCCATAAAAACTGGTCGCTTTCTCAGACATGAAATAAGAAGATCCTTATACAAGACGTGGAATGAAATTAAAGTACAATATACTTATACTCCTAAATGGCTATCTCCGATAGAGGCCTTGACTCATCCAAATTTGTACAACTGGGACAACCCACAAGACTATGCTTTCCTATTAAATGACCAAAATGATTTGATAGAGGAAGAACTGTCTAAATTAAGCCGGTGGCTTCAGTGTCAACTTAAATCAACATTTCAAAAAGACAAGGAAAAAGGTTTTTCAAAGACTCCAATTGAACTAGATCTTATTTTAGAGTCTAAACAGAAAATAATCACCAAAGTGTATGATTGCTACTGCAAATTAAAATGCAGGATGAAGTTGTAAAAGAAGCATGGATCCGTTGGTTGAAGGACTTTGGCCATAATATAGACATGGAAGAATGGGATAAACTATGGAAACAGAACTTGAAATTAATGAAACCAGCAGATTTTAGAGAAAATCTATACAAAATGGTATATAGATGGTACCTTACACCAGATAGGTTGGCCAAAATTTATCCCACGTACTCCAACAAATGTTGGAAGTGTCGAGAAGCTAAAGGGTCCTTGTTTCATATATGGTGGCAATGTAAAGACGCCAAAAAATACTGGTCACAAATTAACATTTGGGCCCAAAAGATTCTAAAAATACAAATTAACCATGTGCCGGAACTGTATCTTCTAAACATTTGTAGACAAAACCTGCCCATGACCAAGCTGAAACTGTTATTGTACATAGTTACTACTGCTAGAATACTATATGCCAAGTACTGGAAGAAGGATATAATCCCTAATAGAGACGAATTTATTAGTAAGCTGTTAGATGCTGCAGAATCTGATTTAATGTCCACGAGGTTAAGAAATGGTAATTTGCAAAAATGTCAGGAGGAATGGGACCCTTTTTATAAATGGGTTAAAAGTAAAGGTTTTGGATTGGAGTAACTATGATTCTTTTCTGCTTTTTTATCCTCTCCGCCTCCCAGTGTATGACTGGGTAGTTGTTTTTGATGTTAGATTATGAATGTATAGTGTGTTGTACCGCGCACACTGCGCTTCACCTAAAAAATTCCTCTGCGCAGGCCTGAAGGGCATATCCACACACACAACCCACAACGCATCAAGTCCTGCAGCGATAGGCAAGGGGTGAAACGGCAGGTGGAAGGTGCCACTGGAAGCCGCAGTCCCGATCCTGCATGTAGGCGGTTCAAGATATTGGTCGCCTGATGCTAACCCGGAGACGAAAGCATCTTTCGGCAGCACCCTGAACGACCAAGCAGCCTTATCTAGGGACAGCACTGCTTGCTCCACACGGAGAGGGGCCTAGAAAAGGTGGCCTAAACAAAGCTCGTCTCCCCCACCCCAGTTGGCTAGCCGCGGTCAACGGGCATCCTTACTTGCGGTCGAAAAATAACAACAAAGAAAAGGCATGCACCTGCCTCACAAAGTGTGCAAAGACTAAAGCTTGCGTGTTGGAACATCAGAACCATGCTTGACACAGTAGGCAGTGGTCGCCCTGAACGACGCTCTGCTCTAGTTGCCCACGAACTTCTCAGGTTGAATATCGACATAGCAGCTCTCAGTGAGGTCCGTTTCTCTGAGGAAGGTAGTCTTCAAGAACACGGTGCTGGCTATACCCTCTACTGGTCGGGTAAGTCAAAGGCTGAGAGCCGCCTTTCTGGCGTTGGCTTCATGGTCAGGAACTCCATTGCCTCCAAACTCGAAAACCTTCCAACAGGTCACTCAGATCGCATCATGTCCATGCGCCTCCCACTTCAAAACAAGCAGCATGCAACACTCTTCAGTGTGTATGCCCCAACCCTTCAAGCAGATCCTGCAGAAAACAACAAGTTACGGAAGACCCTACAGTACGGAACAAGTACGGAAGACCCTACAGAGGACAAGGTGATTATCCTTGGCGACTTCAATGCCAGAGTAGGTAAAGACTCGGAAGCCTGGAAAGGAGTACTTGGCAAACACGGCATTGGCAACTGCAATGACAACGGGCGCCTCCTGCTACAATTCTGCATGGAGCACCAGCTCACCATCACCAACACTATCTTCCAGCAGAAGAACAGTCTGAAGACAACCTGGATGCACCCACGGTCCAAGCATTGGCACCTTATCGACTACATTCTGGTGCGCCAGAGAGACCTTCGAGATGTCTTACACACCCGAGTAATGCCCAGCGCAGAATGTCATACGGATCATCGTCTTGTACGCTGCAATCTCCGTCTTCACTTTAAACCCACACCCAGGAGAGGAGGTATCCCTCGGAGGAAGTTTCAGGTTGGCAGCCTCCAGTCAGCCGAAGTTAAAGCTGCCTTCCAGGCAAAACTCCAGTCAAGAATTGAGGACCTCAGTTGCCCCACAGACCCTTCTCCAGAAGCACTCTGGGAACACCTAAAAACTACCGTCCTGCAGATCTCTGAAGAAGTCCTCGGGTTCTCCACAAGGAAGAACAAGGACTGGTTTGATGAGAACAATCAAGAGATCCAAGAATTACTGGCAAAAAAGAGATCTGCCTACCAAGCACATCTTGCTCAGCCCTCCTGTCCTGGGAAAAAAGCAACCTTTCGCGCTGCATGTAGCAACCTCCAGCGCAAGCTTCGAGACATTCAGAACGAGTGGTGGACCAAGCTTGCAGAGAGAACCCAGCTGTGTGCAGACACTGGTGATTTAAGAGGGTTCTACGAAGCCCTGAAGGCAGTATATGGTCCATCATATCAGGCTCAGAGTCCCTTGCATAGTGCAGATGGCCAAGTGCTCCTCACAGACAAGGCATCCATACTGAACCGGTGGTCGGAGTATTTTCAGGTTCTCTTCAGTGCCAACCGCGTAGTTCAAGATTCAGCAATCCACCTCACCCCACTTCAACCGGTGAAAACAGAGTTGGATGAGATCCCCACCCTAGAAGAGACTGTTAAAGCCATCAAGCAACTGAAAAGTGGCAAGGCAGCAGGAGTTGATGGAATTCCACCAGAGATCTGGAAGCATGGGGGCACAGTACTACATAGCTCACTTCACAAAGTACTTGTCACCTGCTGGGAACAAGGCAAATTACCACAGGACTTTCGCGATGCAATCATCATCACCCTATACAAGAACAAAGGGGAAAAGTCAGACTGCTCCAACTACCGGGGGATAACCCTGCTCTCCATCGCAGGCAAAATCCTTGCCAGAATACTCCTGAACAGACTGGTGCCCACCATTGCAGAAGAACTCCTCCCAGAGAGCCAGTGCGGCTTCAGAGCTAACAGGAGCACCACCGACATGGTATTTGTTCTCAGGCAGCTCCAAGAGAAATGCAGGGAACAGAACAAGGGTCTGTATGTGACTTTTGTCGACCTTACCAAAGCTTTCAATACCGTTAGCAGGAAAGGCCTGTGGCAAATCTTGGAACGTTTAGGATGTCCCCCAAGGTTCCTCAGCATGATCATCCAGCTACACGAAGACCAACAAGGCCAAGTCAGACACTGCAACGACCTCTCGGAGCCCTTTCCAATAGGCACAGGTGTAAAGCAAGGCTGCGTTCTCGCGCCAACTCTCTTTACGATCTTCTTTAGCATGATGCTTCAAAGAGCCGCAGTAGATCTAGATGAGGACAATGGTGTCTACATCCGCTATCGCACCGATGGCAGCCTGTTCAACCTGAGGCGACTAAAGGCACACTCCAAGACAATGGAAAAACTCATCCGAGAGCTACTGTTTGCTGATGATGCTGCACTCGTCTCCCACTCGGTATCAGCGCTGCAGCATATGACGTCCTGCTTTGCAGAGGCTGCCAAGCTATTCGGCCTAGAAGTTAGTCTGAAGAAGACAGAAGTTTTCCACCAGCCTGCACCCCAGGAAGATTATCACCCTCCCTGCATCACTGTGGGTGAATCAGTTCTGAAGACAGTCCAGCAGTTCAGCTACCTGGGGTGCATCATCTCCTCAGATGCCAAGATCGACAAGGAGATTGACAACAGGCTGGCAAAGGCAAACCGTGCATTTGGCCGACTGCACAAAAGAGTGTGGAGCAACAAGCATCTGAAAAAAGGCACAAAGATCAATGTTTACAAAGCGGTTGTGATGACAACCCTCATCTATGGCTCCGAATCGTGGGTTTTATACCGTCATCACCTGCGACTCCTTGAGCGCTTTCATCAGCGCTGCCTTCGCACCATCCTCAACATCCACTGGAGTGACTTTGTGACCAACACTGAAGTCCTCAAGCGGGCAGAGGTTACCAGCATCGAGGCACTGCTGTTGAAGACGCAGCTGCGCTGGGCGGGGCATATTTCTAGGATGGAAAACCACCGCCTTCCCAAGATTGCCCTGTATGGCGAACTCTCCACCGGCCATCGAAATAGAGGGGCACCAAAGAAGAGGTACAAGGACTCCTTGAAGAAATCCCTTGGCACCTGTCACATCAACCATCACCAGTGGTCTGACCTAGCCTCAGATCGCAAAGCATGGAGGCACACCATCCACCAGGCTGTCTCTTCCTTTGAGAACACACGCATAGCTGGTCTTGAGGACAAAAGGAGATTGAGGAAGAATCGCACTGCTACAGGACCAACCCTAAATCAGACTTTTCCCTGCAGCCGCTGTGGCCGGACCTGCCTGTCCCACATTGGTCTTGTCAGCCACCAGCGAGCCTGCAGCAAACGTGGACTATTGCACCCTTCTTAAATCTTCATTCGCGAAGCCAAGCCGAGAGAGAGAGAGAGAGAGTGTGTTGTAATGAGGTGTGTAGTATGTTATTAGTTTGTGGTTTGTTGGTATGGTTGTATTCATGTGTTTGTTTTATGTTTTTCTTTTGTTATGTGTAATCTTTTCTTAATAAAAACTTTTTCTCTAAAAAAAAACGTGGCGGCCATTTTGAGTAAAAAACTTTTTTAAAAAAAATAATATCTTGACCTAGGAACATCAGAGGAATGCGATTTTGGGCTTATCTAACAGGGCATGATTTAATCTACAAGACTGTGCACTTAAAATTTGAATCTGTGAGGGCAACATTTGAACCTATTTAAAGCAACAGGTAACCAGTGATGTCAGAGTAAAAAGTAGCAGCAAAGCAGATGTGATAAGCAATGGATGTTATGGAAGCAAGACTGGCAAAGATAATTAGAGAAACAAAAACAGAACTAAAAATAGAATTAAAAAAAGAAATTGAGTCCAGTACAAAAGAAATTAAAAAAGACATTGAAGATCTCAGAAAAGACACACAAGCAGCTCTACAGAAAGTACAGAAGGTGGAGGAAAAGGTGAAAGACCTAGATACAAGAATGGATAAGGTAGATTCCACAATCCAAAAAAATGCAGGAGAAAGCATTATTAGCTGACTGTAAACTAATGGAGAACCAAATACGGCTAAGAGGGGTGCCTGAGTCTACTACTACTGACTTAAGGACATATATAATTAAAATTATTGCTGAATTTTTAGAAGAAAACCCAGATGAAACTGACCATTTCTATAACTACATTTATAGGGTAAATTTGGAGTACGCCAAAAAAAAATAAACTACCAAGAGATGTGGTGGTGAGATTTGTGACAAGAGACATGGTGGGAAGGATTCTCAGTAAACAGTTTAAGAGCACACTGGAGGTGGATGGCAGTAAAGTAAGAATTATGAAAGAATTGCCAAGGAAAGTCATTAATGACAGGAGACTTTACAAAAAGTTGACAGAAAAGCTGAGAGAAAAAGAAATAAGATACAGATGGGAACTTCCAGAGTGTTTGAGTTTTGAATTTAAAGGACGGAGATTTACTATCACAACTACTCAGCAAATGACAAACTTTTTGAGTGACCATAAAGACTCTGGGGAAACAGATTAAGAATAAAAATCAATATGGATTACAAATTAATATCTTGGAACATAAACAGACTTAATTCACCACAAAAAAGAAGGGCAACTTTTCACTGGATTGGGAAACAAAATTGTAACATAATTTGTTTGCAAGATGTGCATATCAGACAAACGGATTATAAAGTTTTATGGAACAAACAACTTGATATGTAATTTTTATCATTGGCCAAGGAGAAAAAAAGGGGGGTAGTTTTTTATATCAAACAAGAATTAGACCCGAAATTAATTTTTAAAGATGATGGTGGCAGATATATTGCGGTAGAAGTGACATTGAATTACAAAAGAAGTTTGTTGCTGGGAATATATGTTCCAAATGGAGCAAAAGACTCTTTTTTTAAATATATAATGCAACAATTAGACCAAGTGGTGCATGAACAAATTATGATAATGGGAGACTTTAACGGAACAGTGAAAAATACTCTGGACAGAACTGGGGAAAAAAATAATGAAGGGAAACTACCAAAATCATCTTTTGAATTGGTAAAACAAGAGAGTTTAGAGGATATATGGAGGGAATTAAATCCCAAAGAATGTGATTATACTTACTTTTCGGCAAGGCACAATTATTTTTCGAGAATTGATATGATTTGGACCACAAAAGATTTTGGACTTTTAATGAAGAAAATTGAGATACTTCCTAAAATAAGAGCAGACCACAATCTAAGCTGTGGTCTGCACAATCAGGGAAAAAGACTCTAAGGTGGCAGATAAATGAGGACTTGCTACAGAAACAGAAAATAGTGGTGTCTCTGGAAAAGGAAACTAAATGCTTCTTCCAAATAAATGAAAATGAGGATACTCAATTTCAAATTGTGTGGGATGCTTATAAAGCAGTAATGAGAGGCATTTTAATTACATTGAACAACAAAGAGAAAAGAGCCAAAAATAAATAAAGGATGGGCATTCAGAAAGAAATTGGCAAAAAAGAGATGGAGCTTAAAAAGCGACCTGGGAAAAAGAAGATCATAAGAGAGATTACAATATTACAAAGCCAACTGAGCCATTTGCTGAATAAAGAATTGGAATGGAATCCAAAAAGACTGCAGCAGAAATCTTTTGAAGGTGCGAGCAAACCTGGAAAATACCTTGCATGGCAAATGAAAAAAAGAAGGGAGAAAAAAGTAATTAATAAAATTGTGACAGGAGAAAAAGACATTGTTGACCATGAAGGAATTAAAAGGGAGTTTTACAAATATTATGCCAAGCTGTTAAAAAGCCAAAGTGTAGATAGAAAAAGAATTGATGCGTATCTACAGAAAATTAAGGTAAATTAATTAACAAAAAATATGGAGAATGTGTTGAATAAGCCAATTGAGAGAGGAGAAATAGAGGAGGTGATTAACTCAATGAAACTAGGAAAAGCACCTGGTCCAGATGGCTTTACAGCAAAATTTTACAAAGTTCTCATGGAGACGCTATTACCAAAACTTCAGAAACTGATGAACATTATAAGAGTAGACGGGAAAATTCCTAACACATGGAAAGAAGCAGTAATTTCTTTGATACCAAAAGAAGACAGAGACACCACATATGTGAAAAAATATAGACCAATTTCATTATTTAACAATGATTATAAAAGATATGCAAGAATCTTAGCAGAACGCCTTAAACAGCATATGAACAGTTTTATTAAAGCAGAACAAGCAGGATTTCTTCACAAGAGACAAATTAGAGACAACATTAGAACAGTTATAGATATTATCGAATATTATGAGAAGCATCCTGAAAAAGAAGTAGCATTATTTTTTGCAGACGCAGAGAAAGCATTTCATAATGTGCATTGGGATTTTTTATGTTTGCAGTGATGGAGAAATTGAGATTGGGAGAAGACTTTATTAGAATGGTAAAGGCGATATACTTTGAACAATCAGCAAGGCTCTGTATTAATGCAGACTTAACGGAAAAAATGATAATAAATAAAGGAACAAGACAAGGTTGTCCTCTATCCCCACTGATATTTATAATGACTTTAGAGGTTTTGTTAATTCAAATTCAAGAAGAAAGGTTTTTCTTATAAATACAGAGCATTTGCAGATGACATGATGTTTATAAATGAAAATCCCACTCATGTAACACCAAATCCCACTCCGCCACGGGACGGAGACGGTTTTGGTCGCCTTAGCGGATGACCTCCAGCGGCAACTGGATCGAGGCGGTGTAGCGGTACTGATGTTACTAGATCTGTCGGCTGCATTTGATACAGTCGACCATCAGTTGCTGATCCACCGCCTCGCCGACATAGGGGTTAGGGGGTTGGCCTTACAATGGCTTTCCTCCTTCCTCATGGGTCGGGGACAAAGGGTGGCGATTGGGGGTGAACAATCCCAGAGGCGGACACTAGATTGTGGGGTGCCTCAGGGAGCAGTTCTTTCCCCGATGTTATTTAACATCTACATGCGCCCCCTTGCCCAGATTGCCCGGAGGTTTGGGTTGGGTTGCCATCAATATGCAGATGACACCCAGCTCTATCTGCTAATGGACGACCGGCCCGCCTCCGCGCCGGAGAGCCTGGACTGGGCTTTACAGGCTGTTGCAACGTGGCTTAGACTGAGTGGGCTGAAGTTGAACCCAGCGAAGACAGAGGTTCTCTGTGTGGGTCGTGGCGCTCTGGGGAGGGAAATATCTCTCCCGACCTTTGACGGTGCGCCACTAAAGGCGCCGCAGCGGGTAAAGAGTTTGGGTGTTCTACTGGAGCCTTCATTATCAATGGAGGCCCAGATAATAGCCACTGCCAAGTCAGCATTTTTCCATCTGTGGCGGGCGAGGCAGTTGGCCCCTTTCCTAGAGTGCCGGGACCTAGCAACAGGGATCCATGCGACGGTCACCTCAAGATTGGACTACTGTAACACCCTCTACATGGGGCTGCCTTTGTGCCGGACCCGGAAGTTACAGCTAGTGCAGAATGCGGCGGCCAGGCTGTTGCTTGGTCTCCCAAGATGGGAACATATACGGCCGGGGCTACGCGAACTGCACTGGCTACCGATTGTATACCGGGTCCAGTACAAAGTGCTGGTCATTACCTTTAAAGCCCTATATGGCCGAGGACCGACCTACCTGAGGGACCGTCTCTCCCCGTACGAGCCCCAGAGAGCACTGAGGTCGATAGGAAAAAAACAGATTGACTACCCCTGGGCCAAAAGAAATTAAACTTCAGAATACCCGCACACGGGCCTTTTCTTCCGCGGCCCCGTATCTTTGGAATCAGCTCCCAGAGGAGGTGCGGGCCCTGTGGAACCTTGATCAGTTCCGCAGGGCCTGCAAGACTGCCCTCTTTAAACTGGCATTCACGAACAGCTGAACTAAAGTGCATAATAAGAAACATTCGCCGTCAATACCAATTGTTAGACTTAGCGTAATGTTATTAAATTAGTAATTGTTTTAACTAATGTATTAAGTGGTTTTAAATGTAATGTTTTATTAATGTACTGTTATCCCTTTGTTGTTAGCCGCCCTGAGCCTGCTTTGGCGGGGGAGGGCGGGATATAAATAAAATTTTACTTACTTTACTTTACTATTGTTGCTTTGTAAGATATAAGAATATGGAGAATTGGCAGGCTTTTATATAAACAAAGAAAAATCAAAAATTTTGTGCAAAAATATGTTAAAGAGTAAACAGGAAGAACTACAGAGATGAACAGAGTGTGAAATTACCTCCAAAGTAAAATACTTAGGTGTAGAAATAACAACAAAAAATATTGATCTGTATAAAAACAATTATGAGAAACTCTGGTGTAAGATCGATGGAGATATGAAAAAAAGGAACAAATTGAATCTGTCTATGCTGGGCAGAATTTCTGCAATTAAGATGAACGTCTTCCCGAGAATTATGTTCCTGTTTCAAACAATTCCAATAGTGAAAGACAATAAACAAAAGAAACTTTCCAATAGTGAAAGACAATGGCAAAAGAAACTTTCAGAATTCGTATGGGCCGGGAAAAAAATCAAGAATTAAAATGAAAATTCTGATGGATGCTAAAGAAAGATGCGGATTTCAACTGCCTAATTTAAAGTTGTATCATGATGCAGTGTACCTGGTGTGAATTAAGGAATGGATGACATTATCAAACAGAAAGTTATTAGCATTAGAAGGACACGGAAATGTCTTTGGATAGCATGCTTATATGTATTATGGGAAAAATAAGATGGACGGTTTCTTCTCACATCACTATATCAAAAGTAATCTATTAACTACCTGGTCAAAATATAAAAGATATGGTGATGAGAGGAAACAACTTTGGATCGTACCAACAGAAGTAATAAAATTGTATTCAGATATTAAAGAAGACAAGTGGTTAACATATAAACAACTTTTAAAAATTCAAGGAAGAAAGGTGGAATTAAAATCGGCTGAAGAAATACAATATAAATATAATCAGTTTCAATTGCAACAAATAAACAGTTTGCTTGAACAGGACATCAAGAACTATGGAATAAGACAAGAACAAATAGAACTGAAGAGAATGCTGTTTGGAGAAAATGAAAAGCTGATCTCAAAGACATATAAACTATTATTGAAATGGTCTGCAGAATATGAAGTAGTTAAATCACAAATGATAAGATGGACAATAAATATAAATAAGGAAATACAGATGAAGTCATGGGAATACTTATGGAAGAACTCTATGAAAATATCTACATGTTATAACATTAAAGAAAATTGCTTTAAAATGTTATACAGGTGGTATACACCTAAGAAATTGGCAAAAATGAACAATTAGGTGTCAGATAGATGTTGGAAATGTAATGCCATGAAGGATCTTTCTACCATATGTGATGGACCTGCAAAAAGGCAAAACAATTTTGGCAACTGATTCAGCAAAAGATCTCAAAAGTTTTGGGATATAATATTAAGAAAGCACCGGATATCTTCTTGTTGGGATTACAAATGGAAAAATTTCAAAAGCAAGATAGGACAATAATTTGGTATATGCTTTCAGCTGCACGGACATTATATGTACAAATGTGGAAACAAGACAAAATACCAGAAATGTGGGAATGGACTTTGAAAGTCATGCATTGGAGTGAAATGGACAAAGTTACAAGAATCTTAAAAGAACAAGATCTAGAGAAGTTTAAAAACGAATGGGGAAAGTTTCAAAAATATATTGAAAAACAATGGAACGTTAAGGGACATTTGGTGATATTTGACAATGGTTAATTCTTAACGAAACTATATATGGATTACAGTTTAAAAAAATAGAATTATTGGATTATAACTTTTTTGTTTCCTTGCTAATGATTAAGAAGAACTGCCATGAAGATGGATTATAGCTATAACCTTTGGGGGGTTTTTTTGAAGAAAGATTCTTTAACAGATAGAGTTTATTACCTTATAAGAAACTAAATTAAATAGTAATATGGAGATGTTTGCTAAGGGGGTCGGCACTGCTGGGGGTCACCAAAAGGGGGGGGGGTGGAGAAAATGTTATATATGTGTATTAACATTTAATGACAAATGATAATATGTCATTACAATATATTACATTATAACAAATTGTTTTAATAAAAAATATCCTCTGATACGCTTGACAAGTTTGCCCCACTATCCCATATTGCCTGAAGATCGATACAATCCTGTAGCCTCACTTGCATACCCCTTTTTGAGCACACCAATGTGCTTGCTCTGGACTGATATAGCAAGAAACTAGTTTCTTTGATAGGGCAGCTAACTCAATATAATTAATTTCCATGTGTTCCCTTGATTGTTGTGTCTGGCCTTGGGGAACTCCCTACTTATGCTCTATTTTCTGAATCTTCCCTCCAGAGTCCTGGGGATCCACCTTACCCTCTTTGTCCATCTGCATCCTTTCAAACATGTCACCCTTTTCTGAGTGATTGTGAATGTCCTCTGGCTGTTGTTCCACCCTGGCACTTAAGTGGGAACCACTTAAATTCCTTTGTGCCTTCAGTAAACATTTGCCACTCCTAGCCAGCAATTTGGGACACTGAGTTTTTATATGTCCTTGTGATCTACAATAGTGACAGATCACCCTGACTGAGGTTGTATTTCTCAACCCCTTTTCATCCTTGGCTCCAAACTGAGCTTGCTGCCGGGGGGCCACCCTGAACTCCTTCTGTTGTTCTTGTCTTTGGTGCTCAATGGGAAGCATAAGTTGTTCTTCTGGCATCCTTTCTGTTCCTTGCTGTTTTGGGGCTAGATAGTCCACTGCAGCTATTTCATCCAGGACTGTTGCCAACTCTTGGGTGGTGCTAGGCCGTTGTACACATGCTAATGCCACATGTTCTGCTGGAATTACTTGATAGACCTGCTCCCAGACTATCAGTTCCACTGGGTCATGGAATGTATGCACTTGTGCTGACTCAATCCAACGTAGACATTCTCTCTGAAGTCTGCTTCTCTCACCTTGTTGCCTATTGAGTGCAGCACCGTTGCCACCATGTAAGATTCCCAGCTGTAGGTCGCTTGCTTGTAGCCTGGTTCAAAGGTGCACACTTCACTCATAAATCAGGTCAAGGCTCTTTATTGATATAGAGAAGGCAAGAACAGCTCACGTGCCTGTGCTAGTCAGGCAGAGAAACTTGGAGTGCCTTTAGAAGTTCACAAACAACAACAAATAAGTTCTAAAAAATCAAATAAATCCAGACTGGTAGGGCAAGAGGACTTCCTTCCTCCAGATGCGCGCAATAACAAAAACCTTTTTTCTCCCCCTCTTTATCTTGGAAGCCGAGAAAAGGGGTTGACCCACCGGCTTCCTTTGTCTCCTCCATCCCAGCTGTTAATTGGGATAACTCAGCTGCTCTGGCATACTAAAATCAGACAGTCTCTGGCAAGACTTAGGTCAGTAACTTGCTTTACCTTATCAGCTGGCTCTAAGCTGATCTCTTCCTTACAGGCTCCCAGCTAGGTCTGTGTGCAGCAGCAACAGAGCTCCCCACTACATTCTGCATATAGGAACCAGCTTCTCCTACCTGGCAGTTTAAACCACTGGGCAGGAGAATCCCAGCCATGTCTATGTGCTGAAAAAATCTGGCAATCCCAAATATTTCAGAAATTCCAATAACATACTGACATCATCCTGATACTGATATCACACTGATATTGGGATTCAGGGATATCAGGAAAAACTGATCATTTTAGAGTTCAGTTTACCTGAACCAAAAAAAATACTGATTTTTTTTGTGTGCACCCCTAGTAAGCACTACCATCAGCTGACGTTTGTAGGTCAAATGGCTGATGAAGATGCTGGAGCAAGGATCAGTAAAAAAAAAGTTGGCAACCCAAGTCCCCATAGTGTATCAATTTTACCAGACTTTGGATCTGTGTGAAATGTGAAAAAGGGAAGCACAAATTACTGTTTTCATTCTACGGACCTCAATAGGATAGTGTAAGTTTACCTTGACAGAGTGTTAATGTCTGGCGAAGGAGTGACAACATTCAGACCTGTAAAGTGCTAGCAGCCTTCAATAGTCAAACAAATTAATAACGTATCTGCTTTCGGTATATTGCAGGGCTCATACAAATGTCACTTGGATCAGAGTAGAGTATACAACTGTACTCTGCTTTGGAAAAGGTTCAGTCTCAGCACCAAGGCAACCTTGAGCCCTGTGACTTGGAGTATATGAATATCGTGCATATGTCTGAATGGCTTTTGTGTTCCCAAAATTCTAGTTTTCAAAGCATCTGGGATGTTATGAAAAGCATGAAGGAAATAGAAGAAAGAGTCAACTGGAAGCTGTGCAACAAATTGGAAATACGTGACTAACAATGTCACTTGAATAAGTCTTCAGTTACTAACCTTATAGAAAATAACCATCAATATTTCCCATTTAAATTGGGTATCTATTGTAGCGATGAAGGCTAATTATTACATGCTTATGTGGGAAATATCCTTGGAGAGGTGAGACCTGTGTTCTTGATTTCTGACCTTCCTGGTTGACAAAAGCTGCCAGATGGTGGCTGGCTGAATGGTTAAGGGGAGTGGTAAATACTTTCTTGAGGGCAGGGGTTGTACCTTCTGTGCTCAAAGAGACAGCGATTAGACCCATTTTTTTGGGGAGGGGACATCCTCCCTAAACCCTGCTAATTGGAGAACTTCCGGCCATTCTCCAACCTTCCATTCTTGGGCAAGATATTTTAGCAGGTGGCTGCTTCTCAGTTCCAGACATTCGTCAAAGATAATTTCTGGACCTATTTCAATCTGACTTCAGGCTGGAGTTTGGACTAGAGACTGCTCTGATTGCCTTGGTTGATTACTTCTTCCAAGAACGAGACAGGGAGAATGTGACCTCACTCGTTCTGCTAGATCTCTTCGTGACCTTTGATACTATCAACCATACTATGCTGATTTAGCTGCCTATCAGCACTGGGATTGGCAGGCATGACGTTAGGTTTGAATCCTACTGGGGGTGGAGTCAGCATCAGATGGTGGTGCTTGGGGATTCCTGCTCTGCCTCATGGCCACCGACTGTGAAGCTACTGGGAGAGGTCATCAGGACATGTGGGCTGTGGTGTCAACAATTTGCAAATGATATCCAGTTCTACCTTGCTTCCCCATCTCGTTTCAGAGTTGCTGTTGATGTTCTGAACCAGTGTTTGGAATTAATAATGGGCTTGGTGATGATGAACCAGCTGAAACTTAATCTTGACAGTACACAAATTATCTTGGTTAGTAGAAAGACAGACCTGGAACATGAGATCTCTCCTGTCTCAAGAGCCAGTGTGCTGTAGGGTAGTGGTTAAGAATGGTGGACTCTAATCTATATAACTGGATTTGATTCCCCAGTCCTCTACAAAAAAACTTTGGGCCAGTCAAAGTTCTCTCAATTTATGGCACAAGGTGAATGTGATTGTAAGCTGCTTTGAGACTCCACGAGGAAGAGAAAAGCAGGGTATAAAAACCTTTTCTTGTCCTCCTTTTTCTGTCTTGGATGGGAAGTTACCCCCTCTCAAAAAACCAGGTTCACAGCTTTGAAGTGCTACTCAACACATCAGTCACCTTAGAAAACCAGATGGCTGTGGTGGTCCAGAATGCTTTTACTCAGCTTTGGCTCGTGCATCAGCTGCATCTGTTCCTGTGCCAGTCAGATCTAGCCACAGTGATACATGCCTTAGTTATATCTAGACTGGATTACTGCATTGCACTCTACTTGGGGCTACCATTGAAGAGCATTCAAAAGCTGCAGCTACTGTGAAATTCTGTGGCTAGACTGCTAGTCTTCTTTTTATAGGGAGCATATGCCCCCCATATTACAGCAATTGCACAGCCTATCAATTAACTCCTGAGCCCAATTCAAGATGTTAGTTTTGAACTTTAAAACTTTATGTGGCTTGGGACCATCCGATCTGAAGGACCATCATGTTCCATATGTTCCTGCTTGGGAGTTAGGATTACAAAGAAAGGTCCTGCTGACTAAAGATGGGCATGAACTGGGAAAATGCAGTTTGGTTCATGATTTGTGGCATGCTAAGTTCACTAACTGTGAACTATCACGGACTTTTAGGGGCTAGATGAACCAGTTCAGTTTGTGAGGTTTGTGATGCAGTAGACCACCCACAATGTTCTAGAGACACCAAACTCACCAGGGATCTCCAGAAGACTCTCTTCTACCTGTCCAAGTTTGATGAGGATTGGATTTATGGGTTCCAAGTTAAGGCCCATCATCCTTCATTATTTCCTGTAGCAGAAATCACCACAACAAAAGCAAGGGCAATAGAAACCCAGCAGAACAGAATCAAAGTCAAGGAGAATCTCTGCTATAGAAACTGAAGTGGGGAGCATTTTTGTAAGCCCAGCAGAACCAGTACAATGTGCCCAGCAGAATCAGTGCCACTGTGGCAGTGTAAACCCAACAGGACTAAGATCAAGTCAGAGAATCTCTGCAGTAGAAACTGAATGTAGTAGGGGAGCATTTTTGAAAGCTCAGCAGAACCAGTGTCATGTACAGATTGTCCAGCAGTACCAGTGCAATCACACAGTGTCCAGCAGAATCCAGTGCCATTGTGGCAAAGAGCTCAATAAGACTAGCTTGGAATCACACACCAAGCAAGGAGTGTGTGGCAAAATGTGTCTGCTCTGCCTTGCAGGTCCTGTTCTGCCTTGCCATCCTATGGGTCCCCAACTCCCTGGGGGGGGGGTTCCTTCTCTCTAGGGTGACCCACCACCACCACCTGATTATAGTAGGGATTTCCCAAAGGGAGTATCTCAGCTTCCCTTTTAAGCTCTGAGGTCTTGTCTCTGTGGTCACCACAAAGACAGATTATTGCCTTGTGTGCCCCTGGAGGAATGACTTTTTTCTAACTCCCTGACTTCCCCCTCCATCCATTCCAGTGTGTTCAAGACAGCGGGAGAACTACTGACAGCATCAGTTGCCCCCACAGATGGAAGAAAGAGATGAACACAAAGGGTTGGGTAAACTAAGGGGCACTTTATTTATTTAACCTAATAAAACAGCAATGACAATAACCTAACAAGTAGCATGAATAGGGCCAGAGGTCAACACATCCCCTCCCCTGCTGCATAATGGGCAAGCCACCCTTGCCCCTAGGTAGAGCCATCCTCAAATAGCTCATAACTGGCTGGCACACCAAACAGGCTATGCCCTGGAGTTCCAACCCCAGTAACATAGCTGAAGGGGAGGATTGATCCAGGCAATCCCAAAGCAATCTGCATCCTCACTCAATCAGGCCGCATGGTCCAGGAATGATTCAGCATGACCCCAATGCCCCTAAATCGGGATGCTAATGGTGCTCACCAAGCCACATAAGAATAGCTAAACAGAATCCTGCCAACCTATAAAGTAATCTACCTATTTAACAGCCATATCTAAGCCAATTCCACAATCCCATCTGCAAGCAATACAGGATAGGCAAAAAAACACCTCTTCCATGATCCAATAAAGAAAAAGTTAAAAAAATCCTACTTGATCACTATGAAACAAGGGCGACCAGCTCCTGCTTGCACTGCCTAAAGGGTGGGAGGGTGGGCCGAACATGAGGCATTGGTTAAGGTGGGAGCGGAACCAGCCCCTGAAGCTTCTAGGGTACCCTGTGCCCTGCCACTCTTCCTCCTTATGTGGAGGCAAAGGCGGCCCCCTGACAGCATGGCTGATTAGCCTGCCATTGGGTGGGAGCCAAAAACGTTATAAAGTATTTTTTTAAAAGAAAATGTTTACAAGCATACTTATAGCACCACACCAGATTTGAGCAAGAGAAGACAGGCTCCTTAATCTTAGAATGTTAGAAATCTTTGCAGAGTTTTGGGTTGTTGTTTTTTTCTCAAAAGAAGAAAAAAAGGGGTTGGGGAAATAAAAATTCATCAAAAAGTTTTCAGATATAAATAGTTACATACAGCAAGGGGAGTCAGTTATATTAATAAAAATACATTTTTCAAATATAGGAGCAAATATTAAAACATCGTAATTACAATATTCAAGAATATTTTCTCTCTTTGAAAGAATAAACAAGATGTTTCAAGATATTCAAAGAAAATCTAGTAGAAGTAAAAAGAGTTATATCTCTACCATTAAGATAAAATATTAACACTGTGTGAGCCTTCATTATAACCTACATATTATTTTAATCATTTATCCTATTGTGAATCTTATTCTTACTAAATATAAAATCTTTGCAGAGTTACCATTACCTTGCAGATGTCTGTAGCTCTCTGGGGAAGCACAAGGTCCAAGATAGCTGCCTTCCCAGAGAAGACATCTGCATGTGATCATGAAAAGAAGGGAACACAGCAGCACAGGCTGGCGGTGGGGGGGACCCTCTTGAACCTGACATGGCTAGTTTAAAACTGACCATAGTGTTTCCAAGGCTAGAGAACATTTTGATTGAGCAGACACAGTGTTTGGAAAAATATCCATTCATGAACTGGTAGAAATCTCCACAGATGACTTGAAAGTTTATGGAAAGTACATGCTGGTTGACAGGACATGAACTTCATTTTGCAGTTCACAAACTGGTCAGAGTTTGTTACAAACTTTAGTTCGTGAGCTGGTTTGTGGGAATTTTTTCCAAGGCTGTCTTCCTTCCAATCTGCAGCATTGCAAGTACAATGGTATCATGATCCCCTCTTACCATCCCAGTGACTTGGACTCCAAGTCCTCAAGGGATGAGCCTGAGGTGTCAAGGTCAGTGGCTGAAAAGGATGAAAGAGCCCAGGGAGGGCCCAGCACTGCAGAGACACCTGCTGATAATGGTCCCACAGTGCTGACTCCCAAGTTATTCACTAGACTTCCACTGGGAAGGACATGAACCTATGCCCATAGCCTCCCAGTACCTGCTCCAACTCTACAGGAATGGCAGTGGCATAAGGCCCAGGCTGAGGAAACTCAAAAGATGCAAAGCACCAAACTGGCTGAATGCAACCTCACAATGGATCTAGAATAGTACTCTTAACGTAATACCTCCTTGCAGGATCCTTAATAGAGCTCCAGCTGTCTGATATGTGTGAAACAGTGACAGAATTGAGGCGTAATTCATGAATTCTTTTGGCTGTTGAATATGGTACGTTCACCTTTCAAATCCCCCCCCGCATAAAGTTCACAGCATCTCTACAACTGCACGGTCATATGAGCTTCTTTTTAGTGCCATATGTGACAGAGATTGCCTTTTTGAGGAATTTTTGTCCATCTCCAAGAAAATGACCTACTCCAGGAAGCATAGCAGAAGAAGACATTGAAATTTCATCATATATCTTCAATAGACATATTTCTCTTTGGAGGAGCGAGGAACAGACCTCATGCATAGTGAATGTGTGTGGAATTAATGTGTTTCCTCCTGAATAACTTTGTCAAGAAAATCACATGCTACTTATAATAAAGATGGGCTCATGTTTATTTATTTATTTATTAAACTTTTGTACCGCTCTCCCCACAAAGCAGGCTCAGAGTGGTGTACAACATTTGCATCAGAGCATAAAACAATCCATTACTCTAAGTACAAAAAAAAATACAGAAATCTAAAAGCAACAGGTGGCATATATGAAACATACAGCCTAGATGGTGACACCGTACAATTTCAACCCACAATGACAGGAGGGGAGAAGGGGGGAGGCAGGTATTTTGCCACACCATTGCTGTCCTCAACCATATACTTGGCAGAACATCTTTGACTTACAGGCTCTATGGAACTGTAACAGATATCATTTGGCAGAGAGTTCCACCAAGTCAGAGCCAGGGAGACAAAGTTATTTATTTATTTAATTTATCAACCACTCTCCCCAGTAGAACCAGGCTCAGGGTGGTATACAGCATGATCCCATAAAACATCAAATAAAGCCAATTAAAACCAGGGAGAACACAGCAGGGTAACTGCAGATGGTGCTAAAACCCCAGCAGCACTACTATCTCATGGAGGAAAGAGCAAGGAGATGAAAGTGCCAAGAAGGGAGATAAGTTTCATAAAAGAAAAATTTGTACACCACTGTGTACCCAAGAAAAGTAGGCTTCCCAATCGCCAGGTCCCAGCGGGGGATCCCCTGTTTTAACAGGCTTCTCCCCGCCCCCAGGGGGTCCAATTCTATGAGCCCAAAAGATGGTGCCCCTATCCTTCATTATTTCCTATGGAAGAAAGGCATTTGAAAAGGTGTTCTGCCCCTCTAAATGTCCCTTGGAGTTCAATTATGCTTGCCACACCCTTGTTCCTGGCTCCACCCCCAAAGTCTCCTGGCTCTGCCCCCAAAGTCCCCAGATATTTCTTGAATTGGACTTGGCAACCCTAAAGAAAAGCCTTTGTCTGTGTTTGTCAGAATTACACATAACTCGGACATGACTAGACTTAAGCATAAACCAATGTAACAAAATGTGTGGCTTTCACACACGATAGTGCACAGAATTTTACATACAGAGAATTTTATGCCTTTATTTCCATGGTAGGAAAAAACCCTGAGATTTATAACTAAACCATTTTGTTTTCTGGTCTAGAAATTAACTCTTTAGATGTATAATATGTTCCAACAACTTTGGCAGCTTCTCTCAAATAGATCCCTTAATTAATTTTCTCAAGTGTACCTGCCACTATTGGTACTTACTTTATTTTCCAAAATGAGTCAATTAGAAACACCTGCATTAGATTAGTCTTTTTTCCCCTTTCCTTTTCTTTTTTTAAAGGGGGGATAAGAAAATGGAAAGAAAATACTTGTTGGAAAGAATTTGGAAAGAAAATACTTGTTGCATTTATAAGGACACTTGTAATTTCTGAAATGCCTTTCAAGAGCAAAAGTGATTAAACAAATCTAGTAATGAGACATAGGGGACACTACAAAGTTTCTTGATTTTGAAATGTGTGAAGAAAACTAGCACATCACATGTCTATACGGTTCTTCCTCTGAGGAGCTGAAGCAGTGCACAAGGTTCCATCAAGTTGTTTGCAAGAGGCATGAAGGACTATGGATCATGTGGGGGAAGGCTAACCGAGGTCACCAAGCACTAGTCAAATAAACAATTTTGTTAGTAACATATGGTAGTAGAACTATAACTACAACTTATAAAAAGCTTAATATATATTAAGAAAAAGACCATCATTCTACCCCACATCTTACTTTCTCCCACCCCTCCCCCAATTACTTGACCCCCGCCAGTGTTATTTTCTTTAAAAAAACAGATATTAAAGGTACCCTTAACTATCAAGAAAAAAAACGAAACAAAAAAGAAACATAGGGAAGAAGAACCCCCTTCAAGAATTGTATTGTTATCTTAAAAATCTTAATCCTCAAAAATTGTCCAATGTCCTTTTATTTTCCACTCTTTCTCTACATATCTTCTGAATTTCTTCCACTCTTGGTTAAAAAGTTCTAAATCACAGTCTCTTAATTTTCTTGTTAATTTGTCCATTTCACTCCATGACATAACTTTCATAATCCAGTCCCATTTTTCTGGTATTTTTTCTTGCTTCCACAACTGCGCATACAATGTCCTAGCAGCTGAGAGCAAGTACCATATTAACGTTCTATCTTCTTTTGGAAATTTTTCCATTTGTAATCCCAGCAGAAAAGTCTCTGCCTCTTTATTGAATTCATATCCCAGGATCTTAGATATCTCTTGTTGAATCATTTGCCAAAACATTTTAGCTCTTTCACAAGTCCACCACATATGGTAGAAAGAACCTTCATGCTTTTTACATTTCCAGCACCTATCTGGCATCTTATTGTTCATCTTTGCTAATTTTTTTGGAGTCATATACCATCTATACATCATCTTAAAACAGTTCTCTTTAATACTATGACATGTTGCGAGTTTCATGGAATTTTTCCACAGATATTCCCAAGATTCCATCTTTATTTCTTTATTTACATTAATTGCCCATTTTATCATTTGAGATTTCACTACTTCATCTTCTGTAGCCCATTGTAAAAGTAATTTGTACACTTTTGAAATTAATTTCTCATTATCTCCAAGCAGAACTCTTTCCATTTCTGTTTGTTCTTTCCTTATTCCTTCAGCTTTGATATCATTCTCCATCAAACTTTTTATTTGTTGCATTTGAAACCAATCATATTTATAGTTTAGTTCTTCTGCAGTTTTCAATTCTATTTTCCCGCTTTGTATTTTTAGTAACTGGTTGTATGATAGTTGTTTTTCCTTGACTGTTTTGGCCGTTAACTTTATCACTTCAGCCGGCACTATCCATAAAGGTCTCCTCTCATCACCATATTTCTTGTACTTTATCCACACATTTAATAAGCTACTCCTTATATAATGGTGAGAGAAAAGACCGTCCATCTTCTTTTTTCCATAGTACAAATATGCATGCCAGCCGAATTTTTTTCCATGGCCTTCTAACATTAGAAGTTTTTTATTTAATAACGTTATCCATTCTTTTAACCATACTAAACAAATTGCTTCATGATACAGTTTCAAATCTGGTAATTGGAATCCACCTCTCTCTTTCGCATCTATCAGGACTTTCATTTTAATTCTAGGTTTCCTCCCGGCCCACACAAATTCCGAAATTTTTCTTCGCCATTTATCAAATTGCTTAGCATCTTTCACAATGGGGATGGTTTGAAACAGATACATAATCCTTGGTAAAATATTCATTTTTACTGCAGCTATTCTACCCAACAGTGACAAATTGAGCTTGTTCCACTTTAGCATATCTTCTTCTATTTTACGCCATAGCTTTTCATAATTGTTCTTAAACAAATCAATATTTTTCATTGTTATCTCTACCCCTAGGTATTTTACCTTAGAGGTAACTTCACAACCCGTTAGTCTTTGTAGTTCTTGTTGTCTATTTTTCTGCATATTCTTACATAAGATTTTTGATTTTTCTTTGTTTATATAAAGTCCCGCCAACTCCCCAAACTCTTGTATTCTCATTAACAACAAAGGTGTAACTTGTAAAGGATTTTCATTTATAAACATTATATCATCTGCAAATGCTCTGTATTTATAGGTAAATCCTTTTATTTGTAGTCCTTCTAAATCTTTTTCTTCTTGAATCTGCATTAGTAAAATTTCAAGAGTCATTATAAACAGCAATGGCGAAAGCGGGCAGCCTTGTCTGGTACCTTTACTAATTTTCATTTCATCTGTAAGATCTGCGTTGATGCACAGCCTTGCACTTTGTTCAGAATATATTGCCTTTATCATTCTTATAAAACTTTCTCCAAGCTCCATTTTTTCCATCACTGCAAACATAAAGTCCCAATTTAAATTGTCAAATGCTTTTTCTGCATCCGCAAAGAATAGCGCTACTTCCTTTTCTGGATGTCTTTCATAATATTCTACAATATTTACAACAGTTCTAATATTGTCTCTTATTTGTCTTTTGGGAAGAAAACCGGCTTGGTCCTCTTTTATAAAATTTATCAAATATTGCTTAAGACGTTCTGCCAGAATTCTTGTAAATATTTTATAATCATTGTTCAAAAGTGAAATTGGTCTGTAATTTTTCACATTTGTAACATCTCTTTCTTCTTTAGGTATCAAAGAAATAACAGCTTCTTTCCATGTATTTGGTACCTTCCCTTTGACTCTTATTGCATTCATCAGCTTCTGTAATTTTGGTATTAATTCATCTTTAAACATTTTAAAATACTTAGCTGTATAACCGTCTGGCCCGGGAGCTTTATCATTTTTCATCACGTTGATTGCTGCCTCAATTTCTATTTTTTCAATTGGGTCATTCAAAATTTTTCTCATATTCTCAGTTAATGGCTCAATTTTTATTTTCTGTAGATATTCATCTATCTTTTTTCTCTTTACTTCAGCACCTTTAAACAGCTTGGCATAATACTTAAAAAATTCTCTTTTTATTCCCTCTTGAGTAACTACGTCTCTTTCATCTATCACAATTCTATTAATTATTTTATTTTCCCTCTTTTTTTTCAGCTGCCACGCCAAGTATTTCCCCGTCTTATTTGCTCCTTCAAACGATTTTTGCTGGAGCCTTTTCAAGTTCCATTCTACTTCTTTGTTTAATAAATGTCTTAGTTGAGTTTGCAATATTGAAATTTCCCTTAGAATTTTCTTTTTCCCTGGTCTTTTCCTCAGCTCTCCTTCTTTTTTCTTTATTTCATTTTGAATATCCAGTAGTTGTTTTTCTTTTTCCCTTTTATCTTTATTGTTCAAAGTAATCAGCAACCCTCTCATTACTGCTTTATAAGCATCCCAGACCGTCTGAAAATCGATATCTTCTTTATCATTCACTTGGAAAAATTCTTTAGTTTCTTTTCCTAGGAAAGTCACTGTTTCTTTGTTCTGTAGCAAGTCCTCATTCAATCTCCATCTTCTCAATCTTTTGGACAGTTTTGTAATCCACATTATTGGGTTATGGTCAGTGCCAATTTTAGGCAAAATCTCTATCTTTCTTGTTATGAGGCCTAAATCTCTGGTTCCCCATAGCATGTCAATTCTAGAAAATGTCTTATGTCTTGCAGAAAAAAAAGTATAGTCCCGCACTTCAGGGTTAAACTTTCTCCATATGTCCTCCAAATTTTCCTGTTTTACTAATTCAAAAAAAGACTTTGGCAATTTTCCTTCTTTTCCACTATTTTTTTTCCCTCCGGATCTATCCAATGAGTTCTCAACTGTTCCATTAAAATCTCCCATTAAGAGTATTTGATCGTAGGTCAACTCATCTAGTTGTTGTGTAATGTCTTTAAAAAAAACATCTTTTGCACCATTAGGTGCATATAGTCCCAATAACAGCGTTTTTTTCCCATTTGATGTTATTTCCACTGCTACAAATCTTCCATCCTTATCTTTAAATACCAATTTTGGCTCCAGGTCTTGTTTAATATAAAAAACTACTCCCCTTTTTTTCTGGTCAGCTAACGAAAAAAATTCCCTTCCCAATTGTTTGTTCCATAAAAATTTATAATCCTTTTGTTTAATGTGGACTTCTTGCAAACAAATTATATTACAATTTTGCTTTTTAATCCAATGAAAGGTTGCCCTTCTTTTTTGTGGTGAATTTAGTCCATTAACATTCCAAGACAATAGTTTGTAATCCATCATGGTGCAAATTCTTTATTTTCTTCAAAAAATCTCCTCAGTTCTCGGGCATTTGTGATCGTGACTCTCTTCCCCTGAAGTTCAAAGCTCACACCCTCGGGGATTATCCATCTATACCTTGTGCCATTGTCTTTCAATTTTTCTGTCAACTTTTTATATGTTCTCCTGTCATTTATCACTTCTTTCGGTAGCTCCTTCATAATTCTCACTCTGCTACCTCTTACTATCAATGATTGTTCAAAGTTTCTCTTCATAATCCTTCCCACCATTTCCTTTGTCATGAATCTTACAACCACATCTCTTGGTAAGTTATTTTTTTTGGCATATAGCGAGTTGACTCTATACATGTGATCATACATGCTTTTAGTCTTATCAGGGTCTTCTTCTAAGAATTCTGCGATTATGTTTGTTATATATCCTTTCAAATCATCATTCTCTTCCTCAGGTACTCCTCTCAAACGTAGCTGATTTTCCATTAATTTGCAGTCGTGAATCGTCACTTTTTCTTGTACTTTCAGCAAGGTGGTATCATGTATTTTAACTTTCTCCTCCACCTCCTGTACTTTCTTGTCTATTTTCCCAATTTGGTTTTTGAGGTCATCCACTTCTTTTTTAATCACTGTAGTAAGTTCTTCCTTCAACTCTTCCATCATTTTCTTAACTCCTTTCATAATCCTGGCTTCCATAGCCTCCATTTGGTCTTGCATTTTATCTAATGAAAGGGCTCTTGTTCGGGGCTGCCTGGGCTCTGACATTTAAGCAAAGAGCAAGGGGGATGCAATTAAAATACCAAAAATTTCCGTCGCACAATTTGCAAGTTTGACTACCAAGTTCAGAAGGTCTAAATTTTCTCTCTCAATTAAACTTTGTTCTGTTTTCTTCTGAGCTTCCCAGGCCCAGATATAAATTTTTGAAGAATTTTTCCCCTTTAAAAAAATGACGAAATTTTTGACCTCACCAATTTAAAATCTGACAGTCAGGTTCAATAGAGCAGGGCTTGCCCTTTCCAGCAAGCCCAATTTCGCTGGTTTCTGAGCCCCCAAAGCAAAGATATTTAACAAAAAAGTCTTTAAAAAATCCAAAATGGCGGCCGCGATTTTTTCTCCTTTTAAAGATTTTTTTTCCCCTTTTAAAATCACCCCAGGAGCCCACCAATAATGTAGTCAATAGTTCTTATCTTCTTACCCTTTTCCCTGTCGTTTCTGTCACTTTTTAAAGTCCCAAATCTTTTTAAAACGATGTTTTAAATTGGACCTCCCAGCAATGGCTGCCGATGTTTCTCTATGATGTAGAGTAGGCTTTTTTCTTTACTGCTTCCTGTCTCTGTCACCTTCAACCTTATAGATTGCTTGACGCACTTCCTGTCTTGCTCAGTAGAGTTAAAGGACTGTTCCAGTATATTCCTGCGCAGTATGGTTGTTTACATTCCACAAATCGTAAGTAGACACAACAATGATTTCTCTTCAATTTTTAGCAGTTTTTAACACTGTCTTTTATGTCAAAATAGTCCAAACTTCACCCTTCCCTTCTTCTACTTGCAAGTTTTATATTTTCCCCTTATTTCCACCTTTAAAACGTCTCTTTAGTCTGTAAATAGCTCCGGAGTGAAAGAAGAGTTTCTGTACCTTTTTTCCTCTGTTTATCCAAGTTCCACTGGTCTTCCAAGACTTTAGTTGTTTAAAAATGTCCCAGAAGGTTAGGATCGTGACGAGCTTATGCCAAATCCATGGCTCTGAGAGATCTTGCAGACGATAATTTTGCAAACTTCTGAGACTCCTCAAAGCCTCAAAGGACCCTTCTCCAAAGCTCCTTTTCAGCCAAGGTAAATCTCTTCTAAAGTTTTTAGTGCAAGTCTTGGACCTTTCTCTCACTGAGAAAGGTAGGCAGTGGGCTTTGGTTTGCCCTCCACTACCCCGAACAAGACCTTCAGCTTGCTCCCGTTACGAGAGACAACTCAGCTCGCCATTTTCCTCCCCGGAAGTCGTCACCAAGCACTAGTGTAATCAGTATGACCAGTCCTCTGTCTGCATTAACTGCATCAACACAAAGGGAATTTGAACCCCCACACATCTATGGAACAGAGCATATGCCTCTAGGGAAGGGAATATTGTTACAGAAACTCAAATATAACAGCCAGTTGGGGAGGTGGAGAATGTGTACTTAGCCAGGGCTTTTTTTTTCTTGGAAAAAGAGGTGCCATAACTCTCAAGAGGGAAATGAAGGAGAAAAACATGGGTGCCCCTCATGAACTTTTAAGCATTTTTTTAAAGAATTTTATTTCCACAAAGAGGTTTTGTAACTCTGTTCCACCGCATTCCCCCGAGAAAAAAGCCCTGCTTAAGCCCATTATACCTCTTTTTTGCAGCCAGCCTCCAGGCAAGGCCTGGAAGTCTCCCAAAATTACAACTCATTCCCAGACTACACAGATCTGTTCTCTACTTTGAAAGGAGGATTCTGTGATACTACATCCCACTGAGGTCCTTCTTCTCCACAAACCCTGGTCTCCCCAAGCTCCACCCCAAAAATCTCCCAGAATTTTCCAACTTTGAACTGGCAATCCTACCACCCAAATATAGAATTCTCTGCATTAAGGTTCTTTTCAAGTTGAAGAACACCGTGCTAATCAGCCATTAATAAACTTACATTGTAACCCATTTTACATTTTTATTCCAGCATAGGCTTCCTAAACCCCCCGCCCTGCCGGGGGACCCCTGGATTAGCAGCCTTTTCCCCTGATCTCCAAAAACATGGAAGCAGGAGGGGTGGTGGGGGGGAACGGCGCGGCCTCCCTTCGCGAGGTGCATGCTGGGACTCGTAGTCCTTGCATCCTCTCCGGCTGCTACAGGTGTCTCCTCGGAGAGTCTGGCCGGCGGAAGGGGGGGAGCTCCGCCCCCAGAGGACCATGTGCGTTTCTACTTCCAGAGGCTTCAGTCGCTGATTGAAAGGCTTCCTCTTGGGATGGGGTGTCTGTGTTACTTTGAAGAAGCTGGCAGCAACTTGTGAGTAGAGAGGCCAATCCCCCTTCAGTGGTGCCAGAAATGGGGGGGGGGGAGTCTGCTGAGTACTTCATTATTCTCTATGTGGAGATCGATTCTCATAGGGCATAATGGGGAATTGATCTGGAGGTTTTGGGGGCGCTGTGGGTGCTGTTTTTTGAGGTAGAGGCACCAAATTTTCAGTATAGTATCTAGTGACTCTCCCCAAAGTATCCTCCAAGTTTCAAAACGATTGGACCATGGGGTCCAATTCTATGAGCCCCAAAAGAAGGTGCCCCTAACCTTCATTATTTCCTATGGAAGGAAGACATTTAAAAAGGTGTGCAATCCCTTTAAATGTGATGGCCAGAACTCCCTTGGAGTTCAATTATGCTTGTCACATCCTTGTTCCTGGCTCCACCCCGATGTCTCCTGGCTCCACCCCCAAAGTCTCCTGGCTCCACCCCAAAGTCCCCAGATATTTCTTGAATTGGACTTGGCAACCCTATTCCAGCAAGGTGTCACCATACCTAGAGACAGGGTTTGAATTCAGCAGGAGCTCACAGAAGCACAGCTCTTGAACCTCCAGCCAGGGTCTGCATGCAGTGGGGAGTTCTCTCCCTGCTGCACACAGATCCTGGGGCATATGCAAATAAGATACGCTACTGAGCTCCTGCACCCTTTTTTCTACAAATGACCCCTGCCTAGAGAAATAATATAGGACTTAAGAATCATTAAGGATAATTAAACATCACTAAGTTCAACTTAATAAATGGAAATGGCCTTAGATGTTTGACTCCGAGTTATACACATATAGATTTTGTGTTCAAGTATGACTCAAGCATTCTGGCTGTTCAGTAAGTGTGGCACTAAGGCTGCCTAGCAACAGCCACATCTGAGAACCACTTCTTGTATGTCTTGCTTTGATTGTATGAAGATTATCCAAACCAGTGCAGCACACACCTCATTAAATGGCCATCAGTGCTTAAAATTTCCACACCACTAGTGCTTAGTCAATCCAATCCAAAAACCGATAAAAGTATAAATCAGACTATATGCCAACAAGGAGAAACAATCAAAGTTTTCCAGTGTTATAGCAGCTACATTGACTGGCTGCCATATGTTTAGAGGTGTGCAAAATGAAATACCCAAGCTGAAGATATACATGAAAATCACCATTTGGGGCCATTACCATGACATACTGGAACAGTATTAGGATTCTTAGGATGAATACAGATGGTGGTTGAAGCCGCCCAGGGGACGGGAGGCAGGCAGACCAAAAAAGCAAGTCCACACACACACATCTGCCTTCCGTCCTGTCCCGCCTGCAGCCCACCCGGGGGCCGGGTCAAAGCTGCCTCAGAAACGCACCATTTACAAAATGGTGCCTAAATTCCGAGGCAGCTTTGAAGTGCTTCCTGGGCGTCTGGATGACTGGGAAGTGCCTGGGAAGCAGCCAAAAAGTGCAGGAGCTCTCTGGAAGGTCCTCCAAGTGCACACAGTCCATCCCTCTTCTGGGGGTGGGCTGTGTGCTGTCTGGAGGCTTCTGGTCTGCCCCTTTTCCCACCGGCTCTCTTGGGGGCAGCTTCATGCCGCCCTGAGCCAGCAGTCTGTAATCACCCTTAGTGAAACAATATATATGTAGGTTTTTTTAGTTCAGGTTGCTAGCAGGCTAACACATAGAATCATAGAATAGAATCATAAAGCTGGAAGGGACCTCCAGGGTCATCTGGTCCAATCCTCTGTACAATGCAAGAAACCAGGGGTGGAATTCTAGCAAGAGCTCCTTTGCATATTAGGTCACACATCCCTGATGTAGCCAATCCTCCAAGAGCTTACAAAAAAGAGCCTTGTAAGTTCTTGGAGGATTGGTTACATCAGAGGGGTGTGGCCTAATATGCAAAGGAGCTCTTGCTAGAATTCCACCTCTGCAGGAAACTCACAAATATCACCATCACCCTAAATTCACAGGATCTGCATTGCTGTCAGATGGCCATCCAGCCTTTCCTTGGGATGCTTGGAGGAGATGGATGCTTTGCTCTGATCTGCCAGCAGGAAGCCATTTATGATCATGCAGTTGGCCTGCAGGGCTGAAGGATGCTGGAAGGTAATGGAAGATCTTTAGATAATTAGAACACCTAAGATAAAGAGTCTATCCTATCTTTAACATCTAGTTAGGGTATGTTTCAGAAAGATTTGTGTTTTGTGGACTTCTTTTGTTCTTCCTTGCTTCAATCTGGCATGGTGCTTAAGTATGCTTGTATATACTTTATTCTCAATCAATTTTTTTTTTTTTTTTTTTTGGATGCTGGTCTATAGTCCGTACCACCAATATTTCCCCACCATCTCAGACATGCTATTGCAAGAGGGGATCCTGAGTTGGGAGGAAAGCAGTCAGTGTGCATGTAACTATTTCTTCAGGGGAGTCCATGTGGTAACCAGTCCCTGGGTAGTGGTCAGGTCTCAGGGCCAGGAAGGGGAACTGGGATTCCTGTTTATCCCAGTGGAAGATCTCTAAAACGAACAGGTAGTGGCTGCCCAAGTGGAAAGAAGAAGTAATCCTCCCAAGAAGCTAGCAATGCCAAGGTGGACAGGGCAGAGTCAGCAAGTCAAAGCAGGCCTGTTCCATCACAGAGCCCATTAGGGGTGTTTAAGGGTTTTTTCAAGGTTTATTTGTTTGGCTCTATTGGAAAAAAAAAAAAACAGGATTTCTGAAAAATCTTGAACTCCATCACCACTGAAGTATTTGAATCTGGGATTTTTTAGAAATTCCTTTTTTTTTTTTTTTTTTTTTGGTCCAATGGATCTTAGAAAGAAAAACACAAGGGCGAGGGGAACCAACCAAGGAGCAGAAGAGTGGCAAAACACAGCTCAGCAGTGACTCTCAACTGTTTCCCCAATCTTTTCTGCACTTCCATTAAACTATCCCACAGAAGAAAAAGGGGGAAGAGTTGATAGGTGAGGAGCAGTTTCCCAGCCTCTCAGCTGTTTCCCTGATCTTTTCTGCAGTCCCTTTAAACCAGCCTGGTTAAAATGCACTGCAGAAGAAGGGGGGAGGGAAAAGCTGATTGGTAGGGGCAGTTTCCTAGTCTCTCGGTTGTTTCCCAAGTCGTTCCAGTTCCCAAAAATATCTGAATTTTTAAATGTTTTAAACCTGGATTTTTGCCATACCAAATCTCAAATGGTGATATGCCTGCTCCTTTGGAAGGAACTCTGTTATGCAAATAGATAGTTCTGTTGACAGCTTCAGTCCAGCAATAATCAGCCATTCCAGATTGCATGAGCATAGAGCAGGCCATTTCTTGAATGGTTCTGTTTAGTCTCTCAGTTGCACCATTCTGTTGTGGGGAATAAGGTATAGGTTTTTTTTATGTTCAATGCCTTCTTGTTCCATGAACCTTTGGAACTCCCTGCCACTGTATTCATTTCCATTGTCTGTAAACAGTATTTCCAGAACTTTGCCAAATTTATTTTTCACAGCTGCAGCATAGACTTCAAATTTATCAAAGACTTTGTAGAGTAGGTCCAAGGCCTAAATGAGTGTTGTTTCATAGATCTTTGGGAAATCTCCTGGAACAGACTTTGGGCTTTCAGAAAGCAGTTGACAACAGTAGAAGATAAAAGCAATCTGTGTTTTGTCAAAACTAATTATCTACAAGCTATACAGTTGAATCTGCTAACGAGCTGTCAAAATAGGAAAATGTATGGTTTAAGTTTCTGAACAGAGAAAACAACTTGGCAAAATGCCCTTTATTTGTTTAAAGTTAATCACCAAGAGGTCAATTAACATTTAAAGCTCCAAAATGTTGTTTTTAGCTCATATATTTTAATATTAGCTAAGAAATCTGTTGCTTAAAGTTTAGATTCTGAGATGATTCATAAAACAAAAATTTTGAGTATTATATATTAAAAGAAATTACAATTAGAGTCTCTGAATGAGGCAGACAACAGAAGAGGCTTTGCTAGTTAATATGATTTATTAGCACTGAAATGTGGAATAAGCTTTCCTCTGCTGTATGTTTTATTACAAGGCTTTGAAATATTTAATATTGTGTTATATTGAATTGTTAAAGGATTATTAGCTAAAGAAATGCATAAATAAGCAGCTTGATCATTTAGACGCTATGCATTAATATTTATTTATTTATTAAAAAAAGAAATAACAGCTAACAGACATTACATATAGTACATACATACTAAAACACACAGTAACATCAACACACATACGGGTAAAGGGAACAGTGATACCTCACTTTTCATCCTCTTGTATACAACCTTGTAATCTTTAAGTAAATTAATATTGATATCAATAATTAATTGATATCACTTAGCATACACATCATTTACTCATTTTCTGGCAGAAGCATTTGTCTTTCTAGTTTTTATCAACATTATCCCTTTGTCAACCATTCATAGAATAAATTTCAATTTTTTCCCACATATTCCCTAGGTTTTGATCTAAACAAGTTAGAAAGCTTATCCATCTCAGCTGTGTCTATTACCTTTACAATTAACTCATCCATTGTTGGCATATCGATTTCTTTCCAGTACTGAGCTAACAATATCCTCGCTGCAGTGTTAACATGAACTATCAAATGTTTCTCAGCTTTACCCAGTTTATCTGGCAATAGGTTCAAAAGAAAGAACTCTGGGGGGCGTGGTGTCTGAGCTTCAGGCCAGTTGCATCCCTTCTACTCTCCTGCTATTCCTGCAGAAGATTAACAGCTATTCCCAGAAACACAGACAATTTTGGAAAGAACATCAAAGTCAAGCATGGGAAGGACTAGAGCAAAAAAAAGGTACTAAAAATCCTCCCTATAGACCTCCCAGAAAGGGTAAAACTGACTGAGAATATGAAGATTCTGACTTGGAGACTTCTCTGTTAGAGGAAATGGCGGCCGAAGGGAGTAATCCTCCCCAAAGTGAACAGACTGAGATATTGCATGCCCTTACAGAGATAAAGAATGAAATTAAGAGTGATTTAAGGTCTCTTAGTGGAGAGGTTGGACAATTAAAAAAGGAACTTGGACTTCTCAAACAGTCAGTCAAATCAATTAATAAGAAATTGGAAGAACTCACTGCAGTGTTGAAAACAACGGATAAAAAAACTGAAGCTGCATATTAGACGGCAAAAAAAAAAAAAAGACAGCAGATGATTTGAAAAACTTTAAGGACTTTGAGTCCTGGGTCAAAAATAAGATTATACTCCAGAAGCTAAAATTAAGAGAAAGAAAGGCCAAACTTCGTGAAATATCTGTAATTTTGGAGAGATGGAAAACCTTACTACAGCTTTAAATAGATGGCTGAGTCAGATTCTTCTCATAGAAGGAAAAGCAGAGCCTTCCCAAGAGATTGTTATCTCTGCCTTCCAATTAAATATTTCCAAAAAGGCTCCTGATAACATTTCCCTGGACATTGTTGTTGAATTTAAACAACTACAGATGAAGAACAAACTGCTTAAAATCGCCAGGGAAAAACAAGGACTGTGTCTTGAAGACATGACAGTTTTTTTATTTCCTGATATCCAAGCTGAAGTAATTAATGCAAGGAGGAGATTGAGAGGAACAACAAAGATTCTTCGTGATGAAGGAAATATGTATAGATGGTTACCACTAGGCCATCTAGTGGTCAATATGGAAAATCAAACTTTTACTGCTTATAATGAGGCATCTGGAAAGGATCTAATAGACAGTGTAATTAAACTAAAGTCTAGAAGAGTTTGAATTAGGAAAGTATGTTTTGAATTGGAAAATTATGTTTTCTTGAGTAGTATTAATAGGAGAATATGTATATAGTTAGAAAATAGGATAAAGATATGATAAATGGGAATGCAAAATGAGAAAGGAATTGTTAAAGTTAATGGAGTAGCAAGGAGGTGGTGGGTGTGCCCCCCTAGACCTCCAACTGTAGAGATTTTTCTACAGCACCCAATTCTGGAGGTAACCCTGTCCAGCATTCTTTTGCAAGCATGAGAGAAGATAGTTAGAGTTTTAAAAATTAAGTATGAAAAGTCCATGAAGAAGTAAAGAAGCTTTGGAAACAAAAGAAAGAATATAATTATGATTAGAATAAAAATTAGGAAAAGTGGTACGGGGATCAGGTGAAATCGGGTAAAGAAAGGAAATAAGATAAAGAGGAAGGGGTTTATTTATTTGTTGTTAGTATTCAGTTTGATTTGTAGAATGTAATAAGCAAAAAAAAAATGAAATTTATTTATTTGAGATGTATAAATAAGTTGATAAATGCACACTTAATAAAATATCAATACTGGAAAAAAATCGAAAGAACTCTGGCTTAAAAGGAATAACAGTTTTCAACATTTTTTGAAGCATTTCATGGACTTTCGTTCAAAAGTCCTCAACCAAACATGAAAATATGTTCCCACAGTACTCTCACACTTCCAGCATTTATTAGATAAACCTTGGAACATTCTTGCTAGCTTTGCTGGAGTCATATATAATTTTATATATATTTTCTTTAAAAGAAACCGACTTTGTAATCTTTATACTTCTTTTAATAACCTTCCATAGTTATTCTCAAATATTGTACTGCATCTATTGGTGAGGTATATCCCCAAATACTTCACTTTTTAAACTATTTGAACATTGGATAGTTGTTGCAGTTCTATAGATTCATTTTTTGTAATATTTTTGACCAGCATCTTTGTCTTTTCTAGATTAATTCTTAAGCCTGCCACCTTCCCAAACTTCTCTAACTCCTCCTGTCTGGTACCTTTCCAGAGGTTAATAGTATCTGTTAAAGTACCATTCACAACTATCCTAGCTTTCTGATTGGAATATATAGCCTCCGTCATTTCCCCAAATTTGGCCCCAAAATTCATCTTTTTCAATAGTTCCAAAAGAAACTGCCAGTTTACATTATCGAATGCTTTTTCTGCATCGAGAAAGATTAGAGCCATTTTAGCCTCGCTATGTTGTTCATAATATTCAAGTACATTCATGACCATTCTGATGTTATTCCTAATCTGTCTCTTTGGCAAAAAGTCTCCCTGGTCTTGATGAATAATATAGGCTAAAATTTTCTTTAGTCTTACAGACAGTATTGTAGCGACTCTTATAGTCAACATTCAATAGTGAGATCAGACGGTGAGATCATTTAGCCTCCATGAACCTTGTTATTGGAAAGTATTTTCAGCCAATTAGGCCAGGATCCAAGAAACAACTAACTATAAGATACTTCTAACAAAACAGATATTTTTAGATTTATTTCTCCTGTCTAGAACTTTTGAATCAGGTGAAAAATAAATCAATTTTTGAAAACTAATTAAGTTACTAATTAAAATAACGAGGAAAAACTAAAATGATTTCTATACAAAGAAGGGCCTCATGTGGTTAAGAAGAAAATTGTTTTATCTTTTTTTACAGGAAAGACATAAATTTAAATATTTTAAAAATCAAATAAAGGCTTCCTGATCAATTAGAGAATAAACAAGAATATGCATTCAAGAGAGAAAAATAAACTCAGAATATGCAATTTTGGAGCTGGGAAAATCCATATAAAAGTTCAATTTTTCTTTTTTGTCTATTTTATATTTTTTTATTGATTTAAACTACAAAAGAAAAAAGCAATGCAGAGAATACATAAAAAAAAGGTAAAGGGGCATTGACAGAATGGAGAAAACAGAAACAGAAAACAGTACAAATATATCAATTATAATTCTACCTCCCAATAAAATACTCAAATCATTCTACCTGCAAGTATAAAGATCTCCATATATTTTATCTTCCTTTCTTTCATTACCAATTTTTTAAATAAACTAGTAGTAGTAATATGAATCTAAACAATTCTTCTTAAACACAAATAAGTATAGGAAGTTATAAAAAAATTCAAAACTATCTCAATGCCAATTTTGTCTAATTTAACTTAACCCTATTATAGGCACAAATTAGATTGTTGGTTTAACAAAATCCTTATTTAAACAAGTACATAAAAATCATATCTTTATCCTTAACAAATTACATAAGATACAACTTAATAGTTTGTCTATCTCAGTCTAAACAGTTTCTCCAAAGGAGCATGTTAGAAACAAATCTACCAAGTTACAAAACAATTATGCTATCTGCCTTTTCAACCGTTAATCCAACTCTATAATAATAATATAATAATAATAATAATAAATTTTATTTATATCCCGCCCTCCCCGCCTAGGCAGGCTCAGGGCGGCTGACAAGAGTTCGATAAAATTATACAATATAAAATATACAATATAAGGTAATTTAAAACAACATTTAAGTTATACATTGATTTAAAACAACAATCTAAAACCAGTTCCAAATGTCTGGATCATTCCATAGTTTAAACGGCGGTGATCTTCCTGATGTTATCTGTACACTTGTATTATGGCAGGGGTCACTAGATAAATAGTTGGTAATTAAACAGCCATCCTATCAAGTTCTACAAACGCCTGCTTGAAAAGGATGGTCTTACAGGCCCTGCGGAATTGGTCCAAATTCCGCAGGGCCCGTACCTCCTCCGGAAGTTGATTCCAAAGGCACGGGGCTATAACAGAGAAGGCCCGTGCCCGTGTACTCTGTAATTTCGCCTCCTTTGGCCCAGGGATAGTCAGCGTGTTCTTCCCTGCCGACCTCAGTGCTCTTTGGGGCTCATATGGGGAGAGACGGTCCCTCAGGTAGGCAGGTCCTCGGCCATATAGGGCTTTAAAGGTAATAACCAGCACTTTGTATCGGACCCGGTATGTAACTGGCAGCCAGTGCAGTTCACGCAGCCCCGGCTGTATATGCTCCCATTTCGGGAGTCCCAATAACAGCCTGGCCGCTGCTCTTACATCAGTATGAGCAATTTCACTAAATAAGCATACTGTAAATACATCTACTATATATAAAAAATGTTCTTCACTCTTTAGCATTAATCCAAATTGACTATATATTTAATTACAATTTTGCCAACTCTCTTACTTCTTTAGAATCTCCCTTATTCTTTTAAAAACGGATATCTGTTCATTATTAATAGTTGCATGTTTGTTTATCCGCAAAAACCCCACCAAAATTTAGGAATCCTTCTTCCCAAAGATTAAAAGCTTTTAAGTTCCTTTAATTTCTGCATCCATATTACATCAGAGACAGCCCATTTAATCACAGTTTGCCTTTTAAAATTGCATACCACTTCTTAATCAGGATTCCATATCCAACCATCCACAAAAATGAAAAAAAAGTCAAGATCCTTCTTCAGGAAAGCTTTCCACATCTTAATTTGTTGATCGGAGTGTACCTTTTCTCTTCTCAATGTGGTCTGCCCCCTCAACAGTGGGAGGAAGAATTCAACACCATTTTTCCCTCTCAGCATGACTTCACTGGATCTTAACTTCCGGTCTTGTTTTAATACTGCGACATAGGAGTCCATTTTGATTTTCCTTTGTTTGTTTCGGAGCATATCACTTTCCCATTCCAATTCCACAGATGTCAGCAGACTTTCTTTAGCACTCAACTCCTGTAGGTTTGCAATTTTGTTAGCTTTCAGCATAAAACAACTCATCTGGTCTTTAATAAGCTGCATAAATGAGCCAAGATCCTGTTTCAGAGATATGGTATTTTAAAAGATATCTTTTTTATAAGACATTTTGCTAGGCAATGCCGTTTTCCTCTGACAGCAAACTCAGTCTCTTAGTTCAAATTGTAAAGTAGCTTTGAGCTCCTGCTAATCCACATTCCATGACAGCTCCAGCTGAGATTTTAAATGTCATTCTTTCAAATACAGTCAGGCGACAGAGACAGATCCCTCTAGAATATATCTCCTTTATGTTCAGATCATAACCTAATAATAATCTCTTTAGTATATGTCCAATTATAATCCAGGGCAATTTTAGTAGTTGTATTCGATCCAATTTAAATAGTTAAAACTGCTCATAACTTTCTGAGGCCTCATTTCTCTTCTTTTGAGCTAGTCTCTCGTTGTTATGTAAAGTGACCCATTAGGCAGTGGAATTAGAAAGACACCTACTTGTCAAGTAGAATCATCACATTAGGGGTAGAAAGACGCTACATCAAAGGCGTACTGGAGAAAACGAAAGCAAGAAAGCCATCAGACATTCTTCTTTTTCTGCTGGTGCACCAGCTTTTCATGGCTGCAGAGCCTCAGGACATACAGGAAGCACAGGGGCAGCTGCCGCTGAACCCCTCTCTCCCTGTAAAAGTCCCATGCCGAAGAAAAAGCCCCTTCAGGGCTTTTCTCTGGGGGCATGACTTTTGTGAAACCCCTCCAATAGCCAGACTCAGAGGTGCCACAGGAGGACGATCTGCAGACACCTTTGAAGCCAAGATGACGGAGCCCGGAAGTCAAAAGTTCAATTTTTCTAAGAAATGGCTGATGTAGTATTATTATCAATTCTTTTCATATATTTTGTAGGAATGCTTTATATATCTTTATGTATGTAGAAGCAAGATTATTCAATGTAAAGTGAAGTTTTGCTGTATAAAGTTTTCCTTGTGATATGAGTTTTAAGGTCATAAGTTCATGAGAGATGGACTGTCTAGGAAAGGAGCCAATTGGAGTTAACAGGAAGGTCAGTGTCTAGAAAGATGTTACATTTCATTTTTAGTGAAAAAATCTTGACAGCACACCTGTTGATGAAAAGGACAGTAAATCTGAAAATAAGCCAGGAACATCTTGTTTGTCAAATGTAAGCTTAATGAATGTTAGAGACAAAGAACCTGCAAGAGTGCATGCCTGGTGACGTAAGATTAAATATGTAAAGGGGAGGAGCGATGAAGAGTATAAAAGTTTGAACACAGCTGGAGTTCAGCGAACAACTGAGCTGAACCTTTGGCTGTATGTTGTTCCTTATTCGAATAAAACTTTTGTTGCCTCTTTTTGCTGTCTGGGTTTTGTCTCACTGTATGACTTTAACTGGCTAGCCACACAAGTCAAAGAACCTTGGCGCCTGAGGGCGTTGCTATCAACTTGATCTTTGCTTTTGATTAAGTAGACAAAGGCATATCTGGATTTTGCTTATTTGAATGTGAGAAAGTATCTACTTCCACCAGCAGGCTGTTTTATAGGGCCCACCAGATCTGAGAATGTTATTTCTAGAAATTCTTCATTGTGGGCAGTAAACTTGCCTTTATAGCTTGGAGCGGTGCTCTTTGCTCTGAGGCATATATCACAACCAGCTTGCATTTGATTACATTCCTTCAACCATTTTTGCACACTTTGCACTTTACTGTGACCCAGAGTAATATGCCGTTTTAAAAGGTATGTTTTATGCTTACACACATATTGCATTGTATTACACACTGGCCCATCAACATAATTTATATTAGTAACATTTTTAGAAGCATTTTGTACATCATAAGCATCAACAATAATATCCTTTAGGTTACAAAAACCATTAATTTCTTCAACCACAAGTTTAGTTACAAATCCATTTGGTAGTTTTTGGAGTTTAAAGGTGGAATTTGAAGATTGAGAGTACTTACAGCAGCATGAGCTGAGCTGAAAGCTGCTCCATTGTTCTTGGCAGCGCCTGAAGTTGGTGCTTCATCAGTGTCAGTGGAGGATTTTGCAGGCAGGAAAAAAGAGTGTCTGTGTCTTCTCACAGTGACTTGGGAGGTGAACGCAAATTCTAGCAGCAACAACTTTTTGAGTTGCAGATTAGTTGCTCATGGCAGGAAATAGAAGTGGAGGCTAGCCTTTGCCTTTGGGCATCTTTCACTGTTCTTATAAGTCCGGTAGCAAAAATACAGCAGTCAAAAATCTTCTGGATGTTCAAAAGGAAAGTCTCTTGTCTTCCTGCCTATTCTTATTTAAAAAAAAAAAAACACTAGCATGTTCTTTCCAATGTCTTGCAAAAAGATTCCACTCTCCGTGCTACCATTTGTTGAGATATTTGTTTAAAATTCAGAGGTGATGTGCAGACAGAATGGAGACAAGTCACATGCTCTTAAAAAGGAAATTACAGTTTGCTGAATAAACATTAGGGAAGGGTACTTGAGATGTAGGAGAATATAAAACCGTATTCTACCTTGCTAACTACATCCTAATAGTTACATGGCTATTCTTGTAATGGAAGTCCTTGATGCTGCTCCTTCCCATTGAGATAAAGACTCGAAGATCAACAATTAAGTTTGCATAGATGATCAAAGCATTCTTACAAACAAGGTGCTAATTGAGCCCTGCTTGCAGGGAAGAGCAGCCTATAAATAAAAATAAATAAATAAATGGATAGTGAAGTTATAGGTCAACACACTTCCTTCTTGGTTTTCCTAGGCATACTACAAACAGTTTCTAATTGGTTACAAACTATATAACATCATGTCCTGTTTGCTAGCAACTAACATTTGTTGAACCAATAATGACTGAAATGTAAGTAACATAATTCCAACAATAGTAAACCCAGAGTTCTTAGTAGAAAGAGTTTAGGTGTTTCTTTGTTTTTTAAATTGTTGTCAGACATTGTAAGAATAGGAAAATGCAGACAGGTCTTGTTTGTGATTGGTTTGTTTTTGCAGTGGTCTGCCAGATCTCTCCTGCTCAGCTTCTGAGACCATAATTTTAGGAATAGAGGGTACAGAGTCTAGACCAACAGGCATCTACTTGTACGCCCTTTATTCAATTCACTTGACATTCTTTTTGTTCAGTTCACTTTAGATTAGGGGAAGAAGTATGTTCTGGGCAAATTTGGTGGCATTATCTTTAAAAACAGCTGTTCCAGATCCTCATAAAAACAGCTGTCTCAGATCCTCAAATGGAAGCTGTAAAAGGTAAGAAAGACTCCTTTAAGCGGTGGAAAGCTAGTCCAAGTGAGATTAATAAAAGGGAACACGGGCTGTGGCAAATCTAATGCAAGACTGATCAGGCAGGCAAAAATGGACAAAGAGGAGCATATTGCAAAAAACAAAAAGACCAACAATAAAAATTTCTTCAAATATATTAGAAGCAGGAAACCAGCCAGGGAGGCAGTGGGGCCCTTGGATGAGCGAGGGGTCAAAGGATTACTGAAGGAGGATAGGGAAATGGCTGAGAAGCTGAATGCATTTTTTGTCTCCGCCTTCACTGTGGAAGATGAGAAGTGTTTGCCCGCTCCAGAACCACTAATTTTGGAAGGGGTGTTGAAAGACCTGAGTCAGATTGAGGTGACAAGAGAGGAGGTCCTACAACTGATTGATGAATTAAAAACTAATAAGGCACCAGGTCCGGATGGCATACTTCCAAGAGTTCTGAAAGAACTCAAAGTTGAACTTGTGGATCTCCTCACAAAAATATGTAATCTTTCATTGAAATCTGCCTCTGTTCCTGAGGACTGGAAGGTAGTGAATGTTACCCTCATCTTTAAAAAGAGTTCCGGAGGAGATCTGGGAAATTACAGGCCAGTCAGTCTGACTTCAATACTGGGAAAGTTGGTAGAAACCATTATCGACAGAATGAGGGGGACTTCCAGGGGAGGAAAATGCCGAGCTGAGCTGCCTCTCATAACAGGAGCAGGCTGGAACTTCTGTTCAGGGTAGTGGAAGGCAAATTAATGCCTACTGCCTACTTTTCTCAGTTAGAGATTAGTCCAAGATATGCACAGAAACTTTGATGAGATTTACCTTGGTTAAAAGGGAGTCCTGGGGGGGTGCTTCTTTGAGACTTTGAGGGGTCTCAGAGAAGAGTTGCATATTCATCATCTGCAGAAGTTCTCAGAGTCATTTATTTGACATAAGCTCAACAGAATCCTAACTTTCTTGGACATTGGTAAACATCTAAAGCTTTGCAAGACCAGTGGAAACTTGGATACTTGGAAGAAAAGGTACAGAAAATTATTTTTTTCATTCTGGAGCAATTTATAGTTTAAAGAGACAAATTTAGAGAGCCTGGAAGAAGAGAGAAGGAAGAGGTGAAATTTGGACTTTATAAATATAAAGGACAGTGTTAAAAACTGCTAAAAAGTAGAAAAGAATTTATTGTTTTATCTACTTGCGGTTTTGGAAGAAAAAGCACCATTGTCATATTGGAACAGAACTGCAGTACATCTGAGCAAGACAGGAAATATGTCAAGTATCGTGAGATCTCCTTACCAGTGTGAATGAGACTTCGTGGCAACAAAAGCAGGAAGTAGTGGAAAGAAAACCTACTCTAGGAATATATACCATTGAGCAACATCGACGGCCATTGCTGGGAGGCCAAATAAAAACAATGTTTTAAAAGAATTTGGGACATTAAAAATTGTTGGAATCAATTGAAAAGAGGGTAAGAAGATAAATACTATTGGTCATATTATTTGTGTGGTCCTCGGAAATTTTTAAAAGGGGAAAAAAATTGCAAGGAGCAGTAAAAAGTTGCGACCGCCATTTTGGAAGATTTAAAAACTTTAAAAATAAATATCTTGACTTTGAGAGCTCCGAGGATGGCGAAATTGGGCTTGTTATAAAGGGCAAGTCCTACTCTTTTGAACCTGATAGTTGAATTGAAAATTGGTGAGGTCCAAAAATTTGTGTTTTTTTGAAGGGTTTAAATGTTTTAAAAATTAATATCTCAGTCTGGGAAGCTCCGAGGATGGTGAAATTAGGCTTATTATAAAAAGCAAGTTCTAATCTTTTGAATCTGACAGTCAAATTCGAAATCTGGGAGATTAAAATTGTTGGTGTTTTTAAATGTCTGAACACAAGCAGCCCCGAACAAGGGCTACTTCATTGGAGAAAATGCAAGACCAATTAGAGGCGATGGAGGCCAGAATGATGAGAGGGGTGAGAGAGATGATAGATGAATCGAAAAAAGAAATTATTGCAGAGATTAAAAAAGATATGGAAGATCTCAGAAAGGAAACTGAGGAAACATCTAAGAAAGTGCAGGAGGTAGAAGGCAAAATGAAAGTATATGATTCCACCTTGCTGAAAATGCAAGAAAAAGTCACAATCCATGACTGCAAATTGATGGAGACTCAGATATGTCTGAGAGGAGTACCTGAAGTGGAGGATGGTGATTTAAAAAGCTATATAATAAAAATAATTGCAGAATTTTTACATGAAGACCCTGAAGAGACTAAAAACATGTATGATTATATGTATAGAGTGAATTCACTTTTTGCCAAGAAAAATAATTTATCAAGAGATGTTGTCATAAGATATATGACAAAGGAAATGGTGGGAAGGATCAGGAATAAAAACTTTGAAAAGGCATTGATAGTGGGAGGCAGCAAAGTGAGAATTATGAAGGAGCTGCCAAGGCAAGTGATAAATGATAGGAGAACATATAAAAAGCTGACAGAAAAATTGAGAGACAGTGGCATGAGGTTTAGATGGATAATACCTGAAGGTTTGAGCTTTGAACTCCAGGGGAAGAGAATCACAATTATAAATGCCCAGGAGCTGCGTAGATTTTTTGAAGAAAATAAAGAATTTGCACCATGATGGATTACAAATTATTGTCTTGGAACGTTAATGGACTAAATTCACCACAAAAAAGAAGGGCAACATTTCATTGGATTAAGAAACAAAACTGTAATATAATTTGTTTGCAAGAAGTGCAACAAAAGGATTATAAATTTTTATCGAACAAACAATTGAGAGTAGAATTTTTTTTCATTAGTTAAACAGGGTGTATATTAAACAAGAATTGGAGCCAAAATTAGTGTTTAAAGATAAAGATGGAAGATATGTAGCAGTAGAGACAATATTAAATGGGAAAAAAAACATTGTTATTGGGATTGTATGCGCCTAATGGTGCACAGGATGCTTTTTAAAAAGACATTACACAACAGCTTGATGAACTGACCTATGACCAAGTATTGTTAATGGGAGATTTTAATGGAACAGTTAAGAACTCATTGGATAGATTTGGAGGGAGAAAAAAAATGATGGGAAAGAAGGAAAATTGCCAAAGTCTTTCTTTGAATTGGTTAAACAAGAAAATTTGGAAGATATATAGAAAAAATTCAACCCTGAAGTGCGGGACTATACTTTTTTTTCAGCAAGACACAAAACTTTTTTCTAGAATTGACATGCTGTGGGGAACCAAAGATTTAGGTCTTATAACAAGGAAGATAGAAATTTTACCTAAAATTGGGGCTAATCATAACCCAATAATGTGGATTACAAAATTGTCCAAGAAATTAAGAAGATGGAGATTGAATGAAGATTTGCTACAGAATAAAGAAACAGTGACATACCTAGAAAATGAAACTAGTGAATGATAAAGAGGATATTGATTTTCAGACTGTCTGGGATGCTTATAAAGCAGTAATGAGAGGATTGTTGATTACTTTGAATAATAAAGATAAGAGAATGAAAGAAAAACAGTTGTTGGACATTCAAAATGAAATTAAAAAAAGGAAGGGGAGTTGAGAAAAAGACCAGGAAAAAAGAAAATTTTAAGGGAAATTACAATATTACAAACTCAGTTGAGACATTTGTTAAATAAAGAAGTGGAATGGAGTTTGAAAAGACTTCAGCAGAAATCCTTTGAAGGAGCAAATAAACCGGGAAAGTATTTGGCTTGGCAATTGAAGAAAAAGAGAGAAAATAGAATTATTAATAGAATTGTGGTAGATGGAAGAGAAGTGGTTACTCAAGAGGGGATAAAAAGAGAATTTTTTAAGTACTATGCCAAATTGTTTAAAGGTGTTAAAATAAAGAAAGAGAAGATGGATGAGTATTTACAAAAGATAAAAATAGAGCCCTTAACTGAAAATATGCGAAAAGTTTTGAATGATCCAATTGAAAAAAAAATAGAAATTGAAGTAGCAATTAACGCAATGAAAAATGGAAAAGCTCCTGGGCCAGATGGATATACAGCTAAATATTTTAAAACCTTTAAAGATGAATTGATACCAAAATTGCAGAAGCTGATGAATATAAGAATAAAAGGGAATTTACCAAACACATGGAAAGAAGCTGTCATTTCGTTGATACCCAAGGAAGATAGAGATGTCACGAATGTAAAAAATTATAGACCAATTTCGCTATTAAATAATGGCTATAAAATATTTACAAGAATCTTGGCAGAATGGCTTAAACAACATTTGATAAACTTTATAAAGGAAGATCAAGCAGGGTTTCTTCCCAAAAGACAAATAAGAGACAATATTAGAACTGTTGCAAATATAGTAGAATATTATGAAAGACATCCAGAAAAAGAAGTAGCGTTATTCTTTGCAGATGCAGAGAAAGCATTTGACAATTTAAGTTGGGACTTTATGTTTGCAGTAATGGAAAAAATGGAGCTGAAAGAAAGTTTTATAAGAATGATAAAAGCAATATATTCTGAACAAAGTGCAAGGTTGTGTATAAATGCAGATCTTACAGAAGGTATGAAAATTAGTAAAGGTACTAGACAAGGCTGTCCGCTTTCACCACTGTTGTTTATAATGACTCTTGAAATATTACTGATGCAGATCCAAGAAGAAAAAGATATAGAAGGTTTAAGAATAAAAGGATTTACTTACAAGTACAGAGCTTTTGCTGATGATATAATGTTTATAAATGAAAACCCCATACAAGATACACCTTTGCTGTTAGCTAAAATTCAAGAATATGTGGAGTTGGCGGGACTTTGTATAAATAGAGAAAAATCAAAAATTCTATGTAAAAATATGCAGATGAACAAGCAACAAGAATTACAGAGACTAACGGGCTGCGAAGTCACTTCTAAGGTAAAGTACCTAGGGGTGGAGATAACAATGAAAAATATTGATCTGTTTAAAAATAATTATGAGAAGTTATGGCGTAAAATGGATGAAGATATGCTAAAATGGAAAAAACTTAATTTGTCATTGCTGGGTAGAATAGCTGCAATTAAAATGAATATCTTACCAAGAATAATTTATTTGTTTCAAACTATTCCTATTGTGAAGGATGGCAAATAATTTGATAAATGGTGAAGGAAAATTTCAGAATTTGTGTGGGCTGGGAAGAAACCAAGGATTAAAATGAAAATCTTGACAGATGCAAAAGAGAGAGGTGGATTTCAATTACCAAATTTAAAATTATATCATGAAGCAGTTTGTTTAGTGTGGATGAAAGAATGGATAACGCTGTTAAACAAAAAACTTTTAGTGCTGGAAGGTCAAGGAAATAAACTTGGCTGGCACGCATATTTGTATTATGGAAAAAAGAAGAGGGACAGTTTTTTCTCTCACCGTTATATAAGAAGTAATTTATTAAGTACATGGATGAAATACAAGAAATATGGAGATGAGAGAAGACCATTATGGATAGTGCCAGCTGAAGTAATAAAAATAACGGCTGAGATAGGTGAAGAAAAGTGGCTGCCATATAATCAATTATTAAAAATACAAAGTGGAAAAATAGAACTGAAAACTGCTGAAGAGTTGAATCATAAACATGATTGGTTTCAAATGCAACAAATAAAGAGCTTGGTGGAGAATGATATTAAAACTGAAGGAATAAGGAAAGAGCAAACAGAAATGGAAAAAGTTCTCTTTGGAGACAATGATAAATTAATTTCAAAAGTATATAAATTACTTCTACAATGGTCTACAGAAGATGAAGTAGTGAAATCTCAAATGATCAAATGGGCAATTAATGTAAATAAAGAAATAAAGATGGAATCTTGGGACTATCTGTGGAAGAACTCTATGAAATTCTCAACATGTCAAAGTATTAAAGAAAATTGTTTTAAGATGATGTATAGATGGTATATGACGCCTAAAAATTAGCAAAGATGAATAACAAGATGCCAGACAGATGTTGGAAATGTAAAAAGCATGAAGGTTCATTCTACCATATGTGGTGGACTTGTGAAAGAGCAAAACAATATTGGCAAATGATTCAACAAAAAATTTCTAAGATATTGGGATATGAAGTAATGAAAGTTGCAGAGACTTTCTTATTGGGATTACAAATGGAAAAATTTCCAAAAGAAGATAGAACTTTAATCTGGTACTTACTTTCAGCTGCTAGGACACTGTATGCGCAGTTATGGAAGCAAGAAAAAATACCAGAGAAATGGGATTGGATTATAAAATTATGACATGGAGTGAAATGGACAAATTAACAAGAATATTAAGAGACTATGATTTAGAAGCTTTTAAGACGGAGTGGAAAAAGTTTAGAAGATATGTAGAAAAAGAGTGGAAAATAAAAGGACACTGGACAATTTTTGATAATGATTAAGTTTTAAAAAGAAGAATATAATTTTTTGTTTTAATAGTTAAGGGTACCTTTAATAATAGTACCTTTGTTTTTTTAAGTAAATAACACTGGCGGGGGTCAAGTAACGGGGGAAGGGGTGGGTGGAAAGTAATATATGGGTAGATAATTTTTTTAAAGTTGTAAGATATAGATATAGATTTATTACCATAAGTTACCAATAAAAATTGTTTTAACATCATCAAGGACAGAATGAGTAGGCACATTGATGAACGCAAGTTATTAAGGAAGACTCAGCATGGGTTCTATAAAAGAAGATATTGCCTCAATAACCTGTTAGAGTTCTTTGAGGGGTGAACAAACATGTGGACAAAGGGGGCCCAATAGATGTTGTTTACCTTGACTTCCAGAAAGATTTTGATAAAGTTCCTCATCAAAGGCTCTTTAGTAAGCTCAAAAGTCATGGAGTAAAAGGACAGGTCCTCTTGTGGATCAAAAACTAGCTAATTAATAGGAAGCAGAGAGTGAGTATAATGGGCAGTCTTTGCAGTGGAAGACGGTAAGCAGTGGGGTGCCGCAGGGCTCAGTACTGGGTCCCATGCTCTTTAACGTGTTCATTAATGATCTGGAGTTGGGAGTAAGCAGTGAAGTGGCCAAGTTTGCAGATGACACTAAATTGTTCAGGGTGATGAGAACCAGTGAGGATTGTGAGGCACTCCAAAGGGATCTGTTGAGGCTGGGTGAGTGGGCGTCAATGGGGCAGTTGAGGTTCAATGTGGCCAAGTGCAAAGTAATGCACATTGGGGCCAAGTATCCCAGCTACAAATAAAAGTTGATGGGTTGTGAACTGGCAGAGACTGACCAAGAGAGAGATCTTGGGGTCGTGGTAGATAACTCACTGAAAATGTCAAGACAGTGTGCGATTGTAATAAAAAAGGCCAACACCATGCTGGGAATTCTTAGGAAGGGAATTGAAAACAAATCAGCCAGTATCATAATGCCCCTGTATAAATCGATGGTGCAGTCTCATTTGGAGTACTGTGTGCAATTCTGGTCACTGCACCTCAAAAAGGATATTATAGCATTGGAAAAAGTGCAGAAAAGGGCAACTAGAATGATTCAAGGTTTGGAACACTTTCCCTATGAAGAAAGGTTAAAACGCTTGGGGCTCTTTAGCTTGGAGAAACGTCGACTGAGGGGTGACATGATAGAGGTTTACAAGATTATGTGTGGGATGGAGAAAGTAGAGAAAGAAGTCCTTTTCTTCCCTTCTCACAATACAAGAACTCATGGGCATGCAATGAAATTGCTGAGCAGTCAGGTTAGAACGGATTAAAGGAAGTACTTCTTCACCCAAAGGGTGATTAACATGTGGAATTCACTGCCACAGGAGGTTGTGGCGGCTACAAGCATAGCCAGCTTCAAGAGGGGATTGGATAAAAATATAGAGCAGTGGTCCATCAGTGGCTGTTAGCCACTGTGTGTGTGTGTGTGTACAGACACACACACAGAGAGTACATATATATATATATATTGGCTACTGTGTGACACAGAGTGTTGGACTGTATGGGACATTGGCCTGATCCAGCATGGCTTCACTTATGTTCATATACATTCCCCATTGAAAATAATAATCCAAAATCAAACAGATTTGAATCCTGCACTGGTAATATTCTACCTGAAAATACACAATAATGGTATTTCCCCCCCCCCCCAAAAAAAATCTGAGTCCAAAGTTATGGTGTTTTTTTCTGGGTGCACATACTTAATATATGATAGATTTTTTTTCAATCATAACTTTATCTTCACCTTTCCTTCAAGAAGAACAGAATAGCATCCAGAGCTCTCTCTTTCACCTCAGTTAATTTTTACAACAATCCAGTCAAGTGGGTTAAGCTAAGAGGTAGTGACTAGCCTAAGGTCATGAATGAGCTTCATGGCTTTGCAGTTACATCCCAGCAGTTTAGTCACTGCAGTACACTGCAAGGCATAATGACTGAAATGGGCCATTTTTTAAAGAGATGGAAATAGATTAGAAAGGAAAACCTGTATCTATTTGACAATAAGAACTTGAAGTAGGAATGGCGTGGACAGACAATTGCCCCCCAAATCAGAATGAAAAGTCGGACACAAGGTATTGGTGTAACTAAGGGCCACTTTATTGAGTATAATAATAAACAGCAAGGGCAACAAGAACTGCGGCCTGGTCAGGGCCAGGGGTCTTAACAGACCGCTCCCCTGCCATTAGTGGGTAAGAGACCCAACTCCCCAGCCGGAGCTGTGTGGCACAGCTCCCGCCAGGCTGGCCCAGAAAGGAGGCAAGCCCCAGAGGGCCCGACCACCAGATGCACATCTCAATGGAAGGCACCCTCTAGTCGAGCCTCCAGGACCGTCTGCATTCTCACACCCCAGGTCATCAAACCCTAAGGTTGATCCTGCCAGACCCCTAACTCCCCAAAAGGGGGATGCTTTCTGGTCCTCCCTTAGCTGCATAGAACCATAAACCCATTAACAACCTTCCAAACTAAAGTGACCAACCTATTTAACAGCACCTCCCTATAGCAGAATCTACAATCCACTGACTTGCTATGTAGGGTAGGTGAAAAAACACTCCAGCAAACTCCCAGCAAAGCAAGCGGGGTTGAACTGCCTGCCCTGCAGAACTGTGGGAAAAGGATGATGACGCAGAAGAAGTAGCCGATGTCCTAGCAACCAAATAACCACTGTCAGAGCAGTCATGCAAATTTGGTCACGCCGGGGACATGACCTGAAGTCACAACTGCTGGTGGATGCGATACCACTGAAGGGAAGGGTACAAAGCAGCCCTCATCCTGAATTCTTCATCATATTGAATCCAGGTGAGCCCACTAAACATTGTGTACCCGTTATAAATAATATCCATATACTGGATGAGCACAGCTGCCCGCCAAGGCTGGGTGCGTGCAACCACACCAGCATATATAAAAAACCCTGGCAGCCAATTGGCCCAAGTCCAGTCCACTTTGCACTTCTTCAATTTCTCTTTTTCTTTGTCATCCAACTTCTCTTTATCTTTCTTCTCCAACTCACGGAAGAGGAGGGAGAAAATGTCAGCATACTCACCCTTTAGGATCTTATCCTTTGTCGCAGGCAACAAATGACTGCCTAAAGGTAACGCTACGTCCCCGAAAGGCATGGCAGTAAATGGGACCAACCCATATGCAGCACCAAACTGAGGGGAACAGCCCCATCCCCCAAAAAAGGGGCATGGCATCCCATGCTGACCAGACACAGGCCAGGGTACATAGGGGCCAAACTGGCCCATTGGCCATGACCAAGCTTGCTGCAGACCAGTGCCCATGGAGGGAGAGGTACCTGACGCCCCAGCAGCAGCACCTGGCAGTGCCTGAGAAGCAGGGGCCCAAGGACCCCATGGCCAAGCCATGCCCGTGTACGACTGTATATTGCCCCCAGCCTTACCCCCGGATCCAATTGGCACCAGTGCTGACCCTGCTCTGGCATCCGCTGGAAACAAAGCTGCACCTCCATCTGCACCGCCAGTGCCCTCGACTCCTCCAGCGCCGAGTCCTGCAGACCTGCCCTCAAGGATGGACAACCTAATTAATGTATCAGCCTGCAATGCCACCTTAGAGGTTTTTCCCAAGCCCAAGCCTGACCTCTGCGAGGAAGGAATGCCCACCACCTTTTCCAATGCCGAGAACCTTTGCAGAATAGCTGTATTAACCCCCTCATCACCCTCCTCATTGGAAGAAGATGAAAGGGGGGCTGGCCTTTTTGGCAGGGCCTTAGGGGCCTTGGGTGCTGGCTGCTTGCCTTTAGGCTTCCCAGACCCTTTCTTTCCAGGCATTTTGCAAACTGAGATAAAAATAAAAACTAACAAAATGCCCTTAAAAAATGGTTGCCCTTGAATTCATTGAAACTGACCTAAAATGGCTGCTGCCCTAAAATGACTGCCGCCGGGCACCACATAAAATGGCTGCCTACACCTTCACAAAGAACAACCACCGGAAGCTGATGCTGGATGCCTATACTGAAACAGGCCCACAAAATGGCCTCCGCTCCACTGCCTCCAAAATGGTCACTGTCCTTATGAAGAAGAAGCAAATATGACCGACGCAGCCCAGAAAACAAAATTTTGGCCCCGTGCAAAATCCCCCTCCTCTATGCCAAACTAAAAGGGAAAGGTGCGCAGGAAAACACCACCACCCTCAAATCCTTAGTTGGGGGGTGAAGGGGGGGGAGAAAGGGAAGAAATAACAGGCCATGAAATGGAGCCCATCTTCCAAAATTCCACCAGTCCAATGCTGAGAAACAGCCAGCCACGGGGCCTGATCGCAGCAGCTTGAGACAAGCCCCTACAGCCTCCGTCCAGGCCACTCTTCAGGAGCACGCCTTATCTATGATCCGATCAGGCAGCAGAGGAGCAAGCGAACGCGCTGTTCAGCCTCCCAGCCCTGAAACTGACAAACACAGCAGAGCTGCCAAAGGAGCTCCGCCTGCCCCGATCTCAGCCTGGAGACTGAGGTAGGGGGCAGATTGTGCTGCTGCTATCACAGCAAGCCCCGCCCCTTCAACAGCATGCTCAAATGGGCTGCAAAAGTCCTCCCTTTCCTCCCAGGGAGGCAAAGACGCTCCAGCAGCCTAGCAGCACGCTGCTGGCTGCTAGAAACGAATTATATTCTGCATTGATTTTATTTGGCAGGATCTGCCCTTTGTTATACTGATGCTCCATAGACTTTTGATCCTTTAACTGTAGGTTTAGCATGTCCAGGATAACTGAGGTCTCCCCTTTAAGGGAAAATAGCACCTCAAGAAAATATATACTGATCATAATGATTTTTTTTGGGGGGGGGGAAATGAATGATGCAAAAAAAAGAGAGAAAGAAAGCCCAGTTGTATCAGCAAGAGATAAAAACCAGAAAGTGTTTTGTGCCTTTTGTAAATTAGCATCTTATTCAAATGTGGAAGTTCCATAGCAGCCCAGTAGAGAGTAGAGACCACATGTTCTCATTGTTAAAAATAAATTAAATATGCACTTCTGGCTTAGTGAAGAGTTTCTTGAGAAAGCAAAGGAATTCAGTGCACCTTGACTGCTGAGGGGGATATTGTATTCATGATTAAAGAACACTCGGCTTTGAAAGCATGACTCTGCTTTGACATTTTTCAGTCCTCTTAGGGAGATATTTACAGCTCTTCAATATCTTCCCTTTTGACACCATTTGGCCTTAAAATTACGGTTGCCAAGTCTAACTCAGATAATATTTGGGGACTTTGGGGGTGAGGCCGGAAGACTTTGGGGATGGAGCCGGGAAACTCTCCCTAAAATAAATAAATAAATAAAAACACAGCAGTGCGGTTCCCCTGAATACAGTCTTCATTTCTTCACCCAAGCAGCAAATCATCTCTCTCTCTCTCTCTCTCACACACACACACACACACACAGAAGCAAAAATAAAACAGTGAGTGGTCTCACTGGGGCAATTTACTCATGAGTTGCTGAACTCGCAATAACACAGAGAAACCAAAGGTTCAAGTTTACCCTTTACTATGCAAACAACCTTTGAAACGCTTGTACAACAAATAGAGGGTCTGGGTTGCTTTCACAGCTACTGGGAGCAGCCACGCTGTTCTGCCTGCTCACCCCACCCCCATTCAGCCTTAAAGACACAGACACACCATCCAAAGAGGAAGCCTTTGCAATCTTTCTCATAGAGTTCTGAAGGGGAAAGGCACATGGTAGCTGTGGGGGCGGGGCTTCCCCCGCTGGCCAGCTGACTGTGGGTGGGAAGGAGCCTGGGAAAGCGGGAGAACCCTCTGGGACCTGGGGATTGGCAAGCCTACTTAAAATTGATGTTTTTTTCAGATTTCTCTGAAAAGAACTTTATATTACCCAAAATATAAAGTTATTTAATCCCTTTTCTTAAATTCCTCCTTCCTCTGCTTCATAAGTTATCATAGAAGGAATGCATGAAGTGGTGTTGTCCTGTTGCCCCACTCCATCAGTGGCCTTTAACAGATATTTAGTTTTTTACACAACAACCACACAATAGAAGGTCATACCACTCACAATTCTCCTCACTTGCACGTCACCGTATTTTCCAGCTTTGGTACATGCAAATGCAACATTGAACCTTCAAAGGCATGCACTGGCATGTATTGTAGTTGTATAAATATGGAAAAATATTGGTATTGCCCTGTTCACACAAAATGGTGACCACATGTATTGGGAGGAGGATGGGTGGAACAAATTTCCATTATGTGAGGACTGAGCACCAAAACTGAATGTCTCAAAAGAGATACTATGACACAAGAAGTAAACTCAACATTCAAAATGCCTTGGTGGGGAGAGCGGGGTAGAAATCAAATTAAACATAAACATAAAATCCAGATTTTGGGACTGAAATATAACATCCAGATACAAAATGTACATCCTTTGATAGATACTTAGATTAACTAACTGAAAATTTACCCAGTTCTACTGCAAATTATACCAAATTTGGTCTGCTACTGCATGCCAGCTGTTAGACAGTGTTTAATATTGACTGCTCATATCTGCTATTGTCAAATACCAAAATCTATTACACATGAGTAGTCAGATATGGCCAAATGTGACATTCTACTGCCAAGGGAATTGAATGCTAGTGTCAAAGATCACTAAATATTCACACACAGGCCTTGGATTCAGCAGGAGCTCACAGGAGCATAGCTCCTGAACCTTTCTGGGGGTTCCACCTCCTCCTCCCCACCTTGTCCATTGAATAGTAGCTGCAGCTGCACAATTCCTGGATGAGCTCCACCGCCTATTTTTTTCTACCAAGCATCCCCTGTTCACACATCTAGAAAATACTTGGTGAATATTCACCTTGACAACCCACAAATGAGAATTCTGTGCCATTTAAATCTAATAAAATACACATAGATGTCTTCAGCATGTGAATACAAAATGAGTACATCAGTCTTAACACCTGAAACTTTGATCTAGCATGGCTCACTCCAATCTAAAATTTCACTTTTAAAAATTGGAGCAAATTTTCAGTAATCCATTGGTGGCGTGATTTATTTAGCAATTGCTGAGTTATCCAGTGTATTATTTATTTATTTATTTGTTTGTTTGTTTGTTCGATTTATATCCCGCCCTACCCCACCAAGGCGGGCTCAGGGCGGCTTACAATACAAAATGCTAACAAAAATCAGTTTAAAATACATTAATAATTATACAATAAAATACATAAAAATACATAAAACTCACATCAATATGCACTATGCTACCTTTTCCTTAAATCAATTCTTCAAGTATTCCAGTGTTCAATATTCTGATGTTCATAAGTTTAAATATTCAGGCATCCCGATATCAATTAGTTGTATGCCAATTGGAAGAGGGCTGTTTTACAGCCCCTGTGGAACTGTTCAAGGTTCTGCAGGGCCCTCACCTCCTCTGGGAGCTGGTTCCACCAACAGGGGGCTGCAATCGAAAAGGCCCTGTCTCTGGTCGCTTTCAGACGGGCCTCCTTTGGCCCAAGGATTATAAGGAGGTTCTGAGACCCCGATCTCAGCACTCTCTGGGGAACATGTGGGGAGAGACGGTCCCTAAGGTAGGTAGGTCCCAGGCCATAAAGGGCTTTAAAGGTCATAACCAGCACCTTGTACCGAACTCGGTATGTTATCGGCAGCCAATGCAGTCCCCGGAGCCCTGGCTGAATGTGCTCCCGTCTAGGGAGCCCTAACAACAGCCGGGCAGCGACCTTCTGCACTAGCTGCAACTTCCGGGTTCGGCACAGGGGCAGCCCCATGTAGAGGGCATTGCAGTGGTCCAGCCTCGAAGTGACAGTTGCATGGCTCACTGTTACCAGGTCGCCGTTCTCCAGGAAAGGGGCCAGCTGCCTTGCCCGCCTAAGATGAAAAAATGCAGACTTGGCAGTGGCTGCTATCTGGACCTCCATAGTTAGAGTAGGCTCCAATAGCACCCCCAGGCTCCTAACCCTGTGCGCCGCTGTCAGAGGCACACCATCGAGGGTCGGTAAGGGAATCTCCCTCCCTGGACCACAGCGACCCAAGCAAAGGACCTCTGTCTTCGCTGGATTATTGGATACACTGGATCGTGTATGATTATTGACCTAACACATGTTACTGCAGTTTAACAAACACTCCCTTCCCTTTCCAGCTTTTATAAAGTTCTCAGATTTTAATATGAATTTGAGCTATATTCACTGTCCAACATTATATGCACCTTCAATTTTATAAAAGTGCTATGTATGTGTAAATGTAATCGCTTCCAGCCTCCCTAATCAGATCAACGATAAACATTTCCCAGTACAGTCTATAAACTCAAGTCCTGTGATTTATCATGCTGCACATTGCTTTCAATGATCCCTCCCTTCTAGGGCTTTAAATGACTAACCTTGCTTCTGAGTCTCTTCTCAAGTATGGCATTTTGCCTCAAAAGAGAACGATCAGCATAACTTCAATTAGACCAGATTGTTTTATGGAGTCTTCTCTCCATCTTCACACTTAAATATGTTAAATCCAAATTGCTTATTTAATAGAAATATCTGACGTGCTGGTGGCAGCTCATCACTCAAGAACAATGTTTGGAATCCTGCACTGGTGGGGAGGAAGTATTACCGAAATAGGCAGTCTCCTAATTAGTTGGAATAAATTAGCTTAAAAGAAAACAAAGCGAGAGTGGGTAACTGGGATTCTCCACCAATGGATAGGGGATTTTTCCCTTAAGAGAACCAGGCAGATGTTCAGCTGGAAACAAGAAGAAGAAGATGAAGATATTGGATTTATATCCCGCCCTCCACTCCGAAGAGTCTCAGAGTGGCTCACAATCTCCTTTCCCTTCCTCCCCCACAACAGACACCCCGTGAGGTAGATGAAGATATTGGATTTATATCCCGCCCTCCACTCTGAAGAGTCTCAGAGCGGCTCACAATCTCCTTTACCTTCCTCCCCCACAACAGACACCCTGTGAGGGAAATGAAGATATTGGATTTATATCCCACCCTCCACTCTGAGGAGTCTCAGAGTAGCTCACAATCTCCTTTACCATCCTCCCCCACAACAGACATCCTGTGAGGTAGATGAAGATATTGGATTTATATCCCGCCCTTCACTCCGAAGAGTCTCAGAGCAGCTCACAATCTCCTTTACCTTCCTCCCCCACAACAGACACCCTGTGAGGATGAATATGTCAGCTTGCTCCAGGATTCTTGGATCTATACATGCACCCCCAAACCTTTTTTATTGAAAGAGAAATAAGGAGGGGGGAACACACACTGAAAACACACAAGCTAGCCAAGAAGAAATCAGGAAGAAAGCAATTCTGGGGAAGGCTATAATTATCACTATCACAGAAAGAGGTCTGTGGAGGCAGCAGCAAAATGACCAGAAGATAAAAAAAGACCCAAACAGATTCGGGGGTGCATGTATAGATCCAAGAATCCTGGAGCAATTCATCCCAGCAGGGGTCATTTTGTAGAAAAATAGGTGGTGGAGCTCATTAGCACAACTCATTAGCATATGCTTCCCCCCCCCCCCTCAGCCAAAAGCAACCTGATGCAAGAAAGGAGAGCCCTGGGCAAGCGAGGTCTGCTTGAGCTGGCTAGAGATCCAGCTAGCCCAGCAAGCCTCCATGCCTGGGGCTCTCCTGGGCCAACCCCCACCCTGTCAAAAGGCCAGCAAGCCACCCGCTGCCCAAAATCACATAAGAAGTGGAGAAATTGCGGTGTGGGCTTCTCCAGAGGTTAATGAGAGCTGCTTGGGGCAGGGGGTGTGCCAAAACCCCTGGTGGCTGACTAACTGCCTGCTTTTCTAATCCGGGGATTGTTATGCAGCTGCACCTACTATTCAATGGACAAGGTAGGTGGGGAGGAAGAGGGGGAATCCTCAAAAAGGTTCAGGAGCTGCACTCCTGTGAGCTCTTGCTGAATCTGAGGCCTTCATCCCAGAAACAATAACTTGATAGGTATAAATGGTGCTTGATTACCCTGTAAGTACCAGATTGGGGAAAGCTGTCAGGTTGGTGAATAATGATAAGTGTTGCTTAATTAGGGTAGAATATAAATGCAGATTTGCATTAGAACATGGACAGAGTGCCAAATAGAATTGCACTAATCCTGATTATAGAACTCATTTGCACTAATTTGCTTTTACAGTTGTAACAAAACCATTACATCCAGAGCATTATATTTTCTGAACTTCCCTTAAAAATATATAGGGCCTTTGCTATGATTTGGTTCCAAGGTCCTAACGATGGACAATAGGCTTCTATTAGAGAGCTTGCCTATCTCAAAGCACATTTCTCTGGCAAGAGAATGTTATCAAAGTTCTGTTAGCATCCTTTGATAAGGAAAGCTTTTCTCCCTCCCTCAAGGAAGGACCTCCTAATCTGAAAGGAGCCATCTTGCCCACGCAGTAGAGATTGTACTTACTGACACATTCTCTGGAACAAAACCAGAAATCGGGAGGATGCTAGATGCCAGGAAGATGGGAGATTGGGAGTAGAGAACTAAGAAATCCCCAAGGAATTACCTCACCCTGGTAGAGATGGGTTTCTTTAAGCCAATGAGATACCACAAAAGGCTAAGAGTGAGGATTTGTAACCAATCAATGAGGCCTGCTTTGTTATCAGAAATTGTATAAATATGCTATGTTTTGTAAAGATGGGTTTGAGGAAAAAACGCAGGAAGGATGGTGGTAGAGAAAGATACAGGATTTTCCTCCTGTCACTGGTGGTAATAAAGGAGTCTCTGGGTCAACTCACTTGGAACTCTGGCTGTTGAGCCTCTTCAATTGTGCTGGAGGGACTTTTGGGCACAGATGGTGTGTGCAACAAATTGGCAACCCAGATGTGACAGATAGACTTCTGCTGTCCAAGGAGGCTCTACCAGGATGGGAGAAAATCAACCTTCGGGAACCCAGAGCTCCCAGAAGGCTGAGTTCAGCCTCTCCGGCATTCTTTGGCTCATCTCCAGCAAGCGGTGGCTCCATGGATCAGCAGAAACAGGCCAGAGGTTTCGGGGAGTGGGTCCAGAGATTAAAGAAGAAGATTCGGCCAACAGGTAACTTTTCTGGGAAAAGGGGAGTGCCTAAATCCCTAGTAAGTCCTTTTGAATTGGCAAGAGGCCAGGGCAGCACTCCTTCAGAAAAGATGGCGGGAGGGGTACCAGAGAAAGCCGCAAGGAGGGACAACAGAAGTCCCAGAGAATGGGACTCAGGAGAATGGGAAAGAGAAGATTGGGAATTGTTAAATTTTATTTGTTAGCCTCCCTGAGTCTGCTTGCGGAGAGGGCGGGATAGAAATTTAAAGTAATAAATAATAATTTATATCGCGCTCTCCCCACCAAAGGCAGGCTCAGGGCGGCTCAATGTGTTTGTCTGTGTGCCAAATGTTTAGAACTGGATCCCAGGGCTGCAAGGTCTCCTCATTAGGAGGGATTTAGCACCCTGGTAGGCAGGACCTATTTTTCCTATCCTAATCTGTGGAGCCTTGCTTCCTGCTGTGAAGCAGAGAGAGAGAGAGAGATCGGGCTGTGCAGCGAAGCGAGAGTTCCACAGAAGCTTAATTGCCCCAGGCAGAGAACCAATAGTATGCACCTTTAAATGCCCAGGTGTTGCAAATCCCTATCCTCCCTTGTGTGTCTTTTTTGGCATTGATAGAAAGCTGTGAATTCTCCTGGGGGTCAGTAAAGTAATTAAATGGGTAAAATGTAACGAGCTCAAGAGAGATAAAATTGCTTCACTGAGAGATTCTGTGAAATTCCTTTCTCTGCCGCAGCCGGGCAGAAGGGAAAAGCGTTATTTGGCTCTCTCAATCAAGCAATGTGTTGATATTTGGTACCATGGGTGTAAGAAATCTGAGTGTTTGCAAGTTTGTAAGCTGTTGTCAGGGAAGGTAATTGAGAAACTAGGAAAGACTGTTGAGACTTTTAACTGGGATGCATTCTGAATAATGGGAGTAAAGACATGAGCCTGATTTGGTAGCCAGGAACCAAAAAAGCTTATTCCATTGAGAAGACTCGTATGCCTTTACTCCTTGCTGGCGGAGTAATTGGCCAAGAAACAGAGATTCTCAATCGGATAACAGAGATTAAGAGATAGTTGCCAAAATAGAGTAATGGTATAACGTGATGGAATGCTGTTAAGAAAGCAGGGTAAGAGAGTAGAGATGAAAAAAACAAACAAACAAATCAGACTCTAAGACATAGGGAAAGTTATGCTAGATCCCCTCCTCAAAACCCCAAGGGAAAGAAAGAGCCCCAGGAGGGAGGGGAAGGCTGCTACCCCATCTAGTGCAAAAGACTTAGATCAAATCCTGCCAGAAGAAAACAAGAAACAGAGCAGAGGCAAGCAGAGAAGGGCAAATGGGAACGGTGTCACTCGCTGCCCCCCCCCCTTCAGCAAGAGACAAAGAAATAATGCTTTTATGGATACCCTAGCTGTCTGGAGACAGAAGAAGAAAAAGTGGACATTAGTGAGACTGTTGGGAATTTGTTAATCTCAACTACCCATCAAGGTTCAAGGGTGTCTATGTTGCACACACCATTGGTGCCGAGAGTTCAGTCCCTCCAGTCCAAATTAAGAGACTCAACAGTCAGAGTTCCAAATGAGTTGATCCAGAGGTTCCTTTATTACCACTAGTGGCAGGAGGAAAACCAGTATCTCTCTATACCACCATTCCTCCTGAGTTTTCCTTAAACCCATCTTTACAAAACATAGCATATTTATACCATTTCTGATAACAAAGCAGATCTCGTTGATTGGTTACAAATCCTCACTCTTAGCCTTTTGTGGTGTCTCATTGGCTTAAAGAAACCCATCTCTACAAGGGTGAGGTAATTCCTTAGGGAGTTCTTTGTTCCCTACTCCCAATCTCCCGTCTTCCTGGCATCCAGCATCCTCCCGGTTTCTGGTTTGTTCCAGAGAATGAGTCAGTAAGTACAATCTCTACTGCGAGGCCAAGATGGCCCCTTTCAGACTAGGAGGTCCTTCCTTGAGGCAGAGAGAACGCTTCCCTTATCAAATAATAATAATAATAATAATAATAATAATAATAATAATAATAACAACAACAACAACAACAACAACAACAACAACAACTTTATTTTTGTATCCCGCCCTCCCCCGCCAAAGGCGGGCTCAGGGCAGCTCACAGACATGGAATTCCATGATTCAAATAAAACATTATAAACAACAATTTTAAATACAATCAATTACATAAATAAATTAGTTAAAATAGATAAAATAGGTGCTATAGATGCTAACAGACCTCTGATAATGTTCTCTTGCCAGGGAAATGTGTTTCCTTTCATAGATTTTATGCTTAGCAAGGACTCTTAATAGAGGCCTATTGTCCATTGTTCCAGGCCACTTCAGGCCTGGGATAGAGAGAGATAAAGCACTATGTACTTTTAAAGCAAGCCCTGCAGATATAATACTCTGAAAGTAACAGTTCAAATGCAACAGTAGTGCAAGGTAGGTTAGAGCAAATGAGTTCTGTGATCTGGATTAGTACAATTCTATTTGGCACTCTCTTCATGCTCTAATGCAAATCTGAATCTGCGTCCTTGGGAAAAGATGCAAGACTCTGGAGAAGAAAAGATTAGGCACCTGGACTTCTAAGACTCTGGTGGGAGAGGGTACTGCTAAAGCTAGCCTTTCTCACCTCAGAACGCTGGGGAAAGACATACCTGACAGTAACTCATTTACACACACTGAGGCATTTAGGGATAGCTACAGTCAAGTAAACACAGGCATGCTCACTGAGCCAGTCTTGAGGGTCAAGGAGAACACTTGACCAGCCATCGCAGCCACAGCGGTCCAGTATATGAGTTCTGAGGGGTGATTGGTGTCAGACGTGGAACTTCAAACAGAGACGAATCATTTTGTGGCAAAATTAATCCATTTATTTGAGAACAATCAGTCTGGTTAGAAGCAAGTTGAGTTTGATAACTCTCAGGGCTATGCCTTGGGCTTTTGTACATTTCAAAGAAGTAAAACAATAAAATCATTCTCACACTTTTGGAGACAGTTGACGCTTCCCATACTCCCTTATCTCCTTCCCCGGGAAGCCACCCCGCTGGTTACCTTGGGCATGTTAACTTCAAAGGCTCCAGATCTTCTTTGTACCAAGTGTGAAATTCCTCCCCTTGCGGTTAGTGATTGCTTTGGGTTTAGAGGCACATTGCTGTTCTCACGGTTAGTAGGGAACAGGGGTCATAGCAAGTTACAAAATGGGGTTAGTCATGTCAAGTCATTGCATCTATATGTTATAACAGTAAGGCTAAGTTACACGTCTGACAATTGGGTCCTGATGAGGAAGTGAGCGCTAAAGGGGGACATCCAACGTGCCTGTGATTCCAGATGACAGCAGCTGATGGGTGGTTTCATCACACCAGGGTTAAAAGAACCACAACTCCAGAAGATGATGAGAGTCAAGCTGAGCCAGGATGAGACGTAGACGACCCCTGGGATGTGGGACCAGTGGACATCAAGCCAGGATGAGAAACAGATGAGATCGATCCTGTGCCCCTGCAGGCGGACGGGGATGAAGCAGACATGCCAGGAAGCAAGTCTACACGCCGAAGAAGGCCAGCAGGAGGAGGTAAAGCCTTGCTACAGCTTAAGGCTTTGGCCTCAGCAACAGAAGCAGCAGTAGTATCAGAATGGGGGAAGCCAACAAGCAACTGCTGTGACCAAGAAGAGTAAACATCTCGCCCATAGTAAAGTACATCATAGGACTGTACAATCCTGTCCCAGAAATAAGAGTTTTCATCCCATTCTGAGGAAAGGACTATAAAGTCAAGTCTAGAAGTCAAGTATAAAGACTACTAGTCTCCAGGACTTCCCATTGTCACTTTGGGTTGTCTACTGTTTCACTGTTGATCTGAAACAGCACAGTTTGCATGAACTTTCAGGAGGCAGGGAGTAATTCTCCTGCCTCTGAGGCAAGTGAATACTAAAAGGAGATGAACTGGTAATAGTCTCCTGCATACCGGCAGAAGAGATGTGGCTACAGAGTTGACATCTGAGAGGGAGAGCAGGAAAGGTGTGTTGTCACAAAGCCTGCCCTGTAGACTGTGCCAATCTCCAACACCCAGCAAGGTCCACCCTGAAACACCAGACCAATGAGACGTGCAGAGGACCCATACTCAGGAGTGTCATCCACTACTGAATGTATCTACCAGTATTTTGCAGTCTGATTTTGGCCAGAAGGACATTTTGACAAAACCAGAAGGAGGTCAGCTAGAAAGAACTGATCCAGACAAAGACTCCTTGCCCACATGCCAAGTGCGAATGGTCCAGAAGACACAACACTCACAGGACTGTGCGGCTGTGTGAGAGGCTATATTGCAGAACAACGTGGGGAGGGTGAAAGTTGTGGGTTACATACATAGTCCTTGTGGAGGGCCAGGGTGATTGGAGAAGATTTGAGAAGTTCATGGAAGGTGTGTTTTGAGAAACATGAACTGAGCTAGAGCCCAGCCCACCACCTTGGGATTGGGTTCCATCATTTGAACAAGGGAGAGACTGGTGGAGTGGGAGAGAAGAAGAAGAAGAAGAAGAAGAAGAAGAAGAAGAAGAAGAAGAAGAAGAAGAAGAAGAAGAAGAAGAAGAAGAAGAAGAAGAAGAAGAAGAAGAAGAAGAAGAAGAAGAAGAATTGCAGATTTATACCCCGCCCTTCTCTCTGAATCAGAGACTCAGAGCGGCTTACAATCTCCTATATCTTCTCCCCCCACAACAGACACCCTGTGAGGTGGGTGGGGCTGAGAGGGCTCTCACAGCATCTGCCCTTTCAAGGACAAGCTCTGCCAGAGCTATGGCTGACCCAAGGCCATGCTAGCAGGTGCAAGTGGAGGCGTGGGGAATCAAACCCGGTTCTCCCAGATAAGAGTCCATGCACTTAACCACTACACCAAACTGGTGTAGGGTTTGACTACTATCATTGCAGAGAGTAGCAATGTGACCCTGCGTGGAGCAGTTAGGAGGGATTGTTAACTGGAGAAGCAGACCGGCCTGGTCCACTTGGGTTGGTCAAAACTGGGACCTGAAAAGGTTAAAAAAAAAAAAAGAAAGGAAAAGGAAAATGAGGCATTCCTTCAGAAATTTGAGTTTTGCAGCAACTGTAGGTTGCCTTGTGATCCTTAGCAAATATATTTGCACTTGGGGAAAAAAAGCAGAATGGGGAATGAGAACAAATGAGGTGGGACTAGCAAAAGGTCTGAATCGCACTAACTTTTGTATACACCGTGTTTTATTATGAGATGAATCATTTTCATCCTGTCAGTGGGGAGCACAGAATAGTCAAAAGAGAACCGTCAAAACAGATTGGAGAAGCATTTAGCCCGGAATTGTTTATCAGTGAACGGGACCTCTCTCACAAGAACTGACAGCTAGACTTTCAGTTGGGCTTTCCCAAAATATTGCTTTTATTAGGTGTAAAACGAGACCAAGAAGGGAAGTTGTAACGTACTCAGAAGAGAGACACAAGTAGGGCAACATTCTTTATTCGGAGCACGTTGCAAGAGAGAGAACACGCGGGCTGGGTCCCGTTTATATACAAACCCCGGTTCAGCCTACTGGACAGGTCAGGCCAATCGTGGCCTGTTGAACTTCCCGCCGCTGCTGGTGGTGGGCGGGGCTTGCCGTGCCCTGCGCTGGGCGCCCAGCCATCCGGTCGCCATCGCGCAAGTCCTGTCGAGCTGTCGATACACTACAGAAGTATTTGAGTTTAAAAGCACAGATATTTGAAACAGGGGGAAAGGGATATTATTCTTATTCCCCAGACAGAAACCGGCTGATAGGTCAGTCTCTGTTATGTGGACTGGTACATTCTAGGAAGGGTTTACCAAAGTCCTTGTATATTTGGCAAGCTTCCTAGACTGATTATTCCCTGGAAGAGGGAACACCACACTCACAGGGAAAAAAAAACATGCAAAGGGGATAGGACTCGGAGGAGCCTAATCCTGGAAGAGAGCTGTTTACCAGGAGTCGGTTTACTCACAGATACTGGATATATGGCCTTAGCTGTCTCTTTGTTTGGGCTGCCAAGTTTGGCAGCTGCGAATGGAATAAACATAAATGGGTTAGCTTGCCTGGTGACAACAGGAGTAAACGAAACATCAAAAGCCATAAGTGGTCAGTGGTGAGATCTCAGAACAACAGAGAGGGCCACTCCAGAATGGCTATAGATGTCTTGCTCCTTAGAGCAGATCATGGATGTGAGGAGTTTGAAAGTGCTATCTGAACTGTAGTTCATTGTCTAAAATTAAATGACCATTCCCAAATCCCTTGAAGCACACGTGGAAGAGCAACAAAGGTGAACTAAGATACCATCAATGAAGAAGAATTTGGAGACTTGCTGGGAGGAATTGGGAAATGGTTTCAAAGCCTGGGGTCAAGGGTCAAACTTGTCCTCATGTATGCTTCCCATGCATAATTTTGCTTGAATGCTTTTGCACCTGCATTCAATGTATTCAATGTATAGCCTTGCTCATATCACGCTTGAAAACAATGACCAAAGGTTTCCCCCACAGGGGAAGATAACAAAGAAGACCAAGAAGTATACACAGAGAAAGGTCTAAGGTTGGTGAAAGTGGAGTGTAGATATCTCACCTCCATTTTAATCAAAACGTGGGGAGCTGTAGAATATAAATTCAGATTTGCATTAGAACATGGACAGAGTGCCAAATAGAATTGCACTAATCCTGATTATGGAACTCATTTGCACTAATCTGCTTTTACAGTTGTAGCAAAACCATTGCATTCAGAGTATTATATTTGCTGAACTTGCCTTAAAAATATATAGGGCCTTTGCTATGATTTAGTTCCAAGGTCCTAACAATGGACAATAGGTTTCTATTAGAGTGCTTGCATATCTCAAAGCACATTTCTCTGGCAAGAGAACGTTATCAAAGTTCTGCTAGCGTCCTTTGATAAGGAAAGCTTTTCTCCCTCCCTCAAGGAAGGACCTCCTAATCTGAAAGGAGCCATCTCGCCCACGCAGTAGAGATTGTACTTACTTTTTTTTCTGTTTTAAACAATTTTATTACAAAATAAAAGGAAAAGAAGAACACCAAACAACAACAACAACATAAAATACAATACAGAATTCAACATACTAACCTAAAGCCATACATACATAATACATACCACACTTGATAACATACCAACAAACTAACATCATACTAACTCCCCATTCACACGAGGAGTGGTCAAGGTTATCAAATAATAAGTTCTATTATTCCAAATCAACACCTTTTTCTTTGACCCATCGATATACTGGGTTCCACGTCTCGTTACATCTCTGCATGTTACCCTCTCTTAGTCTTGTGGTCAAGATATCCATTTCCACAGCTTCTAATAGCTTAACAATGAATTATTCCCTGTTAGGTATTATGGCTGTGTTCCAGTATTTGGCATAGAGAATTCTTGCTATAGTGACAATATGTAATAGCAGCTTAATAGTGGGTTTAGAAAGGTTACTTGTACAAATACTTAGCAGGTATAACTCCGGCACGTGGGGTAGGTTAATTTTAAGAATTTTTTTTGATTCATGTACTGATCAAGGCCCAATATTTTTTTTGCATGGTCACATTGCCACCATATATGGTACATGGATCCTTTAGTTTTTTTACATTTCCAGCATCTATTATTATAATCCGGATATATCTTTGCCAATCGTACCAGGGTAAGGTACCAACGATATACCATTTTATATAAATTCTCCTTGTAAACAGCAGATCTTGTCAATTTAAGGTTATACTTCCATAATTTATCCCACTCCTTTAGTTCTATATTATAACCGAAATCTTTTAACCAATTAATCCAGGCCTCTTTTACTAGTTCACCCTGCATTTTTTCCTAAAGCAACCATTTATACACGTTAGAAATAAATTTTGTTTTTAGTTGTAAAAGTCGGTCCAGCTCAATTAGCTTAGATTTCTTTGGGAAGCCTTTCTCTTTATCCTTTTGATATTTAGATTTTACCTGGCATTGCAACCACCAATCTAAATTACTAATTTCTTCCAGTTTCAGATTATTTTGATTATCCAATAAATCTCCATATGTACTCATGCTTCCCCATTTAAACAAGTTTGGGTGTGTAGAGGCTTCTATAGGTGACAACCATGAAGGAGTGTATACATACTTACTTTTAATTTCAAGCCACACTCTAAATAGAGATTTTCTTATCTCGTGTCTTAAGAACAAACTAGCCTTAGATGGATTTTGATACCAAAGGTAATTATGCCAGCCACTCTCTAGACCTGCTCCTTCAATAGCCAGTAGTCTCTTATTCTCTAGAGTTAGCCAATCTTTTAGCCACACAATGCAGCATGCTTTATGGTATAAAGTCCAGTCTGGGAGTGAAAAACCTCCTCTTGATTTACTCTCCTGTAGTATTTTGAGCCTAATTCTAGGCTTCTTGCCTTGCCATATAAATTCCGAAATCATCTTATTAAGATCACGAAAAAAAGTCTTGGGTAAGATAATTGGGGCCATCTGAAAAAGAAACAAATTTCTGGGCAACACATTCATTTTAATTGTTGCGATTCTGCCCAGGAGCGAAATTTGTAGGCCTGTCCATCTTCCAAGGTCGGATCAAATTTCTTTTAATGTTTTTTTCATAGTTGTTACAATAAAGGTCTTTTAAATCATTTGTAAATTAAATTCCTAAATACCTTATTTTCTTTTCAGCTTTAAACTCCGATTTTCCTTCTAGTTGTGAAATTTGTACTTTGTTCAAATTTTTTGTCAAGAATTTCATTTTTTGCATATTAACTTTGAAGCCCGAAACGTCACTATATTGTTGTAACCTTTCCTTCAGGTGTTCTATCGATGACATTGGTTCTTCCAAAATGCAAAGTAAGTCATCTGCAAAGGCTTGTATCTTAAGTTCCTCATTCTTGATTTTTGTGCCTTTAATTCTATTGTCATCTCTTATTTTTTTAGTTAGAAACTCTAAAGTTGCTATGAAGAGTAGTGGGGATAATGGGCATCCTTGTCTCGTACCTTGCTCTATTTCAATCAATTCTGTTCTGGTTCCATTAAAGTTGACTTTTGCATTCTGTTTCGTGTATATAGCTTTTACTAATTGGGTGAATTTATCTCCACATCCCATCGCTACTAGTGATTTTAATATAAAATTCCAATTAACTCTATCAAAGGCTTTCTCAGCATCTATCATGATTCCAGCAAACTGTTTTTCCGGATGTTCTTTATAGTACTCCAACAAGTTCGATAGCAGTCTGATGTTTTGTCTCATTAACCTCCCTGGTACAAAACCAGTTTGGTCTTCATGTATCACGGATGTTATTACTTTTTAAAATCTGTTTGCCAAAATTGTTGCAAAAATTTTATAGTCACTGTTCAGTAAAGAGATTGGTCTATAGTTTTTAATATTAACCGCATCAGTTCCTTCTTTATGAATCAAAGAGATAAGAGCTTCTTGCCAGGAAGCTGGAATCTCACTAGTACTTAAATGGTATTAGCAATATTTCTTCAAAAGTTTTGAAAAATTCAATAGGGAGCCCATCTGGGCCTGGAGTTTTGTTCTGTTTTTGGTAATGAATTGCTTCAACAATTTCCTGTTGCGTAATTGGTTTCCCTATATTCTCTCGCTGTTCTTCAGATAACCGATTAATTTTAACACTTTCGATGTAATCTTCTTGCCTTTGATCCGGGATTTCTTGCCTTTTATATAATCTTTGGTAAAATTCTTGAATAATTAGCTTCATCTGGCTGTTTTGAGTTAGTTCTTCTTTCTTTTCATTTTCCACTGAAGAGATGGAGAAGAACTTGAAATGGACAAAGCAAACTCATTTTGAAAATGCAAATAAAATTAGTAGATGGTTAGCTTATAAATTGAAGAAAGAGAAAGAAGAGATTGTACTTACTGACACATTCTCTGGAACAAAACCAGAAATCGGGAGGATGCTAGATGCCAGGAAGACAGGTGATTGGGAGTAGAGAACAAAGAAATCTTCAAGGAATTACCTCACCCTGGTAGAGATGGGTTTCTTTAAGCTAATGAGATACCACAAAAGGCTAAGAGTGAGGATTTGTAACCAATCAACTAGACCTGCTCTGTTATCAGAAATTGTATAAATATGCTATGTTTTCTAAAGATGGGTTTGAGGAAAAATGCAGGATGGATGGTGGTAGAGAAAGATACAGGTTTTTCTTCCTGCCACTGGTGGTAATAAAGGAATCTCTGGATCAACTCACTTGGAACTCCAGCTGTTGAGTCTCTTCAATTGTGCTGGAGGGACTTTTGGGCACAGATGGTGTGTGCAACATTAGGGTAAATGGGTGAGGGGAAGTGAGGCTGGGTGTTGGCAACATTAGTTCAAGGTGAGGCAATAGGTTTTTGGGAGACCCATTGTCTTAAATGATGTATCTCTCTAGGGTGGGGAGGAAGTCATTAGCTAGCCAGCTGATCGTACTCACACTTCTAAGCTACATGTCCAGGCTTGTCTCTGGCTGGCATCCAATTTGTGCATGGCTGGATTAACAATTAGGCCAAGTAGGCTTTGGCCTATGGGCCCTCATGCCTTCTAGGGGCCCTAGGCCAGCTTTTCCCATTGGTTTTCCCCAGCTTGCAGCCCTCCCAGTCTGCACGTGCAGTCAGCAACTGAGCCACTCTTCGCCTGACTTGCCTGGTGCAGCTGCTGCTGGCGTTGTCACCAAGTTGCCTCTCTTTGCCTTTCCCCCGCAAATTAGTAAAAGGGGCTTTTAAGAAGGTGCATGCAGGCTGCAGCCGCCTTGGTGATTGGCTGAGAAAATAACCAATAAATAATGATAAGATGTTTATTGGGTATTTTTTTGGCTCTGTTTATTCCAAGCACACATCCCTAGCTGTGATCTCTTTCAGGATTCAAACATGGCAACTATATTATGCTTGCTTTCACACAGTTAGGTTATTTATTTTTTCTCTTGTTACACAGAAGAAAAATATTTTAATGAAACGTATACCCTGACACAATGATCCTAAGGTTGCTACATGATGTGAGTTAAATTATAATTTCAAATTGAAGCCTGTTGTTCAAGTCCATCTGGTTTGGTTGAATGAGAAAGCAAGGACAATATCATCACATTAACAGAGGCAGTAATCCTTTTATTAGCCTTTCCAAGAAACACTTGAGAACATTGTGATGTCATTACATAAGGATCTATATACTTAAGAGGCTTTATGAAGTGGCTCACCTACTCTGACATGCTTTTCAAAGCTGCAAAGTCAAGATCTGTAGACCTGCGAAAGTAATGGGAAGACTGACATTTGAATCAACATGACTAGCTAATGGGCTGAACAGAAAGAGGCAGTGATCCTTCAATGATGGAAAGCAAAATATTCTCACTCATGTGGTCAGAACAGCCTTCATCCTACTACCTTTTACACTTGAGAGAGACAGTTTATTGAACCTCTCATACTGTAGTTTTTCTGCACAAGAAGATTCAAATTTTATGAACTCTGATTGTCTAAGCGAGAGAGTTGATCTTCCTACTGCCAACAGAATATTGGGTTGTGAAATGCTTTGGATACTAAGCAAATGTAATAATACTAGATGCAGCATTAAAAAAACTCATTCAGATTTAGAAAAAGTAAGATTAGGAGAATATGGCTCTCAAGGTTAAATTACTGCTAATCTCAATTTATATTGAGATAGTCTAAATTTTTATAAATTACTTACTAGTTTTTAAAATTATGCTATTTTTTATTATAGCTCAACGTTTTATGCTTTCCCTATACCAATGGGTTCTCTGGGGTATCTGATTTAGCACATTAAAGGATTTTTGTTTCCATATTGAATACTTGAGGTTTTAAAGATTTATAGTAAAAATGATAATTCATCCATATACACTTGAAGTCTTGGAGGTCATACTCCATGCATGGCATACGACGCAGGCAAAGAGGCCTTAACATTATGGTCTGAAAGATGTTTTCTTCCCCCAGCCTTTTATGTTTTTAGCATCCAGACTTATTAAAATTTTTTGAGAACTTGAAAGCTTGCACAATAGATCATGGTATTTTGATTGGTATTAATAATATGTGTTACATGCATTTGGTTTTGTATTTTGCTATGGATATGGATACCTACTTTTAAAACTATTTTTAAATCAATTTCAATCTAATTTCAATCAATTGACATTTATTACAATTGATAGAGCAGTCAACAAAAACATAGTTTATGTATGTATTTAAAATTAATATTCAGATATGTAGCTGTTGATACAGTTCCATGGTCTGAAAGTCCGACTTGACCTGCAGTTATGCCCTGAAAGTCCGACTTGACCTGCAGCCCTCCTCCTGTTTAGGCGGTGAGCAGATTTATGCTTGCCCACAGAGTCAATTGGACCTAGAGCAACTTCAAGAGGTTCTGCAGGATCCGAGGCCCCCTGGCGGGTCATTAAATAGTAGAGGACTGGTACTCCCGGTTCTCTGCTGTCGTTGATGACATTGTCCCCCGGCACCCTCTTCATTGCCACACCGAAGTAGCTTCATGGTATACCCTGGAGCTGCAGAGGATGAAACTGCAACTTAGATGGCTAGAGTGTGTGATGGAGATCTTATGACAAAGAGTCTAGAACTTCTTATAGAGCATTTATGAAGGCCCATGAGAAGGCAGTAAAGTCCACGAAGAAGGAATTCTATGTGGCCTCCATTGCATCAGCAAAATCATGCCCAGCCCAATTATTTAGGACAATTTGATTATTGATTTTTATAATTTTTAATGATTTTAACTACAAAAAGAAGAAGCACAAGCATAGATACGTAAAGAGGGAAAGGGGTGTATACAGAATGGGAAAAACAGAAACAAAGAAAAATACAAATATATCAGTTGTAATTCTGCCTCCAAATAAAATACCCAATTCTTTCTACCTGCAAGTATGAAGTTCTCCATATATTTTACCATCTTTGTCTTTCATTATAATTTTTTACAAGACTATTACTTGAAATACAAGTCTAAACAATTCTTCTTCAACACATAGAAGTATAAAAAAGTCAGAACAATCTCAACACAAAACTGGCTGTGCTGAAAGCACAGACTAACTTGTTAGTTTAACAATATCATCATTAAAATAAGCATATAAAATTCATATCATTATCCTTAACAAGCTAAAAAAAATGCAACATAATTTATCTATCTCAGTATAAACAGTTTCTCCAGAGAAGCGTACTAAAAGCAGATCTGCCAGATTACAAAGTAATTGTACTGCCTACTTTTTAAACAAATGATCCAACTCTTATATCCCTATTGTTCTAGGAAAAGCAACTTAATATAACTCAAAAATCTCACTTAACCTTTAAAAGTCACATATCAGTTCTTATTAAGAGTTCCATATCCAACTACCCACAAAGAGAGAGAGAGAGACAATTCAAAAACCCTTCTTCCTAAAAAAATTCTATCTTCTAATTTATGGCTAAAATTTACCTTCTCTCTCCTTAATACAATCTAAAACAAATATCTTTATCCTTAACAAGCTAAAAATAGACCACAATAATTTATCTATCTCATTATAGATAATTTCTTCAAACAAACATACTTGAGGCAGATCTACTAAATTACAAAGTAATTGTGGTGTCTACCTTCTTAGCAATTGATCCAAATTAACTATTTATTTATATAACATTTTTGTAAAACTTTTCCATCTTTAAAATCTCTCTTACCCTTTTGAAGTCGTATATCCATTCTTATTAAAAAATTCCATATCTAATTGGCTACAGTGGGAACAACAATTCAAAAATCTTTCTTCTTCAAAGATTTCCAGATCTTAGTTTTGCTGCTTAATTCAGCCATATTAAAAATACATACTAGCTTGTTAGTTTACCCATTTCAACATTATAATAAACATAGGAAGCAAATATCTTTATCTGTTAAAAGCAAGTTTACCAAATCACAAAATAATTATGCTGTCTGCCTTCTTAAAAATTAGTCTAAATTAACTATTTTTACATAGAATTCTTTTCAAAACTTTTAAGTCCTTTAGCTTTTATGTCCATATTACTCTAGGTGAAACAACTTATTATAGCCCCAAAAATCTCACTTAGCCTTTTAATATCACATATCAGTTCTTATTACAAGTTCCATATCCAGCTGTCCACAGAGAGAGAGCTAGTTCAAAAGCCCTTCTTCCTAAAAAATTTCCACATCGTGATTTTCTGGTTAAGATGCACCTTCTTTCTCATTAATGCAGACATCCCTCTCAAAAAAAGTGGGAAGAATTCCACAGCCTTTGTTTCTCTCGACATAACTTTAATCAATCTCCATTTCCGGTCTTTCTTTTTACGTGTGCCATAGGGTTCCATTTTGGTTTTCTTTTGTTTGTTTCTCAACAGATCACTCTCCCTTTTCAATTCCACAGACATCACCAGACTGTCTTTAACACTCTGCTTGTGTAAAGTTGAGATTTTGCTAGCTTTCTTAATCAACTCTGTTAATGAACCAAGATCCTGCTTCAGAGAATTTAAACTGCTCAAAATATCTTTTTTATAGAAGATTCCGCTTGGCAAAGCCATTTTTCTCTGTCAACAAACTCATACTATTAATCCAAGCTGAAAAGTAGCTCAGAGACTCAGATAGTCTGTCCTTCCCAATCTCCTCCAGCTGGAGTGTTGGCATTTCAGTTTCAATCAGACGACAAAGAGAAATCTCTCTAAAATATATCTCGTTTTGTTCAGACCATATTGAGCCGAATAATAGTCTCTTTAACAAAAATCCAAATATAGTCTGGGTCGATTTAAGTATCTATATTCAGATTAGTTCAAATTATTTCCAGTGTTTAAAAATGTTCTTTAACTCTTCAAAGCATCATTACAGGGAAAGAGGAGCTATAATCGACCTCTTTCCCTTCCTTTGAACTGGCCGCTTGTTATGCAAAATGATCCATTAGTCAGTGGTATTGAAAGCACACTTACTTTCCATGTAGAATTGTCATGCTTGAGGCAGAGAAGCGATAGATCAGAAGCTTATTGAAAGAAAGAGAAGCAAGCGGTCGGGCGTTCACCTCTTTCTGCTATATTGGCTATCATGGCGGGAGGAGCTGTGCCTCTGTCTTGCTGTAAAAGTCCCATGCCGTAAGAAGACCCCTTCAGGATCTCTTTGGGGGTGTCACATCCATGGCACGCCTCCACCCATCTGATTCAGACTGGCCACAGGCGAGACAACCCGTGGAGACTGGCTGAGCTCAAGGCGACATAATCCGGAAAAAACGACAATTTGATTATTAACTACAGTGCCAATGGGCAATCAAAAAGTTAGGGAATTGGATATTGGCTGTGAGGCTTTTGCGACCTATTTCGCTGACTTTCCACCAAAATCTCCCAGTCACAGTTGATACAGTACAGGAACTGGAAGACCGTTGTCTGTCTTTGGGTCCCATGTTGGACCACTTCAGCCATCTTTCTCAGGAAGATGTGGACAGAATCTTGGCTGAAGTGAAGCCGATCACCTGCCCACTGGACCTATGTCCATCTTGGCTTCTTAAAGCAGGTTTGTTCCACAAAAAATTATAATCCTTCTGTTTTATATGTACTTCTTGTAAACAAATTATATTACAGTTTTGTTTTTTAATCCAATGAAATGTTACCTTTCTTTTTTGTGGTGAATTTAGTCCATTTATATTCCAATATATTAATTTGTAATCCATCATGATTCTTTACTTTATTCTGTATCCCCAAATTCTTTATGCTCTTCAAAAAACCTTCGTAGCTCTTGCATGCTTATAATTGTAATCCTTTTTCCTTGATGTTCAAAACTCAAACCTTCTGGTAGTATCCATCTATACCTTGTTTCATTGTCTTGTAGCTTGTCTGTTAATTTTTTGTATAGTCTTCTGTCAGTTATAACCTTCCTTGGCAGCTCTTTCATTATTCTTACTCTGCTGTCTTCAATCATTAGTGTTTTTCAAAGTTTTTACTCATGATCTTTCCAACCATATCTTGTGTCACAAACCTTATCACCACATTTCTTGGTAATTTATTCTTCTTAGCATAAAATGAGTTGACCCTGTATACATAGTCATACAGGTGTTTAGAATCTTCTGGGTCTTCACCTAAAAATTCAGCAATGATTTTTGTTATATATTCCTTCAGGTCACTTTGTTCATTTTTCAGGTACCCCTCTCAAGAGTATCTTATTTTCCATCAGCTTGCAGTCGTGCATTACTACCTTCTCTTGCACTTTTTTAAAGGTGGAATGATGTTCTTTCACCTTCTCCTCCACCTCTTGTACTTTCTTAAATGTTACTAAGGTGTTATTTCTGAGATCCTCAATTTTTTTAGAGCTTCTTTACTGGATTCAATGTCCTTCTTTATTTCTTTTTTACAGGCAGTTATTAGCTCTTTCATCCCTTTCATCATTTTTTTCCTCCATCACATCCAATTGCTCCTGCATCTTTTCAAGTGAGCCAGCCCTTGTACGTATTGGCTTATGATCTGACATGTAAATAAGCTCCAAAAGTTGATCTCTCCAAATTAAATTTTAAGTATAAGATTTTAAAGACAGAGGCTTGCCTTCCTCAGTGAGCCCAAAATCGCCATTCCTGGAGCTTCCCAGGTCAAGATATTAATTTTTAAAGTTTTTATTCTGTCCAAGATGGCACCCGTGGTTTTTCTGCACCTCTTTTTAAAAAATTTCATTTTTCTTCTAGATGCTACCCAAATTAATTTTGTTGATATTGTCCAATATTTTTCACCTTATAATGTCCAAATATTCCGGCTCTACCAATTTTCCAGATCCCAAATAGCTTTAAATAATTTTTTTTTTTACATTCTCTGAATGGCCACCGATGTTTTTCTATGGTTTCTTAGTCCTAGAGTAGGCTGGTTAACTTGCAATTTTACCTTCTTTCAATGGCCACTACTTGCCTTGCTTGCTACTAAATCCCATTCTCAGTGATCCAAAGATTTCTTGATACTTTAATGACGCACTTCCTGTGATGTCGAGTAGATCAGCAACTCTGTGATGATGGGGGTTTTCAGCAGAAACCGCAGGTATTCAAAACATTAATTGTTTTTCTCATCTTTTAATGCTGTTCTTTAATATCCAATAGTCTCAATTTCACCCCCTCCTCTTCTTCTTTTTATTGACATAATATGTTTAACTTGCCACTTTTTAGCCTTTCTTTTAAAGTTCTTATTTTAGTCCTGGAATGATAGATAAAGATCAGTACCTTCAACGTTAGTTATCCAAGTAGTCACCATTCTGATGTTAATTCAGATGTTAAGTAGAACAAAGAAGCATTGGATCCTGGTGAGTTTAAGTCAATTGAATGACCCTGGGGGTTCTCTGTAGACGTTGGAATGCAATTCATCACCAGAGACTCTTCAAAGCCTCAAAGGAGCCCCTCCGGAACTCCTTTTCAGCCAAAGTAAATCTCCTCAGAATTTTTCAAGCATGTCTTGGACTAATTTCTAACTGAGAAAAGTAGGCAGTAGGCGTTGAGATTGTCTTTTCTACCCCAAACAGAGACCCCAGTCTGCTCCCCTTGTGAGAAGCAGTTCAGCTCTCCATTTTCCAACCCCGGAAGTCCTGGTTCATCTGCTTTTTAAAAAGTCATTTTTGAACCTGATGGTCCTGGCCAATTACCACCCAGTTTCGAACTTACCTTTCCTGGGTAAGGTAATTGAGAAAGCGGTGGCAGAGCAGTTCCAAGCTTTCCTGGAGGATACATCTATCCTTGATCCCTTCCAGTCCGACTTTCATCCTGGTCATGGGACAGAGACTACTTTGGTCAGCCTCACTGATGACCTTAGAAGGCATATGAATCTATTGTTGTTAGATCTTTCGGCAGCATTTGACACAGTTGATTATGATCTAATGACCCACTGCCTTGGCAACATTGACATTCAGGGGATAGTCTTACAGTGGTTCTCCTCCTTTCTCCATGGTCAGGGACAAAAGGGTGGCAACTGGCGAGCAGACCTTCCTGTGACATTCACTTGAATGTGGTGCACCACAGGGAGCCATTCTCTTGACAATGATGTTCAACATCGACATGCTCCCCCTTGCCCAGATTGCCTGAAGTTTTGGGCTGGGTTGTCACCAGTATGCAGATGACACCTAGCTCTACCTATTGATGGATGGCTATTCAGACACTGCCCCAGACTATCTGACCAGGGCGTTAGAAGCATGGATGGTTGCAATTAAGCTGGTTGAAGCTTAATCCAACTAAGACAGAGGTCCTGTACCTGAATTGGGGGGGGGGGTTAAGATCAGGCATCCAACTTCCCACCCTGGATGGTGCTTCTCTTGTGCCAGCTCAGAAGGTGAGGAGCCTGGGAGTGACACTGGTACTGGATGCCTCCCTTTCCATGGAGACAGAGGTCACAGCAGTTGCACGATCTGCCTTTTACTACCTTCGGCAGGTCAAACAGCTAGCATCCTATCTGACTCCCAAGGATTTAGCTACAGTGATCCATGCAACGGTCACTTCCAGGTTGGACTACTGTAACTCACCCTATACAAGCTTGCCCTTAAGGCTGATCCAGAAACTCCAACTGGTGCAAAATGCTGCAGCAGAGCTGTTAACCAGATTGCCTTTACAGGCAAGCAGTTGGCCGATGCTGTGCAAATTGCACTGGTTATCAACTGAGTACCGGATCCGGTTCAGGGTTTTAGTTCTGACATTTAAAGCCTTACATGGCCTGGGACTGACATACCTGCGGGGCTGCCTCTTCCCATATGAGCCCCACAGAGTGCTGTGATCTGCCAATCAACATCTTTTGGCCATCCCTGACCTAAAGGATATCTGGCTTGCCTCGACCAGGGCCAGGGCTTTTTTGGCCCTGGCCCCGACCTGGTGGAATCAGCTCCCCATGGAGATCTGGGCCCTAGCGGACTTGCTTCCATTTTGTAGGGTCAGCAAGACAGAACTATTCCGCCAGGCTTTCGGTTGAGGCAAGCGGACGTCCTTTCATCCTACTGTCATACCATCTATTGTGCTCCCCACAATGGGCCAAAAACTATGTCTTAAACTGTAAAATGTGTCCACCCCACCTGTGTCTATTTTACTGAGCTGTGTTCCTTTAATTGTATATTATTAATTTATTGTTGTATTTTAACTGTTTTATTATGACTGTAATCCCCCCTGAGCCCATATGGGAAAGGGTGGAATATAAATCCACTAAATAAATAACCTTATTGTGCTGTAATTAATTGTAGACAAAAGTTATTTAAAAGTTTAGAATACCTACTTTCTTATGGAAAGAGTCTCAGCACAGAATTTGCTCACTTTAGAGGTGGTCTCATTGGAATGATCTGCAAGGAGGAGATTTGTATACAGTTGTTCAGATCTTCCTGGGCACTTGGATAGACTAGGGGTAAGATAAGTGGAATGGATGTTCTTATAAAACGGACAATATAATAGCACTATTAAGGAATCAAGCCCACTGCCGCACTACTATGGGAGGCCAGAGCTGTCTTCCTTGGAAAATCAACCTCAGGCTGCAAAACTACACAGCCTTCCTGGTAAACTGACACCACTCCTTTTACAGGCCTCAGGAGGGGAAAAGGAGAAAGCCCTCCCTTGCCCTTACCAAAGTTGGTTTGTGTAATGTTAACATTCCATTTATTCATTTTTTTTTCCTGGACCAACAAAATGCTGGAATGTGGCATTTGCCAAAAATTGACCCTGAACATTCTGTGTTGGTGATTTTGAAGACATGTTGGAGTAGATGCTGTAAAGAAAATTTGATTGCAGTTGCCACGACCGGCCAATGCATTAGAGGTGTTTTCTCATGGTATGCATCTTGATTGTTATTTGAACACACAGGCAAAAAACTTACTTGGCCATCTGTGTATGCGATTAAGGCCCTCAAGGCAGTGAACGGTTTAAAAAAAGATAATATAAATCAATTTTTTAAAAAGCACATGTACATAAACCCAATAATTAAATGTCTGGATTGTGATATTTGTTGCACAATAAAATTACTTGTATCGAAGATGTAACTACTGGTTTAAAAAACCAAGGATGTGGCATTTCTCAGTACTCAAAATGCACTCTATTTTCTTCTACTGGTTAATGTATGGCTCCTTTGACCCAGTGCTGAGTGATTAACAGCCCAATCCTAATTTCTGTGGCAGCTGGCCGTGGTGTACTTGAGGTGCCGCTTGTCTAAAAAAAGGTTTTGAATTTACCGTTCCTGGGAAAGGTAGTTAAGAAAGCAGTAGTGGAGCAGTTGCTGGCCTTCCTGGATGAAACATTCGCTTTGGACCCATTCTAGCTCAGTTTCCACCTGGGCCATGGGATGGAGACAGTATTAGTTACCCTCACAGATGACCTAAGAAGGTACCTGGACCAAGGCGGCTCAGCGTTGCTGATTCTTCTCGATCTGTCAACAGTGTTTGACACAGTTGACACAGTTGATTACAATCTTTTGACCCACTGCCTCGCCATCGCCGGAGTACGGGGGGTAGACTTACAATGGTTTTCCTCCTTTCTCTGGGGATGGGGACAAAGGAAGATGCTTGGCGAGCAGACTTCCTTGTGCCACTGACTTATATGTGGAGTACCACAGGGAGCTATCCTCTCACCAATATTATTTAACATCTATATGTGCCCCTTTGCCCAGATTGCCCGAGGTTTTGGGCTGGGTTGTCACCAGTATGCTGATGACACCCAGCTCTACCTGTTGATGGATGGTAGAACTTCCTCCACCCCTGATCATCTGTCTGAGGCATTAGGACCTGTGGCTGGATGGTTACAGCAGAGCCCTGAAATTAAATCCAGCTAAGATGGAGGTGCTGTGCCTGAGTTGAAGGGGGGGGGGGAACAGTGCTGTTTTGGTGTCAGCCCAAGAGGTGAAGAGCTTGGGAGTGATTCTGAATGCCTCCCTTTCTATGGAGGCCCAGGTCATGACGGTTGCTGGGTCTGCCTTTTTCTATCTATGGCAGATCAGGCAACTAGCACCATATCTATCCCCCCAAGACTTAGTTACAGTGATCCATGCAATGGTTGCTTCCAGGCTGGACTACTGTAACTCACTCTATGCTGGCTTGCCCTTGAGGCTGATCCGGAAACTGCAGCAGGTGCAGAGTGAGGCAGCTCACCTGCTGACAGCATCACCTGTATGGGTGAGCATACAGCTGATGCTCCACAGTCTGCACTGGCTGCCTATAGAGTACCAGGTCCATTTCAAGGTCTTAATTTTGACTTTTAAAACCTTGCGTGGCCTGGACCAACATACCTGCGGGACCGTCTCTCCCCATATATGCCCAGAGTTTACTTCTTTTGGCCTCCCAAGATCTTTTGACCATCCCCGGCCCAAGAGATGCCCTACCAGGGTCAGGGCATTTTTGGTCCTGCCCTGACCCGATGGAATCAGCTCCCTATGGAGATCCGGGCCCTACGTGGCTTTTTAGCCTTTCGTAGGGCCTGTAAAATGGAGCTGTTCTGCTAGGCTTTGGGATGAGGCAGTGGGTGTCCATTTGTTAGATGGGTTGGCCTCCCCTGCTGTTCCATCAAGTCATACCATCATCAGTGCTGGAAAAATTATGCTATTAATATAGCATTGCTATTTCATCATTATTTGGACTGTTGGTTACTGATGGGGGCCAGTGGATTATATAACATCATAATGTATGGTATGTAAAGTGCTGATTAGATTCTGAGCTCAATGCTGTAACTGATTTTATTATGATTTTAGTTGTTTTTGATTGTGTGTTTTATTATTGCATATTTGATGTACTCCGCCCTGAGCCCCCATGGAGGAATGGGCGGAATGCTTCTGCTGCTGCTGCTGCCGCTGCCGCTGCTAATAATAATAATAATAGAGATGGGAGTGATTGAAGAAGAAAATGTAGTGTCAAATGGGATGGGCCAAATAGAAAGGGCCATACCAAAGGGGAAAGGGCCCAGTTATATTCTTTGACCCAGAGCCCATGAAAATCTGGAACAAGTCCTGCTATAGGGACAAAATGGCGGTCTGTGATGGGAGGGGGAAACTGGCAGAAATCACCCTCTCATCCTTTGCCATACTGCCAGTGTAACATTGTTATTCTAGTGGGTGATGCCTTTAGATGAAATGCTAGGGTTGCCAATCTCAAAGTGGGGTCTGGAGATCTCCTGGAATTACAGCTGATCTCCAGGTGGAAAAGATCAGGTTCCTTGAAGAAAATGGCTGCTTTAGAAGGTAGACTACATGGAATTATGCCCAGCTGAGGTCCCACCCTCTCCCACCCCCACCCCCTGCCTTCTCCACCTCCCTCCAGTCTTCAGGAACTTCCTAACCTGAAATTGGCAACCCTACCTGGTATTGAGTTTATTTAAAATTCTTGGGTCATGTTCAGAAACTCACAGATGAGCCAGGATAAATGAAGATTGCCTTCAAGCCCTATGAATCTTTTGAGTCTTGCTACCGTTTATTTGCCAAGAATGACAGAGTTGTCTTTTGCTCTAATTGCAATGGAATAATGTTTCATGCTGAATTACAATGTAATTGTTATGAAGTATATTTTGTAATAGGATGTTCATCCTGGCTATATAAATGAGTTCATTATGGGCAGCATTGCTTCAGTGGGTTTCAAAGAGATGACTAGGGAAATGCCTTTCAAGGAAAGTACTATTGTTCCAGCAGGAGAATAACTTTTCTTTCTTATGTGTGAAACTTAAGAAATATTGTCAATGCTAATTATTCAGCCATTACGGAAAGAAAATATGCCTGATGCCATCTTAGGTCTCCAGTGAGTGGAAAGCAAGAAAGACACACAAGGAGAAATTGTCATGCTGGTGCTGTGCTGTTCCCTTCTCTAGTGTGACAAGGCTGATTGAATAGAATCTTGGGGGCCCAGGAAAGCCACAATCACTTCTAATAGCTATGAATGCTCGTTTGGGCTACTTAAAATGAAACCAGTGTCCTCATACACACACACACATACACAAATATGTATGGATTCAGGGGCCACGTACTTATTATTTATTTATTATTTATTACTTTAAATTTATATCCCACCCTCTCCGCAAGCAGACTCAGGGTGGCTAACTATCAATTATAGAAAACAATTTAAAAGCAATACAATACATTTAAAACATTTTGTGGTGCTATACACATCGATATGGTGGGATCTTTCTTTTTCTGTTAATGATCCCATGATATTTGTAGCTCCCCAGCGATGAGAGGTGGTGGTTCTCTCACAGATTCAGGTATTGAAAGCCTGTTGAAACAGTTCAGTCTTACAGGCCTTGCAGAATTGTGAAAGATCCCGCAGGGCCCTTATAGCCTCCGGGAGGGCATTTCACATTTCTGGTGCTGTTGCCAAAAAAGCCCTAGCTCGTGTGGAGCATAGCCTGGCTTCCTTTGGTCCGGGGATGGACAATAGATTTTATGTCCCTAAATGCAGTGCTCGCTGGGGAACATGCAGAGAAAGGCAGTCCTGTAGATAGGCAGGCCGCCAACCATAAAGGGCTTTAAAGGTCCTAATCAACTCCTTGAAATGGACTTGGAACACAATAGGCAGCCAGTGCAGCTCTTTCAGCACTGGCCAAATGTACTCCCATCTAGGGAGCCCCATCAACAGCTGTGCTGCAGTGTTCTGCACTAGCTGTAGTCTCCATGTTAGGGTCAAGGGTAGCCCCATGTAGAGAGCATTACAGTGATCTATTCTCGAGGTGACCGTAGCATGGATCACAACAGCTAAGTCATCATGCTCCAGAAAAGGGGCCAGCTGCCATACCTGCTGAAGATGAAAAAAGGCAGATTTGGTAGTGGCTGCTACCTGGGCCTCCATTGTCAGAGAGGACTCCAGGAGCACTCCCAAGTTCTTGACCTTAGGAGGCGGTATTAGTGGCACCCCATCAAGAGCCGGCAAGGGGATCAACTTCAACCGACTTAGCCTGAGCCAAGATGCTATGGCTTGAAGAGCCAGGTCTAGATTTTCCAGGTACAGTTGGAATGGCCACCCATCAATAGATAGAGCTGGGTGTCATCTGCATATTGGTGACATCCCAGCCCATACCTCCTGACAATCTGGGCAAGTGGGCACATGTAGATGTTAAATAACATCAGGGACAGAACCGCCCCCCTGTGGCACACCACATGTAAGTGGGTGCCTTCAGGATAATTCTTCCCCTATCACCATCCTTTGCTCCCGACCTTGGAGAAAGGAGGTCAGCCATTGCAAGGCAGACCCCTGAATCCCCATGTCGGCGAGGCGGCTAGACAGTAACTGATGGTCAACTGTGTCAAATGCAGCTGACAGATCTAATAATAGCAGTATCGCTGAGTTGCCCCAGTCCAGATGTTGCATGAGGTCATCCATGAGGGTGACCAAAACCATCTCCATCTCGTGACCTGACCGAAAGCCAGACTGGAATGGATCCAGTGTGAAAGTGTCATCCAGGAAACCTTGTAGCTGGATCGCGACTGCCCACTCTATGACCTTACCCAAAAAGGGAAGGTTCTACACCGGCTGATAATTCGCCAATATAGCTGGGTCTGCAGATGGTTTATTCAAGAGGGGATGGACCACAGCCTCTTTAAGAAGTGTGGGAAAGATCCTAAGAGGGATCTGTTGATAATATCCTATAGTGACTCACGTAGCGTTGCCTGGCTAGCTTTTATAAGCCAGGACAGGCATGGGTCCAACCCACAGGTAGTAGGGCATACAGCAAAAAGGATCCTGTCAACCTCCTCCAGACTGAAAGGTGTGAAGGAATCCAGAAATGGACCAGAAGATGTTCTTGGTGCCTCAAGTTCTTTCACTGTATCAATTATGGCGGGGAGGTAGTGTCGGAGCAATGAGAATTTACCTGCAAAAAAACTCACAAAAGCCTCACAGCCAATTTCCAATTCTCTAACGTTTGTTTTACCTTGTGGTAAAGTTGTTAATGACCGAATTATACTAAATAATTGGGCTGGGTGCGAGGTTGCAAACACCATCTGGGACGCAAAATTGGCCTTTTTTGCGGCCTGGGCGGCCTCTCATAGATCCGCATAAATGACCTATAAGATGTTCTCGTAGCTTCATCCCGAGTATGTCGCCACTGCCTCTCTAGTTATCTTAATTGCCGTTTCATCAATTGCAGCTCCGGGGTGTACCACAGTGCGGATCGTGAGCGGGGATGAAGAGGATGTCGAGGAACGATCTCATCGATGGCTGCAGAGAGTTGGCTATTCCAGATCTCCACAAGCTCATCCAGTGAGTCACCAGAGGGCCAGGGATTCTGCAAAGCCACTTGAAGCTACATAGGGTTCATCTGGCTTTGTGGGCAAGCCAAAACTTGCTCATCACCTAAATAGAGTAGAGGTGAAGTATCCACATGGGCCTTCAGGGCATAGTGGTCAGACTATGGCACTGCATCAGCAGAAATCTGATCCACTGCAACTCCCGCTACAAAGATCAGGTCTAACATGTGACCAGCCTGATATGTGGGCGTTGTTATATATTGGGAGAGTCCCTCGTGCTGCCATGGAAGACACTAGGTCCACCGCCTGAGTAGAAGTTATGTCCTCGGCATGGACATTGAAGTCACCCAGGACAATAAGTCAAGGGTGCTCCAGTGCTCAGCCTGCTACAGCCTCCATCAGGGACGGTAAGGCACTGGCCGATGCGTTAGGTGGATGGTACACCAGCCAGATTGCCAAACTCTCCCCAACATCCCACGTCAGGCCAGCACACTCCATGCCTGTGATCCTTAGAGGCAGGAGAGCCCTGAAGGAGCAATCCTCCCATATGAAAAAAAAGCCACTCCTCCCCCCCCCCCCCCCCCGCCCACTAGTCTGCACCTGGTGGAGGACAGAGAACCCAGGTGGAGCTACTTTTGAGAGAGCTACTGTCTTCCTGTCCTGCAAGCCAGGTCTCCGTCATGCAAGCCAGGTCCATGTCCTGCCTAGATACAAAATCCTGCAGGACTGAGGTCTTATTATTTATGGTCCTGGCATTGCACAGCACGAGGGACAGAGGTGAGTGTTTCAACTTTGTCCCCATACCCGCTACCCTTGGGATGGGACACAGGCTGGAAGGGGAGCGAGCCCTTCTATGTCTCAGTCTCCTTCTGTTCCAACTCTGCCTGTTCCCACCACTGTACTTTCTGCTCTCCAGGAGCACTGGAATCCCCTGACCAGACATCTCTCACTGATGATCTTCGCTGAGCCTCAAATCACCAAGAGAATACAATGCCTATGATTGCAACTTATCCTTCTCCACCCTCCCACTCAATCCAGCGCTTTATAATACTGTATTGTCAGCAAATACCATTCCCATTTGCTTCTTGGTATTTTTGATGCCTCATAATTCCTTTTTATGTGTGGCCATACTGAAAGCTATGTAAAGCAGCGTTCTGTTGGCTGTTACTTTTTCACTCTGTAATCAATGAGCAATATATTTCATCTCAGCAGCTTTCTGTGACTTTAAAAGGAACATCTAAAGATTTCTCATATTGTATTTTCATTCTTCACTGCCCAGGCTTTCTCTTCCATTTGTGCTTATTGGAAATTCCTATCATTTCACTTTTGCAGCAGTAAAAAACCCAGAACTAGATGAATGTGAAAGTCAGTACTACATCCCTGCCTGGTGAGGATACTTCTAAATGAGGCCCTACTCTTCAAGCATGTTGTTGGAAAAAAAAACTCTGTGTTTTCAATTGTTTTCCAAGACAAGGAAAAAATTGATTTTGGGAGTACATTCAAAAGAAATCTTTACTACAGGAGAATGGGGAAGTATCTCCTTTAGAAAGGGTGGGATATGTTTGCGGCACAAAGGCAGCAGTGGAAGCCAAAAGAGGCTCTCCTTACTGGGCAAAAGTCAACAGATGCTACTGGATAGGGTGGGTTGGGTTGAGAGCTCCTGGCTAGGAAATATCTGGGGATTTGGTGGGTTGAACCAGAGGAGGGCAGAGTTTGAGGAGGGGAGGGGGCTCAGAGTGGTATAATACCATGGGCCTCTCCCTTCCTAAGTGGCCATTTTCTCCAGGTGAGCTGATCTCTGCTTCCTGGGGATCAGTTGTAATAGTAGGAGATCTCCTGCCACTACCTGGAAGTTGAGAAACCTAAGGATGGAGCACCTCACAAGAAGACAGTAGCAGCCTTATGCAAACTCAATTGGAATGGGCCAAGTTAAGAAAGGGGTTAAGAGGGCAACAAGGCTCTGAGATGTGAGGGTGGTGCTGGGCTTGATCAGCATGGGTAGAGCCCCAGGAATAAAAAAGACATTGTGGGCTCAGGAGGATAGCGAGGCAATGTGGTGGAAGGAACTAACACAGGCCCAAGAATCAATGAAAACATGGACACAGCTTTTACTGGATACAACTGGAGCATTGGTGCAGCTTGAGAATGGACCCAGCATTGATAGACCCACCTGCTGCCTTATAACCACAGCCCCCCAGCCTGCCTGCTGGAGGATGACACCGTGGAATGGGATGGATCCCCTTGGATCCATGTGGGCACCAGCTGCTGCAAGGTCCCTTTGCTATCTGGTGGTGGAATAACAGAAATAAAGATAACATGGCACTGCAACCAATTGTTATATAAATAAATAATAAAGAAGGAAAATAAACAATTTAATTTTGTTAAATTGTGTATTATGTTATTACTAGTAACAAGGCCTGTTGTGATGAAAAATACAACGGGCTCTAGAAAGAGGCATGAGCTTCCCCCCCACCACCTGAATGGGAGCTAATGTCAGTCATCTGGAGAGCAATTGTAATTCTGAATAATCTCCAGCCCTCACCTTGATTGGCAACAGTGGTTCCCCAGGAGGAAATGGCATTGTATCTGTCAGAGGTCTCATCTCTCCTCAAACCCCATCCCTTAAATCTCCAGGAAGTTCCTAACCTGGAGTTGGCAACCATATCTCCTTCCCTTTATCTGTCCCTCTTTCAGCTTTCCATTGCCTTTTCCCTCCCTGCAGCTTCTACATAGGAAAAGGACAATCATGCTAGTGGGGGAGGGGAAGACTAAAGCAGCTTACATCATTCTCCTCTCCCCACTTTGATCTGCACAACCTTGTAAGTTAGGTTAGGCTGAAAGTCTGTGACTGGCCCGAAATCACCCAGTCAGCTTCCACAGCAAAAACCTAGGTCTGACAGACCCCACTCTGAAGCCATCCCCCAACCTTGGCTTTCACTCATGACCTCACCCTTGCTGTCTTCCCACCCACCCTGCAGCTGAAACAGACACTGGCTTTCCACCCTGCCCCCCTCGCATATGTGTGTGTGAGACCCTGGGCGCTTTCACACAAAGCTTACCCCGGAGCAGAGTCCCTCTTCACCGCGCAGCATCTGCGCGGATTTCATACCAACTGCTCCACAGAACCAGGAAGAGCCGCGGCTTTTGTGTCGCTAACGTAAACTGGTATTGATTTTAAGGTGACAAAGAGAAATGGTTTTCATTATGTTGGCAATCTTAGTGAAGACTCAAATATTGTCGATGTTGGTTAAGAGTCATTTCATCAAACTAGCAGCAACCAATGTGATCACAAGAACTGTCTTTATGCATGGCGTACGAAATGTGCTCATTGGGGCATGCAGTGTTGAAAAATTGCTAAAGAAATGTGGAATTGCTGTTATGAATTGTGAGAAGTCTAAAGAAAGGTGTGATACTTGTCTCAAAGCAAAGGGAACTGCTCCCAGCAATACTGGGAGGTCTGATACGCATACATTTTTGGAAACTGTTTATAGTGATCTAGTAGATCCTCTATCGCCCTCTAATGGACAAAATAAATATTTTGTAACCTTTACAGAAAGCAAGTCAAAGTACAGCATTGTTTATATGCTTAAGAGCAAGGATGAGACTCTTGATAAATTCAAGTGCTATGTAGCTCTAGTTAAAAACAAATTTGGGAGCACACCAGAAAGTTTGTTAACTGATGGAGGTGGTGAATATTGCAATGCTGAATTTAAAAGGTTTTTGGAAGTTGAAGGGTTTGAACATAAAGTGACTGATCCACACAGCCCTCAACAGAACGGTTGTTCAGAGAGACTTAATCGTGTTTTGCAGGAAATGACCAAAGCTATGTTAATGTATTCTGGACTGCCTAAAGTTTTATGGGCTGAAGCTGTGAATACAGCAGTGTACCTGCACAATAGATTACCTTCAAAATCAACAGGTGTTATTCCCTTTCAAGCTTGGTTTGGCAAGAGGCCTGAAGCACATCAAAGTTTTTGGCTCCAAACCTTATGCACATGTTCCTAAAGAAAATAGAGGAAAGCATGATGCCAGAGCTCAAGTCGAATTTGTAGATGGATACCCTACTGGAGGGGAAGGCTACCGAATTTTTGATCCACAAATCCGCAGTCAAGATTTGCAATGTGGTGTTTGTTGATGACAGTAATTTGCCAAGTTTATCCTGTGTATCTGATCATGAGGTTTCTGAGACTGCTCCTGAGGACTGATTTGCTTGGATACCTGTAGTGACCACTGGGAAACTAGCAGGACTACCTTCCGAAGACGCTTCTAAGCCAGAACGGGAAGCAGGGACTATACATCAAAAAGCAGCAGAATCCGCAGCAGAATCCTCACCCACTCTCAGACGATCAGAAAAGAGCACTAAAGGGCAACCACCAAAGAAATATGGATACTGTGATACTGTGCAATCTATAAAAGAACCCAAAATGGCTGGCAGCAATGCAGTTGTGAACAGATGGAAGCAGAAGCAGATCAAGATATAAAATACCTTAAGCAACCAGTTGCTCTTCTGAAAGAAAGAAAAAAAAACATCTTGCAGACATCTTTGAGGGAGGAAAAGAAGCTTTGTGTAGAAAACACTAAACTGAAGATAGAAATTGAACTACTGAAGCAGCAACTGATCCAGGAAGAAACAGATCCCTTTACCACACAGCAATATAGCTTCATTTTCAGAAAGGGTCTCCCAGCCTATGTCTACAGAAGTTGCACCACTGGCACCTAAAGACCAATCTAAAGCCAGAAGTAGATCTATTGGCATGAACTGTGAACTAGTGAGAGATCTACTCCAGAAGGGGCTGATTGAAATAGAATACTGTCGTACAGAAGACATGGTGGTCGATAGTCTCATCAAGCCATTATCTCATACAAGATTTAAATGTTTATGTGAAATGTACAGTTCACTGCTGAGCAGAAAGCAGTGACAGGGGGAGAGGAGGGAATAGAACTGCCACTGGGCTGTGTAACAACACACAAGCATTAAATACTGCTGATTGCACAGTAGTATATAAAGTTATATGCTGGCAGGAGAGCTGGGGAAGGGAAGGCTGTCCCAGCAAAAAGTTGGAGAAAGCAACATGAAAAGAAATGGAACCATCTTTGCAACTACACAATGGTCAGATGGCCTTCTCCGTGGCAGTCCCTGTTCTTTGGATCACACTGCATGAGGAAGTTCACAAAACCACCTGGTAGCTGCCTTTTTGTGCGGCCTAGATGACATTTTTGTGCTGGAAAGCTTTCGGTTCGTCACTGGCATTCACTTTGTGATGGCCAATCTGTATTGTTCCTTCACATTATTTCACAATCTGTGAAATGTAATGTATATTTTAAATAATTAAATTATGATCCTGGACAATGCTTGTTTGTCCAGTAGTTGCTTAATACCATTAGTAACTTAATGCATAAAGTTGCAATTCTGATATCAATGGCATAATGCCTTATCATTTTAGTGAAACTTATGCACATCTTATTTGTTTGCAAGATCATAGTTTAAGTATTTGTTCTCTATACAAACTGGGTTGTAGCACACAGCTTTATTTTCTCTACCATTGCTTTTTATATACTGAAACTCTGTTGCCTCTGCCAGCCTATTCTTAGATTTGATACTCTGTACAGCTATGTGGCAAGAATCCCATTAATCCTCCCCTCCTTTTTAACTTCTGTGATTCTGTTATCTTCTGTCTGCTGTACTTCAGTCTTATCCAGTCCTGCTTCATTGAGTTCAGCTTCATGCCCTGCATCAGTGGTTTTCTGTGCCATTCTTCCCAGAACTGCTGTATCTTCGAGTTGTCTGTCCTGCTCAGTCAATTGTCAGTTTCTTTTAAAATTCCACAGTTCTACCTTTCTGTCTTGCTTCATTTCCTGCCTTGCCTATTATTCTTTTAACTCTGTATTAGCCATTTTTTAACATTCTAGTCTGCTTTTCTTCTTCTTTACGGTCGCTCTGAGTACTCTTTTATGGTTCCCTTTCCACCCTTCCTTTTAAAATGCACCCATTTAATTAATGACTATCAAATTTGCCTGTTCTTAAATCCTTAAGGATGCCTCTTAGTTTTAATGTATGTCTTAGAAACTATTTGCAACAGAGCTGAGTCTTGAGGAACATGAAGTACTGGAAGGATTCCGTTCCCTAGAGGAAAACCAGAGTTTTTCTTTCCGGTTTTGGAAAGAGAGAAAGAGGGTAGATGGAGACAAGTGATTACCCCAGCTGGTCAAAGGGGAAGAAGGAATGGTCCAGGGTACTAGGAATAAACGAAGTAAGGGGAATTCTATGTGAGGAGGGGCACATTTGGGGAGGGCAGTTTTAAACTCTCTTGAAACAAGACATGTAAAATTGAAAAAATGAAAAAAAAATGAAACTGCTGGGCAAATAGTCCAATTGAGGGAAACAATTGTATGTTTACCTGTAAGTAGATGAACAGAATTGATAGGCAAACAATGTGTGTTCAACAGCTCCAGTCACTCATGAGTTCAGCCTCAGACCTCCTTGTCTTGAAACAGTTGAACTTGAGTGGCTGCTGAATAGCCTTGTGGCTGCACATTAGCAGCAACATTGCACATTCATTTCTTTTTTACTTGCAAGCTGCTTTCACATGCACTCAGAGGGTGAAATCAGTTCTCCCCAGGCCCATAGCCAGAACATTTTGGGTGGAGGGGCCCTGGAGATAAAAAAAATCTGGGGGGGGGGGCGTGGGGCTTGGCTGTTTCTTACCGGTTCTGCTTTTGGCCTCCCCTCAGCCCCAGGCGAGGGTCACTTCCCCCTACTACTCATGAGATAGCCCCTGCCCACCAGAGCAGCTTGCAGCAGGCCAATCACATGGGGGGGGGGAATGTCAGGGCACCGCTCAGACTCACCTGCCCTTCCCCAGCTGTCTCCCCCTCTCTTTTTCTTGCTGTTACTCTCTTTCTCTATCCTGATTTCTCGTAGTCACTTTCGCTTACTCTCTTGCTTTTCCCTCTCTCTCCCTCCTCTGTCTCTTACTCGTTGTCTTGCTGTTGCCCTCTCTCTCTCCCCCTAGATGTCACTCCTTTCCTCTCTCTCTTCTTCCCTTTCCTCCAGTCCAGCTGCGCAGAAGCCTGAAGCTGCACAACTGGTCAGTTTCACCCCCGTGAACACCCCCCCCCCTTCCACCCAGGGCCACTGGCCTTTCCCGCACCTTGGGAAAACCCAGCAGTGGCAGCATTTGCACAGAGGTCTCCTCAAGAGCTCCATTTGCATAGAGGGAGGGCTCCTCTTGAGGAGCCCTCTGTGCAAATGCCGCCACCGCTGGGTTTTCCCGCGGTGCGGGAAAGGCCAGCGGGGCCAGATGGCCCCGTTTCACAGAGGAGCCCTCCCTTCTGTGAAAGAAGCCATGGGCAAGCTGATCGAACACGTGGGAGTCCCAACCAGTTGAGAGAAGACCTCCCGTTGCCCCCCACTCTCGCTGCCACGACCCCTCCCCGCCGCGACCCCCTTCTCCCTCTCATGTGAGTTCCCCTCAATGGCAGCAAAATGCTAAGAGGCAGCTAGGAGGCAATTATGAGGCAAACGCAATGGAGACAAGGAGAAGTAATGCACAGAGGTGAGCTTGACTGATTGGAGAGACCACATAGTTGAAGGGGGGATTTGAAAAGCCGGGCCATGCCCCTCTCCCCTCTCCCCTGTGGCTACGGGCCTGGTTCTCCCCCAGGTTTTCTGAGAAAGGTGATTAAATGGTGGTGCAGATATTACTACCCAATAGGTCTGTGCAAAAATCAAGCATGCACAGAATAACCTAAAGACTAACACAGACTTAAACTCTGAATGGGAAGAGCTTTTTAAAAGATGGTGTTTATTTATAATCACTGTCTGACTAATTAACTTGCCCACTGTTTGTACAGTTGACTGCTGAGCAGAAAGCAAAGACAGGAGGAGAGGAGGGAATAGAACTGCCACTGGGCTGTGCAACAACACAGATGCATTAAATACTGCTGATTGCACAGTAGTATATAAAGTTATATGCTGGCAGGAGGGCTGGGGAAGGGAAAGGCTATCCCAGCATAAAGATGGAGAAAGCAACATGAAAAGAAATCAACTACACCAAGGGTGGCCAACGGTAGCTCTCCAGAGGTTTTTTGCCTACAACTCCCATCAGACCCAGCCATTGGCCATGCTGGCTGGGGCCGATGGGAGTTGTAAGCAAAAAACATCTGGAGAGCTACTGTTGGCCACCCCTGAACTACACAATGATCAGATGGCCTTCTCTGTGGCAGTCCCTATTCTTTGCATCAGACTGCATAAGGAAGTTCACAAAGCCACCTTGCAGCTGCCTTTTTGTGGGGCCTTTATGACATTTTTATGCTGGAAAGCTTTTGGTTCATCACTGGCATTCACTTTGTGATGGCCAGTCTGTATTGTTCCTCCATGTTATTTTGCTGTGTTTGGTTTATTAAAATGGTGACTAGCTAAAATGTCTAAACTGAGGCTTTCATACTTTGACCATATCATGATAAGATTCACTGGAAAAGAAAATAACGCCAGAAAAAGTTGAAGACTGTAGGAAAAGAGGAAGACCCAACATGAGGTAGATCATTCTTCATGAGGACTCATTGCTTATAGTTTTGGAGAATATTATGCCAGCTATTGAACTGAAGGTTTGGAACTTGATTTGGAATCTGAAAATGATTGACTTGCTCCTTATATAACAGTGTATTACAACAATGGGTGGTTCCTTCATGAGCTCTCAGTGCTTGTTCCCATGGACCCAACATGAGGTAGGCTGCTAGCTGCAGCCTAGGGGTGTGGATAGTGAAATACCGAAGCTGAAGATACACATGAAAAGTGCTGTTTCAGGTCATTGCTGTAATGTTCTGGAAAAGCAATAGGAAGCTGGAATTCTTAGTGGAACAAAACAACCCTCCCCTAAGAAATCTATGTTGTTTTCAACTTCATGCGCTGCTAACAGGTAGTTTATGCTTGTGTTCTTCCTGGATTCTACTAATTTCTTGAGCAGTGGCATTATTCCCTTCCAATTGGATCCTTGCAAGGATGGAGCAAAGAGCACTTCCAACTAATCACCTTTGGAGACAAGCCACAGAGACTTTCAGTTTGGAGAGCCAGTTTGGTGTAGTGGTGAAGTGTGCGGACTCTTATCTGGGAGAACCGGGTTTGATTCCCCACTCCTCCACTTGCACCTGCTGGCATGGCCTTGGGTCAGCCATAGCTTTGACAGAGGTTGTCCTTGAAAGGGCAGCTGTTGTGAGAGCCCTCTCCAGCCCCACCCACCTCACAGGGTGTCTGTTGTGGGGGAGGAAGGTAAAGGAGATTGTGAGCCGCTCTGAGACTCTTCGGAGTGGAGGGCGGGATATAAATCCAATATCTTCTTCTTCTTCAGTTTTTCTTAGGTGTGGAGATCCCTTTTGCTCTTCTGTGGCTGGATAAATAGAGAGCTGGAACAGGCTGTACTAAAACAAATGATGAGAATGTCCATTGTTAGTAATACCTGAAGGACCTTTTGGATATAATGGGAGCCAGGAATGCCAATTTTGTATAGTTCAGCAAACAAAAGTTGCATCAAAAAATTGAATGGGTTTAGAGAAACCTGCCTTGGGCCTGGAATGATAGTCCCCCAGAGTGAAATGAGTGTTCTGCAACTGGAATGACAACCCTAGAATGGAAAGAAGGACTATCAACTAGAGGGCTAGTTGTTAGTATCTTTAGAGCTTTCTTGCCAGCAACAGAAGAAAAGGCTTTGTTCCTGCTTAAAAATGAAGAATGGCTTGCTCTTTATATAAAAAATTATACAGATATTTTTCTTCATGAGGACTCATTGCATATAGTTTTGAAGAACATTATGCCAGCTATTGAACTGAAGGTTTGGAACCTGACAAAGAGAAATGATTGTTTCTTATATAAGCTTGCTCCTTACATAAAGGTGTATTGCAACAATGGGTGGTTCCTTCATGAAGTCTCAGTGCTTGTTCCCATGGAGAGTGTCCTAGCCAATAATGAAGCAGAAAGTTTTGCACCTGCTTATAAAAAAGATACTGGCTTGCTCCTTAAATAGCCCAACAAGGGGAAGATATTAAGACTTCTGATGAAGTAGCAACACAAAACGAGTCTACAACTAGTTACTCATATAGTATCATTATACTAAATATAGGAATGAACTCTGTTAAATATGCTGTATCCAGGGGTCGTTTTGTAGAAAAATAGGTGGTGGAGCTCATCCAGGGGTTGTTATGCAGCTGCACATACTATTCAATGGACAAGGAAGTGGAACTCTCAGAATGAGAAGGTGGAAATCTCAGAAAGGTGCAGGAGCTGAGCTCCTGTGAGCTCCCACTGAATCTGAGGCCTGGCTGTATCACAATATAAGGACGAACTCTGTTGAAAATGATTATATGACATTGTTATGGTTGTTATCATTAATTCTCTGTGTAAATCACATTTGTGAAATTCATAAGTAATTTTATTTTAAAAGTATAGTAGCCCTGTGTTTTTTTGTATTCAGTATGATATTTACACTGAAATCCCATTTTTTACTTTAGAAAAAGAGCAGACAGAGCTCTGTCTGTTAGTGTGGCAGAGCGGTTCAGCTCTACCTCTGGGAGACAATAGAGTACCCAATTGTTCGGCCTGCCTGGGGCCTTAGCCAGTGGGGGCACAGCAAGCAGTGCCCCCTATCAAATTTCCAGCACCCCCACCCCATTCTCCCCCTTTAACTTCAATCTTTGGCAGGGTAGTTACTGGCCTGAAGCAAACACCATGCTGGCCCGAAGCACACATGACCAACCATCTTCTCAATTCCTGCCTGGTGGGGACTCCAATCAGAGGAAGGGCAGTGGGCAGTGCTGCTGGCTTCTCTGAGTGGACCCTGAGCCGAGGGTGCCCCTGCCCACCTCTACTCTCCAGGTGGTCAGGAGGAAAGACTCAACAGTGCTGGCAGGATCCAGCCCTGCTCAGATGAAGATCCTTGGGAGTTGTAGTTCACTCGCTTGCTGGCTGGCATGAGAGAGGGCTTCCTGACCTTGGGTGAGCATCATGAACAGTGCACAGTGCTGTTCAGTGGATCCCTCTCCAGGCCTCCTCCTGGTGCACCATGTTTGCTGCCTGCCAGAGACCAAACATAGGCTGCACGGCTGAAGAATCCTGCTGAGTATGTTCCTGGCTCCATGCAGCTGGAAGAGCAGCAGGGCAAGGAGAAAGCTACCAGTGACTTTTTATTTAAATAAAAAAGACATTTAAAAAAAAAAAAAAGAAATTAATTAGCACCCCCTAGTGCCCTGATGCTCCCCTTGGGAAAAAAATCCCGGACTGGATGGGCCCTTGGCCTGATCCAACATGGCTTCTCTTATGTTCTTATGTGGCACAGAGTGTTGGACTGGATGGGCCATTGGCCTGATCCAACAGGGCTTTTCTTATGTTCTTATGTGACACAGAGTGTTGGACTGGATGGGCCCTTGGCCTGATCCAACATGGCTTCTCTTATGTTCTTATGTGACACAGAGTGTTGGACTGGATGGGCCATTGGCCTGATCCAACAGGGCTTTTCTTATGTTCTTATGTGACACAGAGTGTTGGACTGGATGGGCCATTGGCCTGATCCAACAGGGCTTCTCTTATGTTCTTATGTGACACAGAGTGTTGGACTGTATGGGCCATTGGCCTGATCCAACATGGCTTCTCTTATGTTCTTCTTATGACTTGTAAATCAATCAATCAATCATATGTATTGTTTATATAGAAATCATACCCCACTGATCTCAATGTTTTGCTCGCCCATCACAAAACTTATCTAATGGCAGCAAACCCATTCCTATACCCTTGCTACTTTGAGAGCACTTGGTAACTGAGAGCAATATTGACAGTATAAAACAAACTTGACCCCCCCCCCAAATAATAGGAGGCTGTGTGAGTTCCCTCATTAGTAAAAAGGCCTGTCACAGACACCACTGCTTCTTGTGCTGCTGCTATATTCTCCAGCTGCCCCACTGCAGCTGCCTCATCCTGGCATTCCATGCTGCCTCCACTCCAGGGGTGGGCTTGAGGTGATCAGGCCATTGTGGCTCCTATCAGTGGTGAGTACAGGGGCAGAGAACTAGCCCCGAGCAGACCAATATCTAGTGGAAACGTAGATGGAGATAAATGTACAAGTCATCCCTAATGGCTTCCTTTTTAAAGCTCTGCATAAAGGAAATGTGTTTCCAGAGCTGATATTGTGGTTGGGCATGGGTTCTGGGAGTCTCAAATGAAACCCTATTCCCCTCAGTATTGCTGTGCTTTCCTTATTGTCCTTTCACTGTGGCCTCTTCTTGGTACAAATATATATACATAAGCAGGAGTGGACTGGCCATTTAACGTACAAAGAAATTTTCCAATGGACCACTGGTAGCCGGGAACGAGCACTGCCAACCCCCAGTAATTCTGCCAATATTTCAGTGGTCCCTGGCTCACACCCTTCATCAGCAATGCAAATGTTAGCTCAAAAATTGCCTCCTCACACACTGCATAAATATGGGGAAAGACCAATAGGTAAGCTAATGTCCACTGTTGGTGCTGCTCAATTGAATGGCCCTGGCAGGATAGATTTACAGAGCAACAAGGGCCATTATCACTTCCCGGTCTGCTCCTGACAGATACAGGATGGGACACATTCCCAGGCCAGCATCCTCCGTCAGTAAGTGGATTATCACGTTAAAAAGACGAATCAAGCCTATTGTGAAGATTAATCTCACATAGAACGAAAACTGACAAATCCTATGCTGTGCTCTCCTCAAATATTTGTACCTGCAGCATGTGAACATCACAAGGCAGGCTTTCTGCATTCTCAGGTTTTCTGTTTACCAGTTTGGTATCGCGGTTAAATGCATGGACTCTTATCTGGGAGAACTGGGTTTGATTCCTCATTCCTCTACTTGCTGCTGCTAGAATGTCCTTGGGTTAGTCATAGCTCTCCCAGAGTTGTCCTTAAAATGGAAGCTTTTGTGAGAGCTCTCTCAGCCCCATCTACCTCACAGGGTATCTGTTGTGGAGGAAGAAGGTAAAGGAGATTGAAAGCCTCACTCTGAGACTCTAAGATTCAGAGTGAAGGGCAGGGTATAAATCCAATATCATCATCAACAACAACATCAGCAGCAACAACATCTGATTCAGTAGAAGGCAGCTTCATATGTTCATATATGTTCTTCTCCTTCTCCTCCTTTTAATTTAATATTCTTATCATTGATCTGACCTGGAACTCACAGTTTTTGCTTATTTAATGTAAGTGGGAATTGGGATTAGAAAAATGGTTGCTTAAAAAAAAATGCGGTAAAATGTACATTGGGAACCATCGACCATTAAGTCTTTCAATAAAACTTGATGAAACATGCAGTCAGTGAGTTCGGAAAAACCAGTAGTCAGTGATAGGAATTCAATGGAACAGTTTATCAGGCAATCAACAGATAATAAAGGTTGAGCAATCGGTCAATTGTCAGACAAGGCTGAGTCTAAATTATAGCTACAAAAATTTCAATAACCCTCAGTCTGTTGGGAAATGCACATTCCTCAGGAAACGGGAAGATGCACAGGGGAAGAAGAAGAAGACTGCAAATTTATACCCCACCCTTCTCTCTGAATCAGAGACTCAGAGTGGCTTACAATCTCCTATATCTTCTCCCCCCCCCACACACAACAGACACTCTCTCACAGCAGCTGCCCTTTCAAGGACAACTCTTACAATAGCTATGGCTAACCCAAAGCCATTCCAGCAGGTGCAAGTGGAGGAGTGGGGAATCAAACCCAGTTCTCCCAGATAACGAGTCAATGCACTTAACCACTACACCAAACTGGCTCTTTGCATTATGAATTCTGTTCAGATGCACAGAAACAATGAAGGATGAACCTCTTTACTTGGATGAACCTCTTTTCATTCCCTCCGCTCCCAGCAATGCTATGGATAGGCCATAAAGCAGAACTTGTAGCCTATGGCATTCTCTTGTTTATATAAAGATGACTTCTCTATAGTTCATTCCACATGTAGAAGTCAGGTTCTTTCTCTTGCCATAACATCCCTCTGCAAGCTAATTATGCCACATTAGTTTCACACACCTTCAAGGATATCAGTTCCACATGTTCTCATCATCCATAGATGATTTCAGATCCAGAAACTGAGATAACATTGGTGCATTATTCCACTTTGCACCTTCGACCTACCCCTTTTTGATCAAGACCTTACTGCTGTACTGAACCCATAAATGGGCCAGCTTCCATTTCAAAAATCAACCAACCCCAAACTCTTTCTGGGACCTAGAATCCCAACATGAGTAGTACGCCTTCACTGTAGAGTTGCCAGTTCCCTCCAAGCAAGAAGAAGAAGAAACGAAGAGATTGAATATATACCCCACCCTTCACTACCTGAAGGAGTCTCTGAGGGGTTTACAATGTTCTTTCCCTTCCCCTCCCCACAACAGATAGAAGTAGGTGGAGCTGAAAGAGCTCTCCAAAAACTGTTCTTGAGCAAAACAGCTCTGAGACAGTTATGACTGACCCAAGGTCACTCCAGCAGTTGCATGTGGAGGAATGGGGAATCAAACCTGGTTCTCCCAGATAAGAGTCCGCACACTTAACCACTATAGCTAACTGGCTCTACAGCAGGGGACGGGGGTGTGCTTACCATAAGCAAGGGGAAATGCCTGGCATTTCAGTGATGTGCCACTGCCTACATAACCCAGGAGTAACATAGGCATGACAGGTATGCTAGGGGGTGATGCTCTGGTCTTTGGGCAAAACTCTATGGTGGAATTAGCTTCTACCATAGAGTTTTTGCCTCAAAACCAGAATTTCTCCACCAACATTCCCAACATACCTACGTCACTTCTGGGTCACATAGATATGTTGCTGAAATGCTGGGTATTCTTCCCTTTTTTGGAGGGGTAATCCCCCCCCCCCCGTTGGCCAACTGTCTGGTCACTGAAAGGTGGGGCCTGGCAGTGGGAGACTGCCACCTCAACTGGGGTGACCAGCATCCCTACCTTCTGGGATTTACAAACCTTGCTTTTTGTCCTGATTAACAGTGCCAATTGGTCAAATGTCCCCAAGGGATGATAATCTTTCTTTTATTTCCAGATAGTTTTCCTATTAAAACGTTTCACACACCTTCAAGAATATCAGTCCCACATGTTCTCATTATCCATAGGGGAAACTGGAAAGGAGATTTTCAAGCTGAGATTCAGGTCTACAGCTGACTGGTTATTATGAGTCTTTGTGTTCAGAACCTCCTGCTATTATGGGATGGAGCAAGACTCCATTGTTAGACATTCTTGTTGCTTTCAGCTTCTTCTCTGTTTTTCAACAATAAGCAATCTGACATAAATCCACAATTAAATGAATAGGAGTTTATTTTAAAAAAAATAGTTTACCAAAATGTGGCAAATAAAAATATGTAACTGGTGTCCCATGGGAATATGGGGGAGTTTGATCCAGAAATAAGGATTGTTAGTGGAATGGTAAAAGGGTAGGGCACTATTTCATTATGAATGAAATCACAAATGAGGACAAATCAAAGGCAGTCACAACCTTTCTTGGTGTCTGTGGTTGTTAAACATACTCCCTCATCAAAATTTGGCTGGAACCTCAGAAGTCAGGAGATGGAAGTTCAGTAGATATGCAGAAAACAAAACATTACATATAACATCTAATACGATTCTGCAATGTTTTAACGTTTATAGGACGATGGGAAGAGGAGTCCACATCTAGTAGGCTTGTGCATGATAGTTTATTTTGCTCCTTCCATTTCATCATTGAAATGGGCTGTTTCATCATTGTTTTTCATGTATTTTTGTTTCATTATTGATTCTTTTGTTATTGTTGTTGATCACTGATTTCAGTGGAAGACGACCCCCCCCTGTACTTCCCTGATTTTCCATCCAGATTGGACAAACCACAGGAAGATTGTTGTTGTTATTCATTCGCACAGCCGAGTCTGACTCTTTGCGACCCCATGGGCAAAGTCACGCTAGGCCCTCCTGTCTTCCACCATCCTCCTAAATCTGCTCAAATTCATGTTAGTTACATCAGTAACGCTGTCCAGCCATCTCATCTTTTGCTGTCCCCTTCTTCTTTTGCCTTCTGTGTTTCCCAGCATCAGGATCTTCTCCAGTGATTGCTCCCTTCTCATTTGGTGGCCAAAGTATTTGAGCTTCAGCATCTGACCTTTCAGGGAACAGTCTGGGTTGATTTCCCTTAGGACTGACTGATCTGATCTTCTTGCAGTCCAAGGGACTCTCAAGAGTCCTCTCCAGCACCACAGCTCGAAAGCATCTGTTCTTCTGTGCTCGGCCTTCCTTATCTCACAGCCATACATTACTACTGGGAATACCATTGTTTTGACTATAAGGACTTTTGTTGGCAGGGTGATGTCTCTACTTTTTATTATATGGCCTAGGTTTGCCATAGCTGTTCTCCCAAGGAACAAACGTCTTTTAATTTCATGGCTACAGTCACCATCTGCAGTGATCTTGAATTCCAGTACTGTCACTACTTCCATGTCTTCCCCTTCTATTTGCCAAGGTGTAATAGGGCCAGATGCCATGATCTTAGTTTTTTTTTTGATGTTGAGTTTCTTTTTTTAAAAAAATTTAAATAGTTTATTTAAATCTCAAAGTAATACAAAAATAAAATAAAATAAAAAGTGAAACTCAAAATTACAGAGCAAAACAAAAACAAAAACAAAATAGAGCAAGACTGCAAAATAATACATACATAGTATGTCCATACAGACAAACCATCAGACACTCAATAGCAAACAAAATTCAAGTATTTCCTTGGCAATTTACAACATAGATTACTTTGGGAAGTTACATACTGAAACAAACAAACAAACCATTTCTCTTCAAAATTTGACTTATACGATGAGTTATCAGATGTAAGAATTTATGATGCCAACTTATCTGAAACAAGGATATCCCATACTTTTATAAACTACTTTCTAACTGTTGGAGCAGACCTTTTCTTCCAGTATTGAGCTATTCCAATTTTTGCAGCAAGTATTAAAGAAGCTACTAAATGCTGCTGCAACTTAGGAACTTCTGTATTTCCCCCAAACATTTAGGAGTATAGACTCTGGAGAATTAGGAACTGTAGCTCCAGTTATACAGTTAAAGATTGGCAGAATCTTGTTCCAGAAGCACCTTATAATTGGGCATTCCCACCAGCAGTGAAAAAATGAACCTGGTGCCCCACATTGCTTCCAGCAATCTGGTGATGTTACTGACTTGCAGTGATAGAGTATTTGAGGAGTCATGTACCATCTTGAGAAAACTTTGTAATTTTGAAATCTAATGTTGTTCGACTTCGATTTAAACAAACAGTTAGACCGTATCATTTTCCATTGCGACTCACTCAGTAGTAAATTGCAATTTCTATGCCAAGCCTTTTGTTACGATGATAATAATGATAATAATGACCATTTCTTTCCATTTAAGAGCTCATAAATGGATTTCAATACCCCCTTCAATCTAGGAAAGCCGGTTTTAAGAACTTTCAACAGTTGTAAGATCCCTTTGCAAGGCATTTTTCAAATCATTCACCTTAGTCATAGAAATTATTTGTTGATATTGAAACCAAGGTATGCCGAACCCAATTTTTTTCTCCATCTGCTTTTGTGACCATAAATTCCCCCTGTAAATTAAATTACATAGTCTAAAGACATTAATTCCTCTTTCTGTTGAGTTTCAAGCCAACTTTTGCCCTCTCCTCTTTCATCCTCAACAAGAGGTTCTTTAGGTCCTCTTCACTTTCTGCCATTAGAGTGGTGTCATCTGCATATCTGAGGTTGTTGATGTTTTCCCCGGCAATCTTAATTCCAGTTTGTGCTTCATCCAGGCCAGCATTCTGCATGATGTACTCTGCATATAAATTAAATAAGGAAGGTGACAATATACATCCTCGTCGAACTCTTTTTCCTATTCTAAACCAATCGGTTGTTCCATATCCTGTTCTGACAACTGCTTCTTGACCCTTATACAGGTTTCTCAGGAGACATGTGAGGTGTTCTGGTATACCCATCTCTTCAAGGACTTGATACAGTTTGTTGTGATCTACACAATCAAAGGCTTTAGCGTAGTCAATGAAGCAGAAACAGATGTTTTTCTGGTACTCCCATGCTTTCTCCATAATCCAGCAAAAGTTGGCAATTTGATCTCTAGTTCCTCTACCACTCCGAAACCCAGCTTGAACTTCTGGTAGTTCCTGATCTACATACTGCTGAAGTCTAGCGTGTAGGGTCTTTAACATGACCTTGCTGGCATGTGAAATGAGTGCAATGGTCCGATAGTTTGAACATTCCTTGGCGTTACCCTTTGGAATTGGAATGTAACGGACCTTTTCCAATCCTGTGGTCGCTGTTGTGTTTTCCAAATTTGCTGACAAAGGGAGATTATAGCACTTCCCTAATATTTACTTTTAAAGTTCAGACAGATAGGACAAAAGGGTCTCCTCTTGAGACAATGAAAGGCACCCATGTTTAATATTACAGTCTATGGGAGAATTTGATAGGAAAGATTCCAAATGCACAGTAACACAGACAGCAGCAATGAGGGGATATGGTACTTAGTTTAAGGCGGTAGCACAAGGAAAAGGCAAACTTACAAGGCAAGGGCATTTGATCACACAAAGAAGTAGAGGTATTTGGGCAGGGACTTTGAATTAGATTTGCTCGGAAAAGAGATAAAGGTTTGGTGAGCAACAGGCAAGCTGGGGAGCACAAAATACCTGGCGAAATTTGGCACAGCAGGGCAGACATTGGAACAGCAGATAAAAGCAAACTCCTACCTCACATCTTTCTTGCCTGCAATATCTCACACATCTATTTAATCTTAATGACTACACTGTGCAGTCAGTCAAGGACCCCCAAATCCTTTCTCTCTTTCTCCCAATATGCCCTTATTAAGAAAAAAAAACTCTGACTGTCAAAGTAACAACAGTAGAATCAGAGAATGGCAAGACTGTAGTAATGAGAATCAGAACAAAATGAAACAAAAATCAAGGGTTCTTTTATTATAGGTTCTTCAGATAGAGAATTTGTTTTGTTTTCATATCAATTATAATAATTACATTCAAACCCCATTTTGTAATTATTGCAATTAAATTGTTGTAATTAAGTTAATCCAATTATTTTGAAAATGTATTTAGGTTTGTTGATTACTAAAATAAGCTAACTTATGTCCGGTGGCTTCCTGCTTCTCTGATTTCCCAGTGGCATAAATAGGACAATGAGGGATGAGTCACAGCCACAGCATCATCCAAGTTGGGTTGTCAGGTTCCCTGGCCACTGGTGGGGGATGGGAGGTAGGGTTGTCAGATCCTGGTTGGGAAACTCCTGGAGATTTGGGGGTGGAGCCTGGAAGGACAGGAATGTCAGTAGATACAATGCCATAGAGTCCACCCTCCAAAGCACCATTTTGTCCACTGGAACCAATCAGTGTAGTCTGTAGATAAATTGTAATTCTAGGGGATCATCAGGTACCACCTGGAGGCCGATATCCCTACATTCAAGGCAGCAATCAAACTGGCACAGGTTGGACCCATGGCTAGACAGTCAGTGTTACCATCAGCAATCATAACATAAGGCATGACATTATACCAAATGGGATTGGCTGAGCAAACACAGCAGAAGCTGGGGCAGAGTCAGCTGCCAGCCTTCCCTCAGCCAGGCAGCTAACTAGCAGGGTTGGGGTATGACTCCCTTCCAACTCAAAAGAGGACTTATGGGTCTTCCCATCAACAGGTGTCACATGAAGAGGGAGGGGAGTACAAGGAGCCTCACACTATATTAGAAAAGGAAATGAATCTGACTAATTTATAGTAGTTTCAGTGGGAATCACAATTCCAGAGATGACTCCCAAATTCTCAGGGACTGTACCCCTCATCCAAGGAATCTTCTATCCAAAAGTGTGGAGAGATAGAATCCCTGTTTTATAAAATGATAAGAATATTTTTATACATGGAAGACAGGAATTGATGTGAGCTTTCCCCTCTTTCACATCTTTTCCTAAGATCTTCAAGTGAGAGTGGTGGGTCTGAAACGGAACATGTATGTGAGGGGAAATTACTTCATTAGGGTTTGTAGAATCTTTCGGGCTCAAGTGCCGTGTTCTACTGGAGAAAGTTTTTCTTCCAGACGTTTCGTTCTCAGCTGCGGAGAATATCCTCAGTGGTGTTGCAGCCAAAGCAGGTGTTCTGACCTTCTTGGCTGCTGTGCATTGAGCAGAAGGTCAGAGCGCCTGCTCCGGCTGCAACGCCACTGAGGATGTTTTCCGCAGCTGAGAACGAAACGTCTGGAAGAAAAACTTTCTCCAGTAGAACACGGCACTTGAGCCCGAAAGATTCTACAAACCCTAATGATGATGCCAGCCGTGAAAACCTGAAATCTTTGGAAATTACTTCCTCTCATTACTTTCCTCTCTGGGCTCCATTTCTTTCAGCATATTTCTTCCACTCTGTATGACTTCCAGTATCAGAACAGACCATGAGAAAGCATGCTGCAAACAGCTGAGCAGTAGATAAATTAACTAAACTAGCTCTCTTCACTATTGTAGTTTGGCTTAGTTTGAAAATAGAGCCCCTTGATTTTTGCGTGAATGGTTAACGCATTCATATTTCATTCTACCATGAATGCAGTTATTTAAAATAAAATAAATAAATAAAATAAAGACACCTAAGTATCTCAGCTTTTCCAAATGCCAGTGTTATAGCTGAATGATTGTAGCAGGATGGAAACACTAAATATCGTGGTCAGTAGGAAAAGTAGCTAACTATTCTGGTTGGCTGACACTCTTGTCAGGCACATATTCATTGAGTCTCTCTCTCTTTCTCTCTCTCACCAGTTCTCCACTAGACTTGTCCCGGTCTCATGCTCTTCTTCTCCACGGTGCTTCCATCTGATTTTGCACAAGCTGCTGCAAAGCTACGACTAGCCCCACCTCTTTCCCTTGGCAAACAGAAACCGATTTTCAGAGGATCTTGCTTGCCATAGGAAAGAGGTGAGGCAAGTTGGAGCCCCGCGGCAGCTTGTGCGAAATTATATGGAAGTGCCATGGAGGAGTGTGAGACCGGGACAAAACTAGTGGGGAATCAGTCTCTCTCCCTCTCTCTCTCTCTCCTGCTTGTTCCATCTCTTATTGCCCAGGAAACTCAGAACAGGCAGTAGGGAATCAGAATAACTATAAGATCCGTCAGTTTCTATTCATGTCTGAATAATGACAATCTTTTTAATTCTGATTCAGAACATATATTTGATTAATGCAATTCAAATCCGTATTTGTTTTTCTGGTTTGTAATCTTTACTTGGACTCTCTTTGAAAATATGTGCTTGGATTAATGGAGGCATGGTAAAATACCTTATTTTCTTGTCTCTGAGAATGCTATTTAGTTCAGATATGCTAAAAAAAAAAAAAGATCTACTTCACTGCATTGATTTGCCTATGGACTTAAAAGCTCTGTGTCTATGCATGCTGTGATGATTTGGTGTGCTCCTGCTGCTGGCAAAAAGAAACTGTTTGGGTTATTACAAAACTAATTGGGATGTCCCCTAAATGCATAGAAAATTAGGGCTAATGATGCTTGAGCACTTTTTGGTGAGGGCTTTTTTATTTTTATGAGAACACAAAATATGGAAGTTAATGCTAAAGCCTTCTAGAGGCCTATGCTCCTGCACCCACTTTCTTGGTTCTCTCATGAATCTTGTCAAAGACTAATCATATTGGAAAACGAACAAAATCAGTGTACTATTTGTGCCTCTGGATGAATTATTTATTAGCATTTCCTGAGAGACTGTCACATAAGAGAGAGAAAACAAGCTGGATTTATGGATACAGGTATTTTTTTTCAAGATTGTCAACTATTATAAGAAGCTACTTCATAAATATTTTGAATGCTGTTGATGCAATGAATACTAGAAAAAAATAATGGGATCATTGTAATATTGCTTTCAAATGTTGCTGCATTCATCTTGATATCTGATATTGGTTTCTGTTGTACTGGCAGAAGTGACTCACTTCAACTCACTGTAAAAAAAAAAATAAAACCGTAGTAATCAAACTGTTGTGATTATTGTTCAGCTTTTGAAGGAAATGACAAATCAACCTAGTTGTATATATGTATCTATTAGTCATCCTTTAGAAATTGGTTTTTTTCCCCGAGCTGATATTTTATTGCATATTGAAGTAAACCATTGCAGCAGAGCTAATATGACTCTCTCTCTGTGTGTAAATAATCATTTGAGTACCATGATGTTGCTGGAAAATATTCCTTACATTGAAGATCTTGCCAAGTGTTTTCCTGGTAGCCTTTGGATGTTTTTGAGTAGTTTGGCTTGTGACTCACCCTTTCTACAGGTTTAGATCCAGCCAGCTTTTTCATTCAATCTCACCTAATTATTCTCCTACTATTGGGATAGTTGGTATTAATATAGCAGGGTTTGCCCAGCCGTAGATGTGTGATACTGAATGCAGTAAATAAATCTCCCAAGAAGTATAGTTTAGTTTAGTTTATTTACGATTTATATCCCGCCCTTCCCACCGAAGTGGCTCAGGGCAGCTCACAGCACATAAAATCTAACATAAAAGTATTAAATTTAAACATTTTACACAGTTAAAACATTAAAAAACATAGCAGCATTCTATTAAAACTACACTCAGTTTCCAGTGCCGGTTAGTTATAGGCCAGCCGGAAGAGGGCTGTCTTACAGGCCCTGCGGAACTGGGCAAGGTCCCGCAGAGCCCTCACCTCTTCTGGCAGCTGGTTCCACCAGGAAGGAGCCATTACAGAGAAAGCCCTGTCCCTGGTAGATTTCAGGCAGGCTTCCTTTGGCCCGGGGACAATGAGCAGATTTTGAGTTCCCGATCTCTGGGGAACATGTGGGGAGAGACGGTCCCTCAGGCTGGTCCTAGGCCATATAGGGCTTTAAAGGTAATGACCAGCACCTTGTACCGAACTCGGTATATTATTGGCAGCCAGTGCAGAACCCGGAGCCCCGGCCAAATGTGCTCCCATCTTGGGAGCATATTGCAAAAAGATAAACTTACATTTATTCAAGTAGATCCATTTCCCATTCAAGTTGCAGTGAAAAGGAGAGAGAGAAGCCTAATCTAAAGAGTACTTTCCCTAGGGGTCATTTCGTAGAAAAAGCTTTCATTCGCATAACTTATTTGCATAAGTTATTTGCATATGCCACACCTGCTGACATCACCGGAAGTGTGTCAGAAGGCAACGCCCACCGCTTAGGCTCCACCCCAAAATCTCCAAGTATTTTCCAACTCAGAACTGGCAATCTGGAGAAAAATGGCTTCAAAAGCACAAAGAAAGCAGTCAAGATGTCAAATGATGTCAATATCACAAACATTTATCAGAGGGCATGTATGCCCTGTTAAGTTACTTTTGGGGGAAAGAAAGATGGGGTACAGATGACAGGGAGAGATAGGGAAAGGAAGCAGAGGTGAGGGGGTGAGAGAGAGAAAGGAGGGGAGGGAGGCTTCTTAGTCTGCACTCCACACACAGGGAAATTATCTGGTTGCAAAGTTTGCAACAGCTCTTGAAACCAACCCTTTTCTGGACAGTTTTTTTAGTAGTGACTGGGACTTGCCGCTTCTTTCTGGCATACACCATTTCTCTTTCATGGTTAATTTTATTTTGCACTAATTTGATTGGTCCAGTAAAAGGCCTTACATTGATTTTATTCTTGTTTCTGTAATTTTATTTTTCCAGTAACAAGACGGCCTTTTTTAGTCTGCCCTTTTCTCATACTGATCATCACAGTGCTTTTTCCTGCACCTTTTATTGTTTCTGCTTTACCATTTTACTTTGCTTCAACAACTGTCTTGTAAGCTCTGGGTACTTTATGCTGAAGGGCAGTATATGCCCTTCCCTTCTCATCTCTTGGAGAGATAGGTCAGCCCACTTCCTCCATAAAGGGGGGGAAAGTCCTCCATCCTCTCCCCTGGGGAACCAAACCTGATTTGTGAGGAAATCTCCAGGAAAGTCCTGGAGACTGCCTCCTGGAGTGTGCGGGAAAGAAACCTATCTCTTGGAGAGAAAGGGCAGCCCACTTCCTCCAAAAAGAGTGTGGTGGGGGGAAAACCCTCAGACCTATTTCCTGGGGAACTGACCTGATTTGTGGGGAAATCTCCAGGAAAGATCCAGATGCTTGCTCCTTTGCTGAGAAAGAGAGGGGTGTGGGGAAAGAAGATATAGAACCCCCCCACCCCCAACAGAAGACTCCCACTCACCCAGTAGCTCAGGATGGCTAGGCAGGCCTTGCATGGCCAGGGAACTCTCCTGTGCCCCCCACCTGAAAGGTGACCCCCCCCTCCAAGATGTCTGCTTGCTTGGCAAGGTGTAGGCCAGAGGCGCCCCTCCCCTGCTGCCTCCGCCAATGCTCGCTCGACAAGGCAGGCCCCAGCCTTGTCCTGCTGTGGTGGTCCAATGCACTTGCTTCAGCAGAAGAGCACTTCTTCCCCAAGCGCAAGTGCACCCAGCTGAGCAAGGCAGGCTGGGCCTGCAATGAAGGCCAGAGATCACCACCCCACAAACACCGCTCTTCCTTCAAGGGCAAGTGTACCCAGACAAGCCAAGCAAGGCAAGCCAGGTCAGGCCTGCAATGGAGGCTAGATATCATATCCCCCCCTGCTGCCTCCCCCGAGGGCAAGTGCACCCAGCCAAGCAAGACAAGCCAGGGCGGGCCTGCAATGGAGGCTAGAGATCACCGCCACCCCCACACACACACACACACCACTGCCCTTCCCTCGAGGGCAAGTGCACTCAGCCAAGCAAGGCAAGCCAGGCCTAGTCTGCAATGGAAGCCAGAGATCACACAAACACCCCACACCTCCAGCCTTCCCTCGAGGACAAGTGTGCCCAGTCAAGCAAGGCAAGCCAGGCCAGGCCTGCAATGGAGGCCAGAGATCACACGCACACTGACGTCTTTCCCTCAAGGGCAAGTGTGCCCAGCTGAGCAAGGCAAGCTAGGACAGGCCTGCAATGGAGGCCAGAGATCACACACACACTTCTGCCTTTCCTTCAAGGGCAAGTGTGCCCAGCTGAGCAAGGCAAGCTAGGACAGGCCTGCAATGAAGGCTAGAGATCCCCCCCTCCCAACCGCCAACCTTTCCTCAAGGGCAAGCGCACCCAGCCGAGCAAGGCAAGCCAGGCCGGGCCTGCAATGGAGGCCAAAGTTCACACACACATACACATGCAGCCACCCTTCCCTTTGTCTTTTAACAAGTTTTATTAAGTTTTACAGGAAAAATTAGGAAATTGGGGGAAGGATCAGGGATAGGGTACAGAAAATAAAAGAATAGATTACAGTTATTACTACATCAAAAATACAAAAGAAACAGTATGATTCATTATACCTGCAAGTACTCAAAATTAATACATATATGTTACCTTTAAAGTCTACAATCGTTTTATGTTCTTTTGAAATTACTGTAAAATCCTACTGTTTTACCAACTATTTAGTGGCAAATTCCAGATTCTTATCTATGATATTTGTGATTATACAAAACCAAATCTGTATATCTTTAATCTACATAAAACAACAAAAAGCAGAAGAAGAAAAAGAGAAAGAAAAGTTCAAATTCTGCTCTTCAATACTAGCGTATTAACCAAGAGGTTTCAGTATAGCAACAGTAGCTGCACTTCTCTATCTAAGTTACAAAGGAGTCTCAAGGCTAAATAAAACAAGCTTCTCATTAGCCATGAAAGGCTTCTGAGTTAGATGGGTATAGTTATGATGCACATGTCTTATTAGCAAATGTTGATAACTTTAGGCACCTGCTTGGAAAGTTAGTGATCTTTAATAAGCAAAAAGGGTGGGTTTTCTAAAAAGAAAAAAAAAAGCAAGCAAGGGAGGAGAGAGAAGAAAAAAAACAACCATGGAATGCTGTTTTTACAGCAGCACTCATCTCCAACAACAAAGAACAGAGCAAAATGTGCTAGCCATTCCCAGTTGCTCCCACAACTTCACACTAAACAGGGAAGGGAACCCTTGATCTATAGGGAAGATTCATCTCACTCCCATCAGATTGCATTCACTAACTTTTCCGGAAAACAAAGAAAGAAGCTCTTAGTGGATTAATTCACTGGGAGACGTCTCAATACATGGGAATAAGCAAAAGGGCACCTCCTCATCAACCATCAAAAAAGAGCAAAAATATTCAATGTATGTACACCTTTTCCTTATATTCCCTTTCACATACCTTCTTATATGTGTGTGCATACCTATGTGTGTATGTAATTCTAGCTACAATAGTCCAGATTCTAATTAAATAGTTTAACTTTTTAGCATTACATTAGTGTGTATTTATACTTTAAAACGTTTTACAAGTTGTTAGAGTCATTAAAAACCCTCTTTTTTAGCAACAAATTGTTAAACTTCATTATGATTTTGAGATTTGCAGAAAATCACACCAAGCCAAAACAAGCTACCCATTCAGTTTGGGAAATAAGAAACCAAATAATCCTGCTTCAGGTTTTGAAGAATCCCACGGAAGAAAAAATTAATTTCAAAAGTAAGTTCTGAAATATTATGCCCATTAGAGAATAGTCTTATAGTCTCTTCTTATAATTCAAATAAAAATGAAAATTCCCCAGTTCAAAATCAGAGTATCCATTCCAAGATATTACATCAGATTCATAATATTATTCCCATGTCAACCCACTATATGGTAAGAGTTTATAATCTCTTCTTCTTAAAAGCCTTTCAAGTTCTGATCCTTGTTGGACTTGTCATGAGGCTGTAGATTTTAACTGAGTCAACCATTTTTTCCCCTTCATTGCTGAGCATTTTTACAAAAAGTTTTGAAGCTGAATCAAAGTCACTCCCCCCTTTCTTTGTCTCAGTGAACTGGGTTTCATTTATCCTGCATAAGTGCATATCCTGCATCCATTTTAAGATCAAGCAAAGCAATCTCAGACAGTTGTCTTTTCACTTTTCCCCGCTTCTCAGGCAGATTTTGTGCTCCTTGATACATTTGCTCCTGTATATTTTTCCATATCTTTCATTTCTCCAGGAGTTTTCCCATTTGTTCCTTTACCATTTCTGCTAAAAGACCAATTCCCTGTAGTATGTAGAGTATAGCAGCTATAAAATCTTTTGAATTATTCATCTCTGTTTGCTGAATCATCTTCCCTGCAGTTATAAGCAGTACGATAGTAGAAATCAGAAAATAGATTCAGGGTACCAAGTTGAAAATCCAGAAATTCAGCTTTTCTCATATAAAGTCACACTCCACCTTTGATCAAAATTTATATATTATGCTGGTAGTCCAATTATCACTTATTTAATTTTAAACCAGATCTGCCCACAACTATATACTCAGTCCTTTTACTTAAAATAAAGACAATTGTTATAAGCTTGTTCTTTTAATTTTAAAAGCTGCTCTTGTGGAGGGGTGTCTTTTAGCCTCCTCCCCCTCTTTTTGAACAGTCAAATTTGGTTTTATAATAGGACTTTAGCTGATAGGCAACATTCCAAAGTGAACTTACTTGCAAGGTATAGTTTGTTAGTTGAAGTAGAAAGATGATTAGAAAAAAGTATTTTGTTACTGGTGGTCACAGCTAGTGCCATTCAAAATGGCGATTGTTGCAGTGAGGCTTCAGGATAGACAAAGAACCAGGCTTTGCTCATCGACAAAATCTCTGGGAATGTCGCTTCCCATGCTGTCAGGGCTCCTCCCCCCACGTGCCCCTCGGGTATCCGGGCTTTCCAGACCTCCTCAGTCTGCTCAATTTGGGGAGATTGCAAGAGCTGTGATTCTCCCCCCACACCTTGCTGAGCCGATACCGGAACAGGAAGTCCAGCCACCCTTCCCTTAAGGGCAAGTGCACCCAGCCGAGCCAAGCAAGGCAAGCCAGGCTGGGCCTGCAAAGGAGGCCAGATATTACTGGCCTCTGAGGTTCACAATTTACATGTTGTCTTGCAGGCCTCAGTTTTTGTTTCTTGGTAGTGTTTTTGTAAATACATTCATTTTCATTTTTTTAGTGTACATTCATTTTCATTTAGTACTGTAGCCTGACAACTCCTTGCCCCTGTAGGACCCTTACATATTGGTTCCTAATTCCAGTGTGCTTTGTCCATGTGCTGTTCTTTTCTGAAAGATGGAGGGCTATACGACTCTGATTTTCCTCTAGCATTTGAACTGGCAACGGTTCCTTAATACCTATATCCTCCAGTAATATTATAAGCCACTCTAATTCTGTTCATGCTTTGGAAGTGGATACAGATACTGTTTCAGTAGATGAGTAGACAACAATTTTTTGTTTACCGTTTGCTCAACTTATAGCACCACCACCTAGAAAAATACATAATCTCTAGTGGATCTTAGGTCTGATATTTCTCCAGCCCACTATGCATCAGCATATCTCAACAGTGAGAGATTGTTAGTTGCTGCCAATTTCAGTTTAACATGTGTGGCATCCTTTAAGTACCTCATCACTCTTTTGACTGCAGTCTAGTCCTTTGTGGTGGGTGTGCTAACCCTTCTGGATGATACAGCTCTTGCAATTGTCTTGTCATCATCACTAAGTATAGGCCTTTGCCTCTGCCAGTTCTGTAGTCATTGTTGTCTGGCAGTGGTCGATTACCTTTTCTGATTCCATTGGTATGGGCATTGGATAAACAATGGCCAAGGCTTTGCAATAGCTCCAGGATCTACTACTTTTGACTAAGAAGATAACATCCATCTGGTTCCCTTTGATTTGAATTCCAAAGTAAAAGTTAGTATTACCTCGATGTTTGACTTCTACTTCCTTGTTTAGTTGGGATATAATCTCAGCACAGACATTTTGATTTTCAAGACAAGTAATCAGGTCATCAACAGAGGTTAGAATAAATGTCCATCATCCATCACTGGGTGTGATCACATGAGCAATTTGGTCCAACATATGCCCCTTCCCCGCAAATTAAATGGGCATGATCACACATGCACATTGGGCCCCCACTCATCCTTACCTTGTGTTACAACAGCTCCCAGATGGATTGGTTAAGTTTTGGCAGGTTTAAAGGAGGATTAGGCATCCTCATCTCTACCACTGAAACCTCTGCCCTTTGAAACCTCTAGCAATGCCCAGTGGCTGCTTTACTCACTTGAACCAATGGCAGTCTGCTTATTGTAAACTCTTATTGTCCACCTACTAGCCAAAAAGCAGATATAGAAGACAACTGGCAGCTGCTGAAACAATCTATTATCACTAACCATCTGGGGGCCAAAGTCTTAGTGACAGGTGATTTAAATGCTCATTTGGGTCCTGATAATTCCACCCTGGCCTCTAAATACAAGTTATGTTTAGATGGTTTGGAGAAGGCCCTAGAGCTTCACCATCAAATACAATGTTCTAAGAACCAGATTGCTAATTTTGCAGGGGCATGCTTAGCAAAGTCAACACCTAGATTAGGAATGCACATCCTAAATGGCTCTGTCAAAGAAAATATCCCTGATGAATTCACCTTTTGGGTAGGGACAAAGACCAATACTATTGATTACAGTTTGATGTAGTGGTTAAGTGTGTGGACTCTGATCTGGGAAAACCAGGTTTGATTCCTCACTTCTCCACTTGCACCTGCCGGAATGGCTTTGGGTCAGCCATAGCTCGGGCAGAGGTTGTCCTTGAAAGGGCAGCTGCTGTGAAAGTCCTCTCAGCCCCACCCACAACACAGGGTGTCTGTTGTGGAGGAGGAAGATTGTGAGCCGCTCTGAGACTCTGAGATTCAAAGTGGAGGGTGGGATATAAATCCAATATCTTCTTCTTCTACATGTTGGTTATAATTATTATGTCTGGTGGAGAATTTTTAAATTCTCCTTTATTTAGAGGGAGACCATTTTATACTTCATATTCAAGTCCACATAGACACAAAGGCAATACACTTTACATATGCCGTAAATATTACACCGAAGGAATGACAAGGTTGTCATGTTAAATAGCTTGACTTAAGCTTGACTCAAAGGTGAAGGAAGTCCTAACAGCCAAGAATCTCTAATTCTATTGCCAAGCTTTCAAATCACCCTTAAATCCAGAACACTAATTGAAAATGTATGATGACTTGATTCAAACATTAAGGTCAATCCTAGTATGCTTTCTGGAAGGAAGGCAAGTTGTAATGAATCCTTCCTCAAAACCATGGTTTCACTAAAACTGTATCAAAGCTAAAAATGCTCTATTCGATGCATATAATTTAGCAAGGAAGTCTGAGGGAAAGAATAGGCAGGAAGCTTACAGCCTCCTTTCAGCTCCAAAGAAGGAATATAAGCTTCTAGTAGCTAGATGTAAGAGAGAATACACTAGGAAAATGTGGGCCAATTTAATTGAATCAGCCAGGAATACAGTTTGTAGAATCTTTCGGGCTCAAGTGCCGTGTTCTACTGGAGAAAGTTTTCCTTCCAGACGTTTCGTTCTCAGCTGCGGAGAACATCCTCAGTGGCGTTGCAGCCGGAGCAGGCGCTCTGACCTTCTTGGCTGCTGTGCATTGAGTGGGGCCAGGGCTGCTGGAGAGCTGCTATTTCTAGGCTGGAGGGGGTGTGATGAAAGGGCAATTGGTTTGTGGATGTGCCCATTGTTTGGTGGGGCTTCCTGGAAGGGTAGTGATAAGGAAACTGGCTGTTGAATGTGACCATTGTTCTGTGTTAATTGCTGAGAGGGTTGGAAGGGGTGTGAAGATAAGGAAGATGGTTGTTGACTGTGCTGATTGTTCTGTGGAATGTGCTGGTTATTCTGAGACTTTCTGCAATTTATAGTCTGTAGGGTGTTTTGCAGAGCTGGGTACCAAGATTGGTGGATGAAAATGCCTTCTTCCTTTCTGTTAAAATTGTGCTAGTGTTTGTAAATCTCAATAGCTTCTCTGTTCAGGAGGGTATGATAATGTGGGACCGTAGAAAGGACTTCAGTTCTTTCAAAGTGGATGACGTGGTCTCCTTGAAGTGCATGTTCAGCTACAGCTGATTTTTCTGGCTGAAACAAGCGACAGTGTCTCTTGTGTTCGGTGAGGCGGGTGTTGATACTGCGTTGGCACTATGCTGGCTAAAGACAGAGCCTCATCAGGCAGGGCAAGCTGGGCCAGGCAGGAGCTGATGGAGCTGGGGAGGGGCCTCATGGGCTCTTTACCCTGAGACCACAATGCAGCAAGTACTAGCAAAGGCAGTGGGCGAGGCATATAAGAAGGGTTGGTTGGAGAAGTTGATTGAGTGCAAGCCACTGGAAGGGTGGAGGAGCAACACTTTAAATGTGAGTGGTTTCTCAAAGTCTAGTGAAGATAGGTGCTAGAGCAGAAGTGTCAAACGCATTTGTTATGAGGGCTGGACATCTGACATAAATGTCACTCTGCTGATGGAAGGGTTAGAGGAGGAGTTGGTTGCACTCCATGAAATTGACAGAAAATCAGGGTTCCAACAACAAAAGCCTACCGCATTGATAAAGTCTATGAAATACACGCCGATAGTTTCTTGGCATTTCCTTTGTCCCAGTCCACAACTAAGAAATCTGCAGCTTCAGCCGGCATTAAACTACGACTATTGAATCTTTTTCTAGTGGACTGAAGGACTACTTTAGTTTTTAAGAAACCTTTTTATTCATGGACATTGGCAATTTGTTTGTATTGTAATATGGTGTCTACCTTTAAATTTTGTAAAGTGCCTATGAGTGCTTCCTGGTTGCCAGAGCTGTTCCTATTTTCTAAATACTCATTTGATTAAAATTGTAATTGTTGTGTTAAAAAAGGGGGACAGTTTTTTTCCTAAGTGAGCTTTCTTTTTTGGTATCTATTTTACACTGAGAGTGCCTATTTATATTGTATCAATTTTAACAAGGCAGGTCATTTCCAGAGGGAGTTCTTGCTCCATAGAAAAGCAAATACCAGCACCAGCAAGCAACCTCACACTCAAACACAGAGACAGAAAGATTTCTTCCAAAGAAAACAATTTAATTATTGCATATCTCATTTAGCACAAACATGAAAACTATAAGCCTTGACTAACTGATAAGTGGTGCTTCCATATATATGACATCAGATGCCAAATTCATATTCAAATAATTTATTTCAGTATGTAACTAATTTATTTCAGTGTGGAGCAAGCACAAATCAGTTAAAAAGAGATAAACAGAAATACGGTAACTACACAGGCATTGATACAGAAGAAAAACGGAAGCTTCACAGGTAAAAATATTTTGAGGAGAAGATCTTTTCTTTCTAAAAGATAAAGTTAGGAATTGGAGTCAAGACCAAGCAGTTAAGTGCCTAAGTTTGCAAATGACACTAAATAGTTCAGGGTGGCGAGAACCAGGGAGGATTCTGAGGCACTCCAAAGGGATCTGTTGAGGCCTGGCAAGTGGAAGTCAAAGTGGCAAATGAGGTTCAATGGGGCCAAGTGTAGTAATGCACATTGGGGCCAAAAATCCTAACTATAAAGACACATTGGAGGGGTCCAAACTGGCAGAAACTGATCTTGGAGTTGTGGTAGACAATTCACTGAAAATGTTGAGACAGTGGGCAACTGCAATGAAAAAAAAAGTCCAACACTATGCTGGGGATTATTAGGAAGGGAACTGAAAACAAATCAGCCAGTATCATAATGTCCCTGTATAAATCAAGGGTGCAGCCTCATTTGGAATACTGTGCAAAATTCTGGTCACCACACCACCTCAAAAAAAAGATATTCTAGCATTGGAAAAAGTGCAGAATGATTTAAGGGTTGGAACACTTTCCCTCTGAAGAAAGGTTAAAGTGCTTGGGGCTCTTTCACTTGGAGAAACAACGCCTCGGGGATGACATGACAGAGGTTTACAAGATTATGCATGGGACAGAGAAGGTAGAGAAAGAAGTATTCCAAATGAGACCGCACCATCGATTTATACAGGGGCATTATGATACTGGCTGATTTGTTTTCAATTCCCTTCCTAATAATTCCCAGCATGGCATTGGCCTTTTTTATTGCAAACGCACACTGTCTTGACATTTTCAGTGAGTTATCTACCACGACCTCAAGAGCTCTCTCTCAGTCAGTCTCTGCCACTTCACACTACATCAACTTGTATTTGTAGCTGGGATTCTTGGCCCCAATGTGCATTACTTTGCACTTGGCCATATTGAACCTCATCTGCCACATTGACACCCACTCACTCAGCCTCAACAGATCTCTTTGGAGTGCCTCACAATCCTCTCTGGTTCTCACCACCCTGAACAATTTAGTGTCATCTGCAAACTTGTCCACTTCACTGCTTACTCCCAACTCCAGATCATTTATGAACAAGTTAAAGAGCATGGGTCCCAGTACTGAGCCCTGCGGCACCCCACTGCTTACCGTCCTCCACTGCAAAGACTGCCCATTTATACTCACTCTCTATTTCCTATTAATTAGCCAGTTTTTGATCCACAAGAAGACCTGTTCTTTTCCTCCATGAGTCTCGAGTTTACTAAGGAGACTTTGATGAAGAACTTTATCAAAAGCTTTCTGGAAGTCAAGGTAAACAACTTCTGTTGGGTCCCCTTTGTCCACATGCTTGTTCACCCCTTCAAAGAACTGTAACAGGTTAGTGAGGCAAGATCTTCCCTTACAGAGCCCATGCAGAATATTCCTCAATAACTTGTGTTCATCAATGTGCCTACTCATTCTGTCCTTGATAATGCTTTCTCCCAACTTTCCCGGTATTGACGTCAGACTGACTGGCTTGTAATTTCCCGGATCTCCTCTGGAACCCTTTTTAAAGATGGGGGTGACATTCGCTACGTTCCAGTCCTCAGGAACGGAAGCAGATTTCAATGAAAGATTACATATTTTTGTCAGGAAATCCACAAGTTCAACTTTGAGTTCTTTCAGAACTCTTGGGTGTATGCCATCCGGACCTGGTGACTTCTTAGTTTTTAATTCATCAATCAGTTGTAGGACCTCATCTCTTGTCACCTCAATCTGACTCAGGTCTTTCAAAACCCCTTCAAAAATTAGTGGTTCTGGAGCAGGCAAACACTTCTCATCTTCCACGGTGAAGACGGAGGCAAAAAATGCATTCAGCTTCTCAGACATTTCCCTATCCCCCTTCAGTAATTCTTGAACCCCTTGATCATCCAAGGGCCCCACTGCCTTCCTGGCTTGTTTCCTGCTTCTAATATATTTGAAGAAATTTTTATTTCTTTATGTTTTTTGCATTATGCTCCTCATAGTCCCTTTTTGCCTGCCTGATCACAGTCTTGCATTTGATTTGCTACAGCCTTTGTTAATCTTTTATTAATCTCACTTGGACTAGCTTTCCACCGCTTAAAGGAGTCCTTCTTACCTTTTACAGCTTTCATTACTTTGTTTGTTAACCATGCAGGCCTTTTCTTATACCTGTTTGTGCCTTTCTTAACTTGTGGTATATATTTTATCTGAGCTTCTAGGATTGTAGTTTTAAATAGCCTCCAAGCTTCCCCAAGGGTTTTGGCTGTATTTACCTTTCCTTTCAGTTTCCTCTTCACATGCCTCCTCATCTCAGAGAATTTACCCCTTTTAAAGTTAAACGTGGTTGTGCTGGTCTTTTGGGGCAACTCCCTATTTATTCATATGGTGAAATCAATAATATTATGGTCACTGCTCCCAAGCAGTGCGATCACTTTTACATCTCTCATCAAGCCTTGGGCATTACTCAGGACCAAATCCAGGATTGCCCCACCCCTGGTAGGTTCTGTGACCATCTGCTCCATAGCACAGTCATTGAGAGCATTTAGAAACTCAATCTCTTTCTCTCAACCTGAACACATATTGACCTCATCAATCCGCGGGTAGTTAAAATCACCTATTAGAACAATTTTTACATTTGGCCGCTATCTTTAATCCTTCCATCATATTATAATCATCCTCTATCTTTTGATTTTGTGGGCGATAACAAACTCCCATAGTTAAATTTCCTTCTGGGCCCTCTATTTTGACCCAAAGCATTTCTAGAAGGCAATCTAATCCTTTGACCTCAATCTTACTGGACTGTATACCCTCTCTGACATACAGAGCCACCCCACCTCCAACCCTTTCCTCCCTATCCTTATGATATCACTTATATCCAGGAATCACCGCGTCCCACTGATTCTCCTCATTCCACCAAGTTTCTGAAATTCCCACAATGTCTATGTTTTCCCCCAACGCTAAACATTCCAACTCACCAAGTTTACTTCGAACACTTCTAGCATTTGTATACAAACATCTATAATTTCCCAGACAAGTTAGGCCTGCAACTTTCCTCCTGCTGCCTCGAGACTTTGGCAGGCAGCCCATACTGTTTTTCACCATCTCAGTGGACAACTCTGATCCATTACCCGGTAGAAAAGTAACAGCTAACCTTCATCTCTTTGAGATTAATCTTTCTGAACCAGAGACATTTAATCTCCTGTCAGTTTTACCCCAAGATTTAGTTTAAAATGATGGCCTCTCTCAGCTGAGCCTCATATCCTGGCTCCCCAGGAAGACTAGCAGGCTGCCCCCTCTTTCTGGAGGGCCTAGAAGGTTGCTTTTCTTTAGAGGGGCCTTGGCCCTTTTTTTTGGCCCCATGCCCCCAGAATCCACAGCAGGCGGAATTTAACTGTCTGCAGACCAACCCTGCCTTATAGGCGAAGCGGGGTGGAAAAATTGGGGTGGGGGACTCAACACCTGTTGGCACTCCTGTGCCCCTGGGGGGAGAGTAACAAGCCCACAGCCCCCCAGCTCCACCCTCTACTGGAACAAGCGACCCAGGCTGCCGCCCTGGTGACCAACACCATCCTCAACCACCACGGAGCTACAGCCACCGATCCTCCTCTCTGTCTGGAAGCTGCACTGTCTTAGCCCTCAATCTCCAGGGGGAAGGAGGGGAAGGGCCACTGTGCCTCCAAGGCCCAACGCCCATGCTCCCTTGCTGCCTGGAGTACTGCCGCTGCGCTGCCATGCTTCCCCAACACTCCCTCTAAGCAGCTGCCTTGTGGCTGCCCTAAGGCCCCTACACTGGCTCTCAAGCTCCCAGCCACTGGAAGAGCACCCGATGTGTGTCCTTCTGTGCTGAGAGCCCAAGAAGAACTGTGTCAGTTTGGATGGGGTCAGGGCTAATATAGCCTCTGCTGCCCCATGCAATGCAGTTCCCGGGATGCCTGGGAAGGCTTATCAGCCTCCCGATCCCTTCCGGGCTGGCAAAAACAACCCCTGGCCTGTAGCCGCTGCTGTTGGCTCAGCCAGGAAGGCGTCAGATAGTAGAAAAACATAAGGCTCGTTTCCTGCACCTTCTTTAAGCTTCTATTCCTCTACATCCATTGCAGAGGTGGTCCTCTGCTGTGGACGTTCTTCTGGTGCTAAAGCACTCTCACTCAAGCAAGAAAAATGTCATTCAGCAAACTAAAAATGCCTTGTATTAGACAAACAATCCCCTCCACAATAGACTGAGAGGAGTGAAAGCAGAAAGAAGGAATAGGATTCAAGCCATAATGTGGTGGTAAGAGGAATAAAATTAATCTTTGAACATTGCAGCTCTGAATAAACAAAAAATATGGGGAGTTGTAGAAGTATTATTAACTATAAAACGCAAATAATATTTTTCTAATAGATGAATATTAAGCATAAAATAATGAATCTATTGAACTTAGTATTCAGGCACACAATTCATCATGTTGCAGCCAATATTAAGATCTAAGAAATGTTAATAATGATATGTGATGATAATATTAATTTGATGATATCTGACACTGATAGATGGGAGTTGGCACTTGTCTTCCTCTAATTGGTAAAGTTGCAAATAATCCATTTGATCTAGGATGTAGAAGTCGAAACCAAGGAAGCAACCCCTTTGATTTAACGCATACATTCAGCATTTTCCATTTTAACTTGCTATTTTCCTCAAGTATTAAGACAGAGGACAAAACTTAATATGCACACTCAGGTTGTAATTCTGTATTTTAAGTTTTAAAATCTGTTCAATAAACTCATTGATTTAGGTGTGTGAAGGAGCAGAACCTGTTTCTCACAATTACTGAAAGCTTTACCAACTATTGGGGGGGGGG